>NC_064568.1:39669655-39975137 GCF_937001465.1 Orcinus orca | reverse complement strand
AAGTCTATCAGGAAAAACTGTTCAAAGTGAAAAATTTGAAGACAACAGATTCCTCTTAGACCTGCCCATTTATTCCTGCCACTCAGGTACTCTGAAGGGAACAATTATAAAACCAAGGATCAGATCCAACTCCTTTTTCTAACAACTCTAAGCCCTTTCTTATTAACTTTCTTTTCCCTAAAATTTATTTAGCACAAAGCATGGTTTATTGACTCAAATAAAGGAAACAGATCATTGAAGTGACAGTCCTCAAACTCCCATCCTTTCCTCTACACCAGACTGACCAAGTTCATGAGAATTCCTGCCATGAAGTCAGTCACGCTTAATGGGTAGCAATTCCAAAGTGTCAGTGAGAGATAGCCTACAGACTGTGACTTGTTTAAAATGTCCCAAAATTGTACTACCCAGTTCAATCACATGACCTTATTATTAGAACTGGCTTTGACAACAAATTTTACCCTGAAGTATTCATTACATTCCACCAAAGATAGATATAAAAACCCTATATACGTTCCTATGACAATTTGAAAATCAATTCCAAAAATTTTAATGATAGTCCCTTGAAACTATGTGTATCAATCTCCACAACATATTTCCTTTTGAAGAGTAATAATCATTTCACTGAGTTCTGATAGTTGCTTTAAAATCAGTCAGTACTGCGCTTTACATTTTTGTAGATATTTTAAGAAAAGCTTAATTTCAGAAAGTAAATACGGTTCGGTTCTCTAGCTTATTTTTTTTAAAGAGCCTTCCACTCTCCCTGTCATTGAGACAGTTACTAACATCACAGCAAAGGTACACCAACCAATAAATGTATACTAAACACTTGCAGTGAGTAAGAAGGTAAAGCAAGTCTTATCAATGTTCAACTGAAAACTCTGGCTTTAATTCAAAGGGCACTACAGCATTCTGTTAGTTCTCAGGTTCACAGCTCATTTACACAAAATACACTATGTCTGGAACATAAGTTGAAGAGAAACAAGAAGACATCGCTCTTTGGGACCTTCCTTAAGAACTGGATTTGAGTGCTTCCCTGGTGGCGCAGTGGTTGAGAGTCCGCCTGCCGATGCAGGGGACACGGGCTCGTGCCCCGGTCCAGGAGAATCCCACATGCTGCGGAGCAGGTGGGTCCGTGAGCCACGGCCGCTGAGCCTGTGCGTCTGGAGCCTGTGCTCCGCAACGGGAGAGGCCACAGCAGTGAGAGGCCCACGCACCGCAAAGACGTATAATAAATGTTTAAATAATATGTATGCCTTACATGTACATTTTTACTTTTACCAAAACCACTTTTGCTACACAAGTCAGCAAACTACTTTTTATGTCTTAAAGTACTACATACTACTTCTAATTTCTCAAAGAGCTTTCATTATCACACATCATGTGATTCTAACAACTATGCCATGGGATCAGTAGGGCAAGGAACACGTTCCCAGAAATGGTACTACAGGTCGGAGTGCCTTCACACAAGGTTGCAGAGTGGTAGGATATGGCTATTTAATTCCTAAGCTCAGGGCTCTTCCCATAACACCTGGCTCAAGAAACTATTTGGTGGAGATTCGGTATCTTACATTATTTCAATTTAAGAAATGAATGAGGGCTTCCCTGGTGGTGCAGTGGTTAAGAATCCGCCTGCCAATGCAGGGGACACAGGTTCAATCCATGGTCTGGGAAGATCCCACATGCCACGGAGCAACTAAGCCCACGTGCCACAACTACTGAGCCTGCAAGCCACAACTACTGAGCCCGTGTGCCACAAATACTGAAGTCCACAATCCTAGAGCCTGTGCTCTGCAACAAGAGAAGCCACCGCAATGAGAAGCTTGAGCGCCTCAACAAAGAGTAGTCCCTGCTTGCCACAACTAGAGAAAGCCCATGCACAGCAATGAAGACCCAACATAGCTAAAGACAAATAAAATAAATACATTTATTTAAAAAAAAAAGAAAAGAAATGAATAAGAGGGCTTCCGTGGTGGCACAGTGGTTAAGAATCCACCTGCCTATGCAGGGGACGCAGGTTCAAGTCCTGGTCCGGGAAGATCCCACATGCCGCGAAGTAACTCAGCCCATGCGCCACAACTATTAAGTGTGCACTCTAGAGCCCACAAGCCACAACTACTGAGTCCACACGCCACAACTACTGAAGCCCACGCACCTAGAGCCCATGCTCTGCAACAAAGAGAAGCCACCGCAATGAGAAGCCCGCGCACCGCAATGAAGAGTAGCTCCCACTCGCCACAACTAGAGAAAGCCCACATGCAGCAACAAAGACCCAATGCAACCAAAAATAAATAAATAAAATTAAATTTAAAAAAAAAAATGAATGAGGGACCTCCCTGGTGGTCCAGTAGTTAAAAATCCACCTTCCAATGCAGGGGAAGCAGGTTCAATCCCTGTTCGGGGAACTAAGATCCCACATGCCACAGGGCAACTAAGCCCGTGCACCACAACTATTGAGCCCACGCCTCAAGGAGACATCCCACGTGCCGCAACTAAAACCCGGCACAGCCCAAAAAATAAAGTTAATTTTTAAAAAAAAGAAATGAATGAGCTTTATTTTAGGCAAAATCAACTGGTTTTAAAGTCTATCAAGACTTCTGACTGAAGTCGTATTAAAGACAACCATATTTTAGTGCTGATCTCCAAAACCCATAATAATGCTTAAAAATAAAGTTACAGGAGTGCTTGCTGCGGCAGCACATACTAAAATCGGAACAATACAGAGAAGATTAGCATGGCCCCTGCACAAGGATGACTCGCAATTTGTGAAGTGTTCCATATTTTGGGGGGGTTAGCAGATGTAAGCTTTTATATATAGAATGGATAAACAACAAGGTCAGAGAACTATATTCAGTAGCACAGAGAACTATATTCAATATCCCAGGATAAGTCATAACAGAAAATATAAAAAAAGAATATATGTGTGCATAACTGAATCACTTTGTTGTACAACAGTAATTAACAAATTGTAAATCAACTATACCTCAATAACAAAAATAAAGTAAAATGAAATTTTATTCTTTTTTTTAAAGTATTTATTTTGGCTGTGCTGGGCCTTTGTTGCTGCGCACAGGCTTTCTCTAGTTGCGGTGAGCGGGGGCTACTCTTTGTTGCGATGCGCAGGCTTCTCATTGCAGTGGCTTCTCTTGTTGTGGAGCACAGGCTCTAGGCACGCAGGCTTCAGTAGTTGTAGCACGCGGGCTCAGTACTTGTGGCGCACGGGCTTAGTTGCTCCACGGCATTTGGGAAGCCCTGTTTGTAGACTTTTTGATGATGGCCGTTCTGACTGGGGTTAGGTAATACGTCATTGCAGTTTTGATCTGCATATCTCTGATAATTAGTGTGTATCCTTGCCTCTTTCGTCATGTCTTAATTGACCATAGGTGCATGGGTTGTATTCTGCCTTTTAAAATAGATCATAAGGGGACTTCACTGGTGGCGCAGTGGTTAAGTGTCCGCCTGCCAATGCAGGGGACACGGGTTTGAGCCCTGGTCCAGGAGGATCCCACATGTCGCGGAGCGGCTGGGCCCGTGAGCCATGGCTGCTGAGCCTGCGCGTCTGGAGCCTGTGCTCCGCAACGGGAGAGGCCACAACAGTGAGAGGCCCGCGAACCGCAAAAAAAAAAAATGATATAGGGACTTCCCTGGTGGTCCAGTGACTAAGACCCTGCGCTCCCAGTGCATGGGGCCCAGGTTCGATACCTGGCTGGGGAACAAGATCCCACATGCATGCCACAACTAAGAGTTCTCATGCTGCAACTAAGAAGTCCGCATGCCACAACTAAAGATCCCACATGCCGCAATGAAGATCCTGCGTGCCGCAGCTAAGACCTGGGACAACCAAAATGAATAAATAAATAAATAAAATAAAATTTAAAAATGATATAAATGAACTTAAAATAGATACCCAACAAGGACCTACTGTATAGCAGAGGGAACTCCACTCAATTTTCTATAATAACCTACATGGGAAAAGAATCTGAAAAAGAATGAATATATATATATATATATACACACACACACACACACACATATATAACTGAATCACTATGCTGTACAACTGAAACTAACACAACATTGTAAATCAACTATACCATAATAAAATTTTTTTAATAAATAAATAAAATATAAATTAAAAAGTAGAATACAAAATTGTCTATAGTCTATATGCCTGTAGTTACAATTATGTTTGTGTTATGCATGCAAATGTACTAAGCCTTCAAGGGATTATGGAATAACAACAATTTTTACTTGTGGAGGTAAAAAATATTTCAATTCATATTATGTTTGCCTATGCAATATATTTTTTTTTTAACATCTTTATTGGGGTATAATTGCTTTACAATGGTGTGTTAGTTTCTGCTTTATAACAAAGTGAATCAGTCATACATAAACATATGTTCCCATATGTCTTCCCTGTTGCGTCTCCCTCCCTCCCACCCTCCCCATCCCACCCCTCCAGGCTGTCTATGCAATATATTTTTAGCCTTACAAAGTACTTTTTTCCCCTAAATCTTTCTAACTTCTCAATTAGCACTAGATAGAACCTACCCTATGTTGAGCCAGCTGTTTAATATCCAATATGACTTAGTAAGTTAGTACATAAAGTTCCATTTTGATTTTTAAAAAATCAAAAAACAAACAGCCCAAACAGTGAACTCCTACACCAGTCCAGTTTATTCAGGAAAAAAAGCTTTTTAAGGTAAATAGCTTACATGTTTCACTAAAACATTCTCTGCTTTATTGTCTCTCTCCTCCATTTTTGTTTTACACCATTACACGTTATATCAATCCCTTTCATTTTGAAAAAAGCTAAACGCTATTCTGAGAAAAAGAAGTACATCTGGTCCCACTGGCACTAAGTCATGAATTATTTTTAATTCTGGTTTATTCCTAAAAATATTCTTCTCTAATCTTTAAAATCTGGAAAAACAATAATGGTTTACTTCCCTGGAGTTAAATATTCCACAAATAAAGTCCCTTGTAAATACTATTTTTTAAGACACTCATACAATCCTAATTAGAAATACCAAAAACACAATGTGAATCACCTTACATATAATACTTCATATAAAGCTACATGTAAATTTTATTCTAAATGATTTTATACTTGATAAAATATAATCTGTATTATATTAGTGTTTTAAATGATGAAAACTTCAACCAGTTCCTGATTTGATAACTCTAATCCAGTTGATAATATAAGAGAACAGGAAATAAACACTCAAGTGTTTGGAGGTAAAGGAACATGGAGCTTTCAAATGATTCAGAATAATATGCCCAAACATGTAGAGAAAAAGACAATGATAAAGCAAATGTGGTTAAATGCTAAAAATTGGGGATTCTAAATGAAAGTGAAAGTTCTTTATACTATTCTTGCAAATTTTTACTTTCAGTTAATTTTAAGTTACCCAAAAACCTCAATTGGTCACATACTTCAGAAAATGAAATATGCCGATTATCCAGTAGAGTAGTTCCCATTTATTAAAAAATGAGCAAGTACCTCCAAATCTAACAATGTATTTATAAATTATATGCATGTACATACTATAATACCAATATACTACAAATATCTATAACTTAAATCACATATTAAGAAATAGGTATTTTGAAAGCATTAGCTAAAAAATAATTAAAATAAAAGGAATGATCTTGCTCTGCAAATGTGAATTCAACCAGTACCCAGTAATTCCCAAATCTCTTCCTCTAATTCAATCTGTTCTCTTGAACTCCAGATCTCATTTCCAACTACCTATAGGATTTCTAAACCTGAGGTACCTACAGGAGAGCCAACCTCAACACAGAATAAACTGAGTACCTTTCTCCAGAAACCTGCTTTTATACTCTAGCTTCCACCTTAGTGAGAAAGCAATCTGCTCAGTGGAGTCATCCCAGTCAATTCTTTCTTATTTCAGCCCCACAACCCACCCTCCCCACACACACAAAAAAAAAATCACAGAGTTCTACCCCCTTGCTGTGCTTCCTAATCACTTTCAAGATAAAAGCCACACTTCTAACACAGTAAACCTGTAATTTTATGACTGATTCTGGCCCATATTTCTGCCTACTGTCCCTCAGTTCTAGCCCTGTTGAACTATTTGCAACTACATTAAAAGCCTTTAGGCTTTTATATGTTGCTATCACTGCCTGAAAATCCAATCTTCCAGCATGTCCCTAAAGAACCCATACTCTACTTTCAGGACTCAGTTCAAATGTCCTTTCCCTTGGAAAACATTTCCTGAGATGAGGAAAGTCAAAGGCTCTATTCATATAGGTCACTAGAGGGTAAGTAAGCTCCCTGAAGACAAACAATACACTGCATTACTCCTTGAATTCTCAGAACTTGGCACATAATCAAATGCTAAATATCTGCTGAACTCAAATCAGTGAGGAAGGGACCTCCCTGGCAGTCCAGTGGTTAAGAATCCACCTTCCAATGCAGGGGACGTGGGTTCGACCCCTGGTTGGGGAACTAAGATCCCACATGCCACAGGGCAACCAAGCCCGTGTGCTGCAACTACTGAGCCCACATGTCACAACTAGAGAGAAGCCCCCGCACCGCAAGGAAGAGCCCGCGTGCTGCAACTAAGACGCAACTAAGTCAAAAATAAATAAATAAATATTTTTAAAAATAAAATAAAATAAAAGCAGTATAAAAACAAACATTAAAAAAAAAAAAAAAAACCTTCACATTCCAATGCAGAGGGTGTGAGTTCAATCCCTGGTCAGGGAGCTAAGATCCCACATGCCTCATGGCCAAAAAAAACAAAATATAAAACAGAAGTAATATTGTAATAAATTCAAGAAAGACTTTAAAAATGGTCCACATCAGGGCTTCCCTGGTGGCAAAGTGGTTAAGAATCTGCCTGCCAATGCAGGGGACACAGGTTCGAGCCCTGGTCTGGGAAGATCCCACATGCCGCGGAGCAACTAAGCCCACACACCACAAATACTGAGCCCGTGCCACAACTACTGAAGCCCACACGCCTAGAGCCCATGCTCTGCAACGAAGAGTAGCCCCTGCTCACCCCAACTAGAGAAAAGCTCACACACAGCAACGAAGACCCAACACAGCCAAAAATAAAATAAATTTAACAAAAAAAGATCCACATCAAAAAAAAATCGTGCAGAAAAGCAGCACCCTTTAATAAATGTTGTTGGGTTAACCAGATGATCATATGGAAAAACTGCTTTTTTTTTTTTGTGAGCACTGGATCCACTGCTCACAATGAATACCAAGATAAATTCTAAATGGATAACAGAGTTACATGTAAAAAATGACACCTACAAATAGTGTAGAAATTTGTTCTTCTACAAATACTAGAAGAACACATGGCTGAAATCCTTTATCACCTACAAGTGGAGAAAGCTTCCCAACGTGATTAAAAAAAACACATCCATATATTTGACTTAATGAAAATAAATGTCTGGATAGCAAAAATACCGTAAGTGAAATGAACAGATTTACTGCAATATCAGTAAAACAATATTTTTTATTCTCAATTATATCTGAGAAATCAGTGAGTTATTAAAACTAAAAGTTTAGTGATGAAATAAGAACACACAAATCGGAAGCTTTTGAGATTTATAAAAAGGTCTACCAATAACAAATTCAGTAGAGGCAACAAACAGCAGACTGGAAACTACAAAAACCCGAATCAGAGAAATGGAAGACAAAAATTATGGGAAAATATAGGACAGATAGTTCCCGGAAATCTAGTATTTGTACAATCAGAGTTCAAAAATATAAAGAAATACAGGATGGCAGAGAAGACTAACAGACTGAATGTTCCCTGAGCTAAAGAAACATAACTGAGTCTTCAGATCATGATTTACGATAACTAGACTTATTTATGAATTTTAAAGATCAGTATTAAAAAGGCGGAAATCAGGGACTTCCCTGGTGGCGCAGTGGTTAAGAATCCGCCTGCCAGTGCAGGGGACATGGGTTCGAGCCCCAGTCCGGGAAGATTCCACATGCCGCGGAGCACCTAAGCCCGTGCGCCACAACTACTGAGCCTGCGCTCTAGAGCTGGCGAGCCATAACTACTGAGCCTGCATGCCACGACTACTGAGGTCCGCACACCTAGAGCCCATGCTCCGCAACGAGAAGCCACTGCAACGAGAAGCCTGCGCATCACGATCAAGAGTGGCCCCCACTCGCCGCAACTAGAGAAAGCCCACGCATAGCAACGAAGACCCAACACAGCCATAAATAAATAAATTTCAAAAATTAAAAAAAAGGGGGATATCAACAAGTAACATCAGATTTTTCTGTACAAAATCAAATGTGGAAATAAGGCATAACCCAATATTTCTATACCAGGCCAAACTTTCAGTCAAAATACCAACTGCAAGGAGAACAGAATCATATTCTCACATAAGCTCAGAAGAATCCCACCTACAAAATATAATAAGATTCCAAGAAACAACATTCTAGCCACAAGAACTGAAACAGGAGAAAAAAATGGAAAAGACTTAGTACAGTAAAGACAATAAGGAAACTACAACATAGTAAAATGTTAACAGTTAAGTCTAGGTAATAATTGTTGTAATGTTTAATGCAAATTTTAAATGACTCCTGAAAGAGATGCTTCCTACAGTTCAAAAGCAAGTGTTCTACAGCTAAAATTCTGTAGCGATTCCTCCTTTTTCCTATTCTATAGGATAGCAGCAGCAAAATAAACAGCTGTAGGCTGCACCCAAGAGTACAGGAACTGAAGATGTCCCAGTGTGATAAGCTGATGTACTTACAGGGAGTTTGGTGAAGGCCGGGTTGGTGACATGTTTCCCAAAGGCATCTTCCTGGAACTGGAGAAGCTGTACCACCAGCCCAGCCAGTGTTTTATTGGTAGGAGCATCCGCATGAACATACTGCAAGATAAAGACAGAGACTCAAAAACTGGGGCAACTGTGCAGAAGACAATGGAAGACAATGTTAGCTTACTTCCCAGTACCTAAGTACTGGCCTGGTGGCAGATTTTTAAGTGTCTGAGACACTTACATAAACAAATACTGGGAGCCGTGGGGAGGGATAGATAACATGTCCTTTCAGTTAACAGATCTTAAGAATGAGAAATACTATGCCCAAGAAACCAAACCCAAGTGTCATTCTCATCTGCACCCGGACCTAAATTAGATGGTGAGATCCTGGACCTCAAACTTGAGCCTGATGCTACTGAATTGGCCTAAAAGTTTGTTCGGGTTTTTCCATAAGATGTAACAGAAAAACCCGAACGAACTTTCTGGCCAACCTAATATAATGGAATGAGACATACTGGCCACTATATTTCGCATGTGGCCAGAGAGCCAACTGTGTACAGTTTTTCAAACAAGTCCACAAATTCTTTGATACTCCTCTCAACAAGAGGTGGGGATCTATGGCCCTCCTATGTTGAATCAGGACCATCCTCAGTGACTCGCTTAAAACCATTAGAATGCAACAGAAGTGATGCTGTGTGACTTCTGAAGATAAATCAAAAAAGATCATGCAGCTTCCACATAGTTCTTTTGGGACACCCACCTCTGGAGCCCTGAACAATGAAGTCCAACCACCCTGACATCACCATACTGAGGAAGCCCAGGCTACACTGAGAGGCCACATGGAGAGTCCCCAGCTGCTGTTCAGAAGACTGACAGCACAACCACCAGACACATGAGTAAAGATGATTCCAGGTGATTGTGGCCCCCAGCTGTCAGGTCACCGCCAATCATCAAACATCCCCAGTCAAGGCCCCAGACACCACTGAGCAGAGATAATTGGCCCTACTGTGCCCATCCAAATTCCAGACACACAGGAACTCTAAGCATAATAACATGACTGTTTTTATGCATTAAAAAAAATACATGTGTGGGCACTTAAAAATGGTTAGGATGGTAAATTTTATAAGATTTTTACCACAATAAAAATTTTTTTAGAACAAATGTACACGAAAAGTTATCCATGCTAATGTGAATAATGTCAAGAAGGCCAAATTCGTGGTAGACAGACAGCAAGCGAGCATTACAGCAAGGAAAGATAAAGGGTACATGACAGGGAAAGCATAAATTACTGAGTTCAATTAAATGTAAAAACTTAACTTAGTATTAAGCATTCACTATCACTTTGAAAAGCCATCATTAATTTTTTTTTTTTAACCTCCAATTTTGATCAGGAAAAAACATCTATACTTCCTTCCATAAAAAAACTAAAGTTTTCTTCCTGGAAAGAACCTCTTTCCCAGTACCACCCAACATTTCAAGATAATGTTTCTCTTGCAATAAATAATGTCTCAGTGATACATATACAGCAAAATATCAGCTACACAGTCCACCATTAATTACTATGCCTTAAGTTGACTGGCTCTCAAGATGTGCTACTGTCAATCAAAGACAGAGCATAATATAAAAGGGCAATTCTTAAAGCTTAGTATCCTCGCAAATTTTTATTTGTTCAGGTATGTTAGCTTTCCACTCTAAATAGAGCAGCCAGCATGCAGTTAACTTTGCTGAAGAATGGTATTTTGTTGGAATGCTTTATTTTTATTTTTATTTTTTTTAATTTTATTTATTTTTGGCTGCATCTTCGTTGCTGTGTCCAGGCTTTCTCTAGTTGGGGTGAGTGGGGTTTCTCATTGTCGAGGTTTCTCTTGTTGCGGAGCATAGGCTCTAGGCACACGGGCTTCAGTAGTTGCTGCATGCGGGCTCAGCAGTTGCAGCATGCGGGCTCAGCAGTTGTGGCTGGAGGGCTCTAGAGCACAGGCTCAGTAGTTGTGGCACACAGAATTAGTTGCTCTGCGGCATGTGGGATCTTCCCGGACCAGGGCACAAACCCGTGTCCCCTGCACTGGCAGGCGGATTCTTAACCACTGCACCACCAGGGAAGTCCGAATGCTTTATTTTACATGAAATCCCCGAGACCAAAGGTTGGTAAAATCCAGTCTACTGCCTGTTTCTGTGTGGCCCACAAGCTAAGAATGGTTTTTACATTTTTTAAATGGCTGGGAAAAAATTAAAAGAAAAATAATATTTCATGACACATGAATATAACATAAAATTCAAATGTCAGTGTCCATAAATAAAGTTTTATCAACACAGCACACTCATTCATTTGCACATTGTCTATGGCTGCTTTCCTGCAAGAGCAGAGTTGAGCAGTTGCAGCTGAGACTGCATGGCCCGCAAAGCCTCAATATTTACTCTTGACCTTTATAGAAAAAGTCTGTCTATCCCTGTTGTACACTACTCCTTTTTATCCTTACAGATAGCTTCCTTTTATTTAATTTAAAGGTGTCCTGTAAAAACACATTTCCTTAAGGCCACAAAGTGAAACAAATGTCAGACATGAGCCAAAAACTGGAAACAAGTTTCATACAATTAAGCACATAAGATGTCAATTCTGTTCGTCTAAAATAATGGTTCTCTTAATTCAATAAGTCAGGCCCAAGAATCTGCATTTCTAACAAGTTCCCACGTGACACTATGTGACTGGGAACTACACTTTAAGAACCACTGGGCTTTAAAAAAAAAATCCACTTCAAATATTATCATATATCTCAGTTAAAGAACACATTTTATTATAATTTAGAAGTTAAAAACCAGGTAAGCAATTTTTTCTTTTTTTTTTTTTTTGCGGTATGCAGGCCTCTCATGTTGTAGCCTCTCCCGTTGCGGAGCACAGGCTCCAGACGTGCAGGCTCAGCGGCCATGGCTCCCGGGCCCAGCCGCTCCGCGGCATGTGGGATCTTCCCGGACCGGGGCACAAACCCACGTCCCCTGCATTGGCAGGCGGACTCTCAACCACTGCGCCACCAGGGAAGCCCCCAGGTAAGCAATTTTTAAATGTTAAAAACTTCTCACAATTGCCCTTTCCTACAATGCCAATTCCCATAAAAACCAAGTTTACTTCTCTGAGGACTATGAACTTTCAAGTGAAAATTTAACATCAGATTTTTTTTCCAATTTACTCAACATAGTAAATCTTTAATAAGTAATACTCAATTTTGAAAGTAATCAGTAATACTCAACATAGTATAATCTTTAATAAAGAATAAACTCTTCAAGTCTAACCCACAGAACTGGCACAGTATGTTGTACATACCCAAAAGATAACTTTATAATCTTTAATAAGTACAAGCTTCTCAAAGGAATCACATAAAGTACTCCAAGTTTTTCCACACATGGTAAAGCAACGTGAAAAATTAATAATCGTAACTTTTTATTTTTCATATACCTGCAGACAACTGAACAGCGCCAAATCCTAAACCTGAAAGACACCATTTGGAGGAAGGTTGTTCAGCAAAAAACAAACCAACCTTCCAAGCAAAAAGTAATTTTTAATGACTTATATACATAGCTTTGTATATATTCTAAACTTCACTACTATCTACACGCTTCATTTATTGTCATTAAGAATGAGAAAGATTTCATGTGGACAGGCCTACAGTTTCAGAATAAAGATGGCCAGGTTCAAAGCCCAATCAAAATGATTATCTTAGGTATTTTAAGATCCAATTTTTAAACTACAGAACATTTTTAACTCCATTTACTTTCTCCAAATCACCCATAAAAATGATCAAACATTAAAATGTATGCAAGAGATGACATTTTTAACTAATAAACTGAATCTGACATTAATTAATGTCAGATTCATACCGTCTCAAAAGGCAGTCAATGTACGACTATAAGATTTTAAATCGACTTTTAAAAATTTCTAAGAGTAACATTCTGTTTAACCAGTAAGAATGAAGCAGGGGGACCAAACGATACATGGCAAAAGTATCACTACCACCTCAAATTTATATAATCCTACCTTCAAGGACTATCTCATTTGATTCGAACAACTGTCTGTGGGAGTCACAGTCTTACTCCCAACTTACAAATGAAAAATTAAAACATGGAAATCAAGTCATCTGCTCAATGACACCAATTAGCAGCCAAGAGTACTGAACTAACGTCTTCCAAACTAACGTAATGCTCATTCCACTATCCCATACAGACATAAATTCATTTCAACTGCTTCCAAAAATCTCACCTAAACATAAAAAGTTCTTAATAGCTTTCAAAATAATGAATCCTGATTAAAGGGAAAAAAATTTAATAATTATATAGACTACTTCAGTCATAAAACTTTTATCTTTTGATCAAAAAAAAGTTCAACAGAATGTTTTACTTAAGACAAGAAAAATTTTTTTAGTCTCAAAGTATTTTGATTAAGAAAGTTAGGAGGATATGTTTGGAAAGTTGTTATCAATAAATCTGCTTTATATTCCCTGTGACATTAATATAGTATCAAAAGTTTAACTTATCCGTAAACAATTCTATTGTAGCAGATGTCCCATCTGGAAAAAAGAAAAGTCTTAAACTGTTAAATACTTTATATAAAGGGCACTGAAATGCCTTCCTTGGGCCATCTACTCTATTTTAGTAATCTTCGTTAAATCCAAAGCATCTTTATTTAAATCATCCTAAAATCTTAAATCTTATTTCAGGGGTAAGCCAAACTTCGGGAAGAAACTCACCTGGGAACTCAATGGCTTATAGATATACTTCACAAGGTTTTATCATCTGAAAATCACTCTGAACTATGGATAGAAATATATCTTTCAAAGTTAGGATGAAAGATATGCACCCAGTAATACAAAGCAGGCAGCTTAGGTAGATAAACAAGCTTCCACACTGCCAGTGGACTGAAAACGCAACCTCAGGCAAACAGTTAATCTCTCTGTGCTTCAGCTTCCACGTACCTAAAGTGGTCACCTCCTCTAGACTCCTTTGGCTAGTTGAAGCTCATCCCAGTCAAAAAGTATTCACTCTCCTTTCTGTACTGCTAAGCCAAATGGATCAACAAAGCCTAAAAAAACAGGTTTCTATACTAGTTAATCTATTCATTCATGGAACAAATATTTACTGAGCACCTCCTATAGGCATTCAGAAGACAAAAACAATAAAAGGAAGTTCATTTTTAATTTGAAATCACCTGGGTTTTATAAGTAGGTGCCTATGTCTATCTTTTCCACAACACTGTGAGTTCCTTAAAGAGAGGGATTATGTGCAGCCAAAAAAAAAAAAAAGGCAGAGGGGGGGTTGGAGCCAGGCAGACCTTTGAATTCCAAATTTGCCACTCCTAACTGTAATTCTTAGAGAAGTTACTTAAATCTCCACCCTCAGGTGTCTCTCATGTGGAAAATGAAGTAAATAATATCTATCATTCAGGACTGCTGTGAGGATTTAAGTGACTTATGTTTTAAATGCCTGGGTAAGGTGGATGTTCAGTTGTTCACTGAGTGCATACATAAACCCATCAATAAAAATGCTACTATCAATGTCATGTTTATTTCATTTATTTGCTGAGATTTATGAATTTGAAAACACACTATTAAATGCAACAGAAAAGTTTAGTTAAATCTTATCAATGTGTATACCAGGTAGAGAGATATCCTGTACAGAGGAGGCAAAGAACCATCTGGTAAATATTTTCACCACACCAACACCACTCTCAGAGGCTGATAGGATTCTGACTGTCAGGCCCAAGGGATATACAATTCTTAATCTGAGTAGGCCCAAGAAACACACTCTAGCTTTATGAAACTCTGAGAGGTCAAACCTAACTTTAACTTTGTCTTTAAGGCCTCAGGCACACTGAGCCAACATTAGCCTACTGTCTCTTCAACACTTTGGGACAAATCCTGCAATCAGCCTCACAGCCAGTTCCTCACCCACCCAAACCTCTTAAAGATTATCCAAGCCTAAAGTTGCCCTCTTAAAATTGGGCACAAATAGATGCACAGAGTTTGGAGAGGTAGAAATTACTATTACTGTATTTCCCTTTTTCTCTTCCCTTCCTTGCTATCCAAAGGAATATTCCTTCTATTTCTCTTTGTTAAAGCTACACTGATAAAGTCATACAATATTATATGTCAATTATATCTCAATAAAACTGGGGTATAAAATCCAGACTGGGGGGAAAAATACATTAAGGTATATTAATTTAAGACCCAAAGTACTGGCTGAAGGGCACATGATAAACAATACTTTAATAATATAAATATATTCAACTCCCTTAGCTACTACCAGAAGCTCTACTGCCAACACCAAAAAAGTGACCAATTTACCATTGTACAAGGGAAAACAATATTCTTGTTTACCTACATGTAAATGAGAAAAAGCTACAATCCCAAATGTGACTGCAAATTTCAGGGGGGGGAAAAGTCAAAGAATCAAAAAATATATTGTAAATAAAAATGCATATCGCTTCTCACTTCCTAAAACCTCAGATAAGGAATGGTCATTTCTGAGAGTACCACAATGGAACGCAAAAGCACCCAAGATCCCTGTCCATGCCTAACAACTTCCAAAAGCTGATAGGCTCCACTGCGCTGTACACCCCAAATGAGTAGGTTCCTAGACTATCTTTTCATTCATTCCAACAAATATTTACTAAGCAACTACTAAGAGCAAGGCAATGAGGATCAAACACCTTCCGGGACACGTTGTAGTGAACAGGCCTAACAAGGTCCTTGCCCCAGGGTTATGGTCCACAACGGGGGAAGTAGAGAACTGAAAAGGGTGTTCCGGAAATTTGGGGGCAAAGAGTATTTTTGGCAGTCTGCGTCCTTACACCTTCTAAGGGAGTCATTCCTAAATAGTTACATAAAGGGGACGCTAAAAAAACATTTGTTATAAACAAGAGGCTAACTTACAACTTTTAATACCACTGACTCAGCGGAACTTACATTCCAAAGGTAGAGCAAACAGGTAGATAAAAATAATCTCAAAAAGTGGTATGGAGCTTCCTTGGTGGCGCGCAGTGGTTGAGAGTCCGCCTGCCGATGCAGGGGACACGGGTTCGTGCCCCGGTCCAGGAAGATCCCATATGCCGCGGAGCGGCTAGGCCCGTGAGCCATGGCCGCTGAGCCTGAGCGTCCGGAGCCTGTGCTCCGCAATGGGAGAGGCCACAGCAGAGAGAGGCCCGCGTACCGCAAAAAAAAAAAAAAAAAGTGGTATGAAAACAAAGGTGATATAAAGCGGGGTGATCTAACATGAATGGGGTTCTCAGGGAAGGCCTCACATTAGCCACAAGTGAACATTAACTCTTGCACTCCCACTATACATAACCAGAAGTAGTGAAGTAAAAGCCGTCATTTTTTTTTTTTTTTTTGCGGTACGCGGGCCTCTCACTGCTGTGGCCTCTCCCGTTGCGGAGCACAGGCTCCGGACGCGCAGGCTCAGCGGCCATGGCTCACGGGCCTAGCCGCTCCGCGGCACGTGGGATCTTCCCGGACCGGGGCACGAATCCGTGTCCCCTGCATCGGCAGGCGGACTCTCAACCACTGCGCCACCAGGGAAGCCCAAAGCCGTCATTTTTTAATATTAGTTCTCATGAATACTATAATTCATTATATTTAACCTGCTGTAACCAACGTCCGAGTACAATCGTCCATAGTCCGTCTTTAGCATATCAACAGCAGATAGTAAAACCTTCGTCACCTCACTTGACTTTGAAAACTAGTCTCTAAACAAAACTTGCCACTTTTACCCCTCTGGCTCCGACAGTTTTAACAATCATAGCTCACACACCTCAAGCAGCCAACAAAAGAGGAAGATTCACACCCTCCGGGTCGCTGAGCTCGACCTGCTCCTGCAGGAGCAAGCGGGGGCTTTTGCCCGGGGTGCGTGGGCTCCCAAGAGCGGAGCTCGGAGGACCAGTGGAGTCCCGTGCGCGCGGACGCCGAGAGCGCACCGCGGGGGCGTGGCGGGCCCTGCGCCTGCCTTTGTTGTCCCTCGTGGCGCGCGGGGGGAGGGGCGGCCAGAAGCCCGCGAGGCCAGTCGCCGCCCCCGGCCCCCGTCTCGTGGCCTTCCGGCCCCTACAAGCGCGCGAACCCACCTTCTTGTAGTGCTTGCCCAGCCAGACCCGCACCGAATCCAGCTGGGACACCGTCTCCGGGCTCTCCCAAAACTTGCTGGTCGGGCCCCCGTCCTTCCGTCGATAAACTGCCAGGCCCGCGGCCGCCGCCGCCGCGCCTCCCAGACCCGCAGCGCCCGCCGTCGCCCCCAGCCCGCCGCTGCCCGCCGCCGCGGCCATCGTCGCCGTACGTCGTCCCCACAGCCCTGCCCGCCCGCCCCGCCCCGGCCCTCGCGGCGTTCCTCGTTCGCACGCGCGCGCGCAGCCGCCACCTCCGCCTCCCGGCACCGCCCAGTCAGCCCCCTTCCGGCGCGGAGAGCCGGCCCCGCCCCTTCTCGGGACCGGCGCCTAAGTGACGAGAACACGCCCATACGCATGCGCAACACTCTCTCTGGGCGGGCCTAGGACGAGCTCATCCCCCCGCCTCTTCCGCCAGGCTGTAGGACAGTTCACAGTCTCCGCCCCCCAGCTTCGGCTTGTTAGTGTGTGGCTGTTTCCCGGATACCTGCGTCGAATCGTTATGCAATCTACTACTGCACGGAGGTTCTGTGTTATCGTCGGCCACCGCCGGGGAGAAAAGGGCTGGCGTGAGATGTTCCGAGAGGAGAACCCGTTTAGGGTGTCGCCTGCTGGCGGAGGAACCCACACGCCGGGTGGGAATCTGCGCCTGCCCCGCTTGCCCTCAGACCTAGTGACCCTGTCGTACTTTGTAAACAACCATTTGGGACCACCACCCCTTGCAACAGCTGATCCCCTCTGTCACTCAGGCGCTTTCAAATCATAACTTAAATGTACTTCAGAAAAGTGATCCCTGACCATGCAATCTTGAACAATCATACTCACTCGACATTGTTGGCGTAACACTCACCATGACCTGGTATTTTTCTTATTTTCTTATTGAATACTTTCCACATAAATTGCATGAGAGCCTAGTCTTGACTTGTTCGCAGGTGTACCCTCAGTGCTGAGAACAGTACCTGTTGTCTAACAGATGTTCAATAAATATTTGATGAATGAGTGAATGACCTACAGGGAGGCAGAAGGCAAATAATTTTAAATTATTAACGAAATATGATTGGCCATTATGGGGTTTTGAACTTAATGCTATCTAACCCCTGAACAGCAAGTGACTAATTGCTTGTGAGTTTTTAAGAATGAAGACACTGTGATCAGGGAGGATAGGAGATTTCAAACGCGTGAAAAAACTGGAACAAAGTCTTTAAAGTGTGAAAGCATACTTGGTGAAATTCCTTAAGCCCATGGAGTTGAAGCAGAGATGTAATTTGGGGTGGCAGTGAATTTGGAATATCCTGTAAGCATTAGAAAACCAGCTTGAACAGAGAGAATGACATGACCAGAATTATCGATTAGGAAGTAGCTACTGCAGCAGTGTGGATGATGGAGTAGAGGAAGAAAGGCTGGAGAAAAATGCATGGACAACGAAAGAAAAAATAAATTGGACTTCATCAAAATTAAAATCTTTTGTGCTTCAAAGTATACTGACAAGAAAATGAAAAAACCCACTGAATGAGAGAAAATATTTGCAAATTATATACCTGATAAGAGACATATCCAGAATATAGAAAGAACTCCTACAACTCAATAATGAAAAGAGCAAGAACCCATTTGACAAATTAACTAATAACCAAATGGAATAAACTTGATACAGCAAAATTATGGATGAATCTCACAGATATTATACTGAGTGAAATAAATCTTACCCAAAGGGATATACATAGTACGATTCAATATATATGAAGTTATAGAACAGGCTAAACTCCGAAGTATGGTTCCCTCTGGGGAGTGGAGGGGAAGGAGGGACATGAGGGTGTTTCCTGGGGTGATAATAAGTTGTACTTTGAAATAGATTTGCATTACACAGATGTATACCAATTATGGAATAGTAAAGAAAATTTATGCATTTTACTATAAATTTCCCCTCAAAAGAAAAGAACAGTAAACAAATACTGAACTCTTATTCAAAATATGCATGCTAAAGTGTTTAGCAGTGAACTGTACCTTTCACACAGTTCTCCAAACTGCAAGCTAAATTCACATAGCAATCTATCAAAAAGTATTTTTATTGCTCAACAGGTGAAGAGTTGATTAGGTTTCTTCAATTTTGAGGCAAAGAAAAGAATTGGAAACTGTATGATTGATGCCAGTTGTTACAGTCATTAGCTTTCTCGGTTTCTGGGAAGGATACCAAAAGTCTTCTCTAAAATGTATCAAAGACTAGGGTTTAGCAAATATTTTCTATAAAGTGTCAGATAGCAAATGTTTTAGGCTTTCAGGCCATATGTTCTATGTCACAACTACTCAGCCCTACCATTGTAGCGCAAAAGCAGCTCCAGACAATACATAAATGAGTGAGCATGGCTGTGTTCCCAGTAAAATTTTATTTACAAAAACAGGTAGCAGGGGCTTCCCGGTAGCACAGTGGTTAAGAATCCGCCTGCCAATGCAGGGGACACGGGTTCGAGCCCTGGTCGGGGAAGATCCCACATGCCGCGGAGCAACTAAGCCCGTGTGCCACAACTACTGAGCCTGTAGTCTAGAGCCCACGAGCCACAACTGAGCCCATGCGCCACAACTACTGAAGCGCACACACCTAGAGCCCGTGCTCCGCAACAAGAGAAGTCAGTGCAATGAGAATCCTGCGCACTGCAACGAAGAGTAGCCCCCGCTCAGCAATGAAGATCCAACACAGCCAAAAAAAAAAAAAAAACAACAGGAGGCAGACAGTTTCTGTTTGGGATGATGAAAATGTTTAAGAGATGGATAGTAGTAATGATTGCACAAGATTGTGACTGTACTTAATGTCACTGAATTGTGCACTTAAAAGTGGTTAAAATGGTAAATACTATTATATATTTTTTACCACACAAAAAAAAGCATATGTGGCAGGCCAGATTGGGCCTGTGCCATAGTTTGTTGACTCCTGACAAAGACTATTATACCTATTACCTTTAACTTAGAAGCATCTTGTTTAAATCAATTTACTCAGATCTGCTTGAGAAAATCACAATATTGCTTATTTCATTGAACTTTTACAATATTTTTGGTAAAATACTTTTATCACAAGGATTAGGTTTATTTTCAGCTAGACCTTAGAGCCAAACATTTAGCTTATTCAATTTATGGAAAATGTCTGTCATATAACCTAATTGACAAAGCCAGTCATTATTGTCAAATCAGCAAAAAAATTGTTTTTGTCAGAAAAAGTCTTACTTCATTTTTCAATTCATATAAAAGTGTTAATATTTAAGTCAAGGAATAATATCAAAGCTGCTGAGGAATAGATTCCATAACATTTTATTAGATGATTATTAAAAGCAGTCTGGTCAAGATTGAAATGATTTAGATCTAAAACAATGTATCCATTTTTATAAATTATAAAAAACAAGGTAATACACTTATTAAATCAGTTATCAAAAACCTCCCAACAGAGATTGGGATTGATATATATACACTAATATGTATAAAATAGATAACTAATAAGAACCCACTGTATAAAAAAATAAATAAAATAAAATTCAAAAAAAACCAAAAACAAACTTCCCAACAAAGAAAAGCCTAGACTTGATGGCTTCAATGGTGAATTCTACCAAATATTTAAAGAAGAACTAACATCAACCCTTCTCAAACTTTTCCCAAAAAACTGAAGGGAGGGAACACCTCTAGACTCTTTCCATGAATCCAGCATTACCCTGATCCCGAAACCAGACAAAGTCACTACAAGAAATATCACTTATGAATACTGATAAAAAATCCTCAACAAAATACTAGCAAACCAAATTCAGCAGTATATTACAAGGATTTTACACCAAAAGAGATTTATTCCTGGAATGCAAGGTGGTTCAGCATACAGAAATCAGTGTAGTACACTACATTAAGAAAATAAAGGGAAAAAACACATGATATCTCAGTTGATGCAGAATAATTTGACATAATTGAACACATTTCCATGATCTAAAAAAAACCTCAAAACTAGGAATAGAAGGAAACTATCTCACTATAATAACAGAAAAACCCACAATGAACATCATACTCAATGGTGAATGACAAAGTTTTCCTCTAAGATCAAGAGCAAGGCAGAGATGCGTGCTTTCACCACTTCTGTTCAACATAGTACTGGAAGTTCTAGCCAGAACAATTAGGCAAGGACAAAAAATAAAAAGCATCCAAATTGAAGGAAGAAGTAAGATATCTGTTTGCAGATGATATGATCTTATACATAGAAAGCCCTAAAAATTCTACAACAAAACTTGTATGACTAATACATGATTTCAGCAAAGTAGCAGGATGTAAAGCCAACACACAAAAATCAGTTGCATTTCTACATATTAATAATGAGCAATCTGAAAAGGAAATTACAACAATTTCATTTACAATAGCATCAAAAACAATAAAACACTTAGGAAGTAACCAAGGAGGTAAAATAATTGTACAATGAAAACTATAGAACATCAATGAAAGAAGTTAAACAAGACATAAATGAATGGAAACATATCCCTGTTCATGGATGGAAAACCTAATAACTTTAAAATGTCTACAATATGAAAAGAAATCTACAGATTCAATGCAAACTCTATCAAAATTCCAGGGATGTCTTTTGCAGAAATAGAAAAACCCATCCTAAACTTCATGTAGAATCTAAAATAAACAAACAAAACAAAACAAAAGTTTAAAAAAAAGAATAATTTTGGTGAACTCAACTTCCTGACTTCAAAACTCATCAAAACAGTGTGGTACTGGCATAAAGACAGACATAAAGATCAATGGAAAGGATAGAGAGCCCAGGAACAAACTTTTGTGTGTATGGTCAAACGATTTTTTTGACAAGGATGCCAAGACCGTGCAATGGGGAAAGGACAATCTTTTCAACAACTGGTGCTGGTTAAACTAGATAACTACATGCAAAAGAATGAAGTTGGACCCTTACCTCACACTGTATACAAAAATTAATTCACAATGGATCAAAAACCTCAATATAAGAGATGAAACTATAAAATTCTTAGGAGAAAACATAGGGCAAAAGCTTCATGACATTGGATTTGACAATTATTTCTTGGATATGACACCAAAGACAATGATTTATTGGATGTGATATCAGAGGTGCAGGCAACAAAAGTAGACAAATTGGACTTAATGAAAATTTTAAAAATTTTGCATCAAAAGAATATCAACAGGGACTTCCCTGGTGGTCCAGAGGTTAAGACTCTGGGCTCCCAGTGCAGGAGGCCTGGGTTCAATCCCTGGTCGGGGAACTAGATCTCGCATGCTGCATCTAAGAGCCCGCGTGCTACAACTAATAGATCCCTCATGCCCCAACCAAAGATCCCACGTGCCACAACTAAAGACACAGTGCACCCAAATAAATAAATAAATATTTTTTAAGAAAAGAATATCAACAGAGTAAAAAGGCAACCCAGAGAGAGGGAGAAATATTTGCAAATCATATAATGAAGGATTTATATCCAGAATACATTGTGAACTCCTAAAACTCAGCAAGAACAAAAAAATTCAAAAATTGGCAAAGGATTTGATTAGACAGTTCTCCAAGGAAGATATGCAAATGGACAATAAGCACATGAAAAGGCGCTCAACATCTTTAGTGATCAGAGAAATGCAAATCAAAAGTATAATGATGTACCACCTTACATTCATTAAGATGGCCACTATTAAAAAACCCCAGAAAATCATAAGTATGGACAAGGATGTGGAGAAATTGGAATGCTTGTGCACTGTTGGTGAGAATGTAAAATATTACACTCACTGTGGATGATTCCTCAGAAAATTAAGAATAGAATTACCATGTGATCCAGCAATTTTACTTCTCGATATATACCCAAAAAATTAAAAGCACGGTCTTAAAAAAACAAAAATAAAAATAAAATAAAATAAAATAAAAGCAGGGTCTTGAAGAAATATTTGTACAACCACGTTCATAATAGCATTATTCACGGTAGCCAAAAGCCAAATATCCATCCACAGATGGATGAATAAGCAAAATATGATACATACAATGGAATATTATTCAGCTTTAAAAAGGAAGGTGATCCTGACATATGCTACAACATGGATAAACTTTGAAGATATTATACTAAATAAAATGACAGTAACAAAAAGACAAATAGTGTACGATTCCACTTATGTGAGGCACTTAGAGTAGTCAAATCTTTCTTTTTTTGTACGTGGGCCTCTCACTGTTGTGGCCTCTCCCATTGCGGAACACAGGCTCCGGACGCGCAGGCTCAGCAGCCATGGCTCACGGGCCCAGCTGCTCCGCGTCTTGTGGGATCTTCCCGGACCCGGGCACAAACCTGCGTCGCCTGCATCGGCAGGCAGACTGTCAACCACTGCGCCACCAGGGAAGCCCGAGTAGTCAAATCTTAAACACAGACAGTAGAATGGTGATTGCCAGTGACTAGGGAGAGGAGAAAATGAGGAGTTATTGCTTAATGAGTATAGAGTTTCAATTTTACAAGATGAAAAGAGATATGAAGATGGATGGGGGTAATGGTTGTACAACATGATGAATGTGTTTAATATCACTGAACTGTACACTTAAAAGTGATGAAGATGGGACTTCCCTGGCGGTGCAGTGATTAAGAATCTGCCTGGGGCTTCCCTGGTGGCGCAGTGGCTGAGAGTCCGCCGATGCAGGGGACATGGGTTCGTGCCCTGGTCCGGGAAGATCCCACATGCCGCGGAGCGGCTGGGCCCGTGAGCCACGGCTGCTGAGCCTGCGCGTCCGGAGCCTGTGCTCCGCAACGGGAGAGGCCGCAACAGTGAGAGGCCCACGTACCGCAAAACAAACAGACAAACAAAAAAAAGAATCTGCCTGCCAATGCACGGGACACGGGTTCGGGCCCTCGTCTGGGAAGATCCCACATGCCACGGAGCAACTAAGCCCGTGTGCCACAACTACTGAGCCTGCAGTCTAGAGCCCACGAGCCACAACTACTGGGCCCACGCACACAACAACTGAAGTCTGCGCTCCTGGAGCCTATGCTCCACAACAAGAGAAGCCACTGCAGTGAGAAGCCTATGCACTGCAATGAAGAGTAGCCCCTACTTGCTGCAACTAGAGAAAGCCCATGCACAGCAACGAAGACCCAACACAGCCAAAAATAAATAAATTAAATATTTTAAAAATTAAAAAAAATGATTAAGATAGTGAAGTGAAATAAGTCAGAGAAAGACAAATACCGCAGGATCGCCCTTACATGCAGAGTCTAAAAACAAAAACAAATACAAGCTCACAGATACAGAGGACAGAGATTGGTGGTTGCTAGAGGTGGAGGGTGAGGGGTTGGAGAAATGGGTGGAGAGGGTCAAAAGGCACAAACTTTGAGTTATAAAATAAATAAGTCATGGGGATGTACTGTACAGCATGGTGACTATAGTTAATAATACTGTATTGCATATTTGAAAGTTGCTAAGAGAGTAGACCTTAAAATTTCTCATAACAAGAAAAAAATTTTTGTAACTATGTAAGTTGATGAATATTAATTGGACTTATTGTGGTGATCATTTTGCAGTGTATACAAATATTGAATCAAGTTGTACACCTGAAATTAATATGTTATATGTCAATTATATCTCAATTAAAATTTTTAAAAATGGTTAACATGGTAAATTTTATGTGTATTTTACCACAATTAAAAATTTGGAAAAAAAGAGATAAGAGACCAACAGGGACTTCAAATATTGAATTTATTAGATATAATCCATAAAACCACTATGGTTTTTTTCTCTTTTTTCTCTCAGCTTTATTGAGATATAATTGATGTATAAAATATATTAATTTAAGGTGTACTATGCTTTTTTTTTTTTTTTTTTGCAGTACGCAGGCCTCTCACTGCTGTGGCCTCTCCCGTTGCAGAGCACAGGCTCCGGACGCGCAGGCTCAGCGGCCATGGCTCACGGGTCCAGCCGCTCCGCGGCATGTGGGATCTTCCCGGACCGGGGCACGAACCCGTGTCCCCTGCATCGGCAGGCAGACTCTCAACCACTGCGCCACCAGGGAAGCCCACTATGCTTATTTTTAAGAAATAAAATATAAGTTTGAAACTTTCATCCAAAAATTTGAAAATTGTTAGAAGTGATAGGTTTGAAAAAGAGCCAATGAGAAAATATAATAAATGAAATTATAAGCTCACTGGACATATTGAGCAGTAGATTGGACATAGCAAAAGAATCAGCGAACTAAGGAGATAAGTCAGATAAAATAAGTCTTGAAGTTCAGAAAGACCAAAAAATGGGAGGCAGGGGGCAAGGGGGACAGGGTAAGAGAGAAGATACAGTGAGAAGTTCTAATATACAGGGAACTGGAGTCACAGAGGATGAGAGAGAGAGAGTACAGGCAATAACCAAATAATGATTGAGAGTTACCTAAAAATGACTACAGATATTCATAGATTCAAGAAGCCTAACAAATCCCAAGCATGATAAATAAAAAGAGATTCTCTATTAGATTCATTTTAGTAAAACCGCAGAAATTCTAAAAGATGTACATCAGAAGAAAAATGATTCCTGATTTGCAAAAAGGAATGAATGGCAAAGGAAGTGGTAAACAGTGGGTAACTCAATATTTACTGCATAAAACAAAGTGTGTCTTGTGGGGTTTTAAAATGTAGAATTTAAATATTTAACAAAAATAGTACGTAAGTTGTGAGTGGAGAAATGGTAGTATTCTAAGAAGGAAGGTAAAGATACTGATTAACATTAATATTTGAAAATTAATGATGCACATTTAATTTCTATTGAACCAGTAGAAGAGTAGAGACTTGTATGTCATCCATAATAATAGAGTTAGAAAATAATAGGCAATAAAATAGTGGAATTGAGTATAGGGACAAATGAAAAATAGAAAACGGAATGGTAGCTCCCGCCCAAAATTTATCAGTAATTGCATTAAAATTCTTAGAACCAAAAAGGCTTCACTTAAAAAAAAAAAAAAAGGCTTCACTTAAAATGCAAAAATTTCAGATTGGATTTTTAAAAACTAAATATTTCTCTTTCTCTCCCTCCTCTTCCCTTCCTATCCTGAACAATTTATTCCAAAAGCTATTAGGTGAGCATCTGTTTGCACAGGGAAGGAGGCTATGGCAGCCCAGATTGGGGTGTCACAGTCTGAGCCTGGTGAGAAGGGCATCCACATGGTGATTGAGGGGCTGTCCCTTCTGAGATGTCACAATCCAAGAATAGTTAGGAGGGCATCCATGTGGCAGCAACCCATCACAGGATGTCAGGTCCCAAATGTGGTAAGGAGAGTGCTCAGGACACAGAGGAGCAACGTGGCATGAGGTATCAGAGCCTGAGGGATTTTTTTCTTTTCTTTTTTTAAATAAATTTATTTATTTAATGTCATGCATTTTTTTATTTTTGGCTGCGTTGGGTCTTCATTGCTGCGTGCAGGCTTTTCTCTGGTTGCGGCGAGCAGGGGCTACTCTTCATTGCGGTGCGCGGGCTTCTCATTGAGGTGGCTTCTCTTGTTGCGGAGCACGGGCTCTAGGCGTGCTGGCTTCAGTAGTTGTGGCACACGGGCTCGGTAGTTGTGGCTCATGGGCTCTAGAGCACAGGCTCAGTAGTTGTGGCGCACGGGCTTAGTTGCGCCACGGCATGTGGGATCTTCCCAGACCAGGGCTTGAACCTGTGTCCCCTGCATTGGCAGGAGTATTCTTAACCACTGCGCCATCAGGGAAGCCCATGAGGTGTTTTTTAACAGACCTTCAGGGGCTGTAGATAATGTGATATCAAATATAGCCTAAAATTAACTATCTAACTCATTTAAAGACATGAGAGACAAGATTTAAAATTTCAGGAAATGGGCTTCCCTGGTGGCGCAGTGGTTGAGAGTCCGCCTGCCGATGCAGGGGACGCGGGTTCGTGCCCCGGTCTGGGAGGACCCCGCATGCCGCGGAGGGGCTGGGCCCGTGAGCCATGGCCCCTGAGCTTGCGCGTCTGGAGCCTGTGCTCCACGACGGGAGAGGCCACGGCAGTGAGAGGCCCGCGTACCGCAAAAAAAAAAAAAAAAAAAAAAATTCAGGAAAGAGGGACTTCCCTGGCGGTCCAGTGGTTAAGACTCCATGCTTCCACTGCAGGGGGCACAGGTTACATCCCTCGTTGGGGAACTAAGATCCTGCATGCCATGTGGCATGGCAAAAAAAATAAATAAAAATAAAATAAAATTTCAGGAAAGAACTAGAAATTATTAGCAAAAAAGAGCATAACAGATTTGAAAAGAAGCACATAGAAATTCTAAAATTGAAAAACACATGTACCACAATGTTCATCACAGCTCTATTTACAATAGCCAGGACATGGAAGCAACCTAAGTGTCCATCGACAGATGAGTGGACAAAGAAGATGTGGCACATATATACAATGGAATATTACTCAGCATAAAAAGAAATGAAATGGAGTTATTTGTAGTGAGGTGAATGGACCTAGAGACTGTCTTACAGAGTGAAGTAAGTCAGAAAGCGAAAAACAAATACCGTATGCTAACACATATATACAGAATCTAAGAAAAAGAAAAAATGGTTCTGAAGAACCTAGGGGCAGGACAGGAATAAAGACACAGACGTAGAGAATGGACTTGAGGACACAGGGAGGGGGAAGGGTAAGCTGGGACAAAGTGAGAGAGTGGCATGGCCATATATACACTACCAAACATAAAATAGGTAGCTAGTGGCAAGCAGCTGCATAGCACAGGGAGATCAGTTTGGTGCTTTGTGTCCACCTAGAGGGGTGGGATAGGGACGGTGGGAGGGAGATGCAAGAGGGAAGAGATATGGGGACATATGTATATGTATAACTGATTCACTTTGTTATAAAGCAGAAACTAACACACCCTTGTAAAGCAATTATACTCCAATAAAGATGTTTAAAAAATAAGTAAATAAAATACAAAGAAAAAAGAAAAACACATTACGGGTAATTGAAATTGATAAGTTGATGGGTAGTTTTAATAGCAAATTAGACACAGCTAGGTAAACTGGAAAATCAAAAGAAATATCTAGAAAGAAGCATGGAGAAATAAGAAGAAAAGAAAAGATAAAGAGTACAGGGTAAGGCACATAAAGCCTGTAAAGGTCCAGCATGTATTTAATTAGATTTCCAGAAGGAGAGAAGAAAGAGAATGTAGCAGAAGTAATATATGAAGAAATAATGCCTGATAATTTTTGCTTTATTTCCAACAATAATCCTCAGAATCAAGGAGACCAAGTACCCCAACAAGGAAAAAAAAAAGCCATACCTAAATACATCATAGTGAAACCATAGGTCACTCCATTTCTTCTGAGGTGATTCCATGACATTATCTTCTATACATAAAATGTTTAGGAACTGTAATCCACATGGAAATGATCACCCTCCAACCTTCCTGCCAACAACCAGGACTTTTGGCAATGCACTAAAGAGGCATGACATTCATGATATATCCTACTGCACACTTATGAAGTTCATTCCTCCAATAAGTGCAGGAAGTGACCCTTACAAGTATCCTGAGGTTGCCATTCCTACATGGCTTTTTTTTTTTTTCTGGCCACACTGTACAGCTTGCAGGATCTTAGTTCCCTAACCAGGGATCAAACCCACGTGACATGCAATAGACACATGGAGTCCTAACCACTGGACCTCCAGGGACTTCCCCCTACATGGCTTTTTGAAAAGTGCTCTGCTCAACATAGATGGACGAAGAGGAAATAACGTGCACTGATGACAAGTGTTGAAGATGCTGAGTTCAAAGCTGCTCATCACTCTCAACTGTAGTTTCAACTGTCTGCTTTATGGATTAGCCATAGTAAGTCGGACTTTCTTCTCCTGTAATAAATTAATAACAGAAGAATATCTAAAATCTATGGAGGGGGCTTCCCTGGTGGCACAGTGGTTAAGAATCCACCTGCCAGGGCTTCCCTGGTGGCGCAGTGGTTGAGGGTCCGCCTGCCGATGCAGGGGACGCGGGTTCGTGCCCCGGTCCGGGGACCCCACGTGCCGCGGAGCGGCTGGGCCCGTGGGCCATGGCCGCTGGGCCTGTGCGTCCGGAGCCTGTGCTCCACAACGGGAGAGGCCGCGATGGTGAGAGGCCCGCGTACCACAAAAAAAAAAAAAAAAAAAAGAATCCGCCTGCCAATGCAGGGGACACAGGTTCCATCCCTGGCCCAGGAAGATCCCACATGACGCAGAGCAACTAAGCCCGTGTGCCACAACTACTGACCCTGTGCTCTAGAGCCCGTGAGCCACAACTACTGAAGCCCGTGCACAGGCAGTGAGAGGAGAACACATCGAAATGTTCAAGAAACAGAGTAGAGGCCAATGTGCTGAAGCAGCAAGCATGAGAGGGGCGGTGGAAGGAGATGAGGACACGGAAGTGATAGGACCCAGTTTACAAGAACTGGTAGGTCGTGGTAAGGACTAGGCTGTTCATTCTGTGTAGGGTGGTAAGCCACCAGAGTGTTGGAGTATCACGAGCTGATTGACTGCTGAACTGAGAACTGACTTCAGGGGGCCCCAGCAGGAGTACCTTTCTGGAGAGTTGATTGGACCAAGATAGTGGTAGGTTGGGAAGATTGGTTGAGAAATTATCAAATTCAGGAAATGGTAGGTGTTGCTGACAGAGTTCCTAACAAGTTGGCCGTGGGGTGTAAAAGGGTGAGCTACTTATGACACCAGCATTTTTGCCTTGAGAAGTTGGAAGAGGGAAGATTGGTGAAGTTGCTGGTGAGGGGAGAATAGTGGGAGCTTGACATTGGCCATGTAAGCCTGAGATGTCTATTAAGCATCCAAGTGTAAATGTCAGTTAGTTAGATAGATGAGTCTAGAGTTAAAGAGAGGTCCGGGCTTGATATAAAAATGTGGTAATCACGAATGTATCTGAGTGTCCTCACCATCCCAACTCTTGAAAGCCAAACACAGGAACTGAAGAGATACCCACTTATTTTTCAAGACCCAGAAATCAAAATGATGTTGGATAATAATGGCACCCCTCACTATCTGAAATTTCGGAATTTAAGCGATTTGGCTATCAAAGGACACTCATTTTTGGATAGCAAAGGATACTTGTTGCTTGATGAGAAGATATTTATAGCCATGAGATTCTATGACTGAATGCAGATAGAAAAGAAATTAAGTCCGTAGGGCTTTCCAATATTTCATGGTCATAAAGATGAAAAGATGCTTAAAAAAAAAAAAAAAAGAGGAGTGGCCAGGGAAAAATCAGGAAAATCAGATTAATATGGTGTTGTGGAAGCAGAGATAAGAAAATTTCAAGGAAAAGAAAGTTATGAGGGGACTTCCCTGGTGGCACAGTGGTTGAGAATCTGCCTGCCAATGCAGGGGACATGGGTTCGAGACCTGGTCTGGGAAGATCCACATGCCGCGGAGCAACTAAGCCCGTGAGCCACAACTACTGAGCCTGCGCTCTAGAGCCCACGAGCCACAACTACTGAAGGCTGCATGCCACAACTACTGAAGCCTGTGTGTCTAGAGCCCATGCTCCACAGCAAGAGAAGCCACTGCAATGAGAAGCCCGCGCACTGCAACGAAGAGTAGCCCCCGCTCGCCGCAACTAGAGAAAGCCTGCACACAGCAACAAAGACCCAACAACGAAGACCCAATGCAGCCAAAAATAAATTAATTAATTTAAAAAAAAAGAGGGGCCTCCCTGGTGGCGCAGTGGTTGAGAGTCCGCCTGCCGATGCAGGGGACACGAGTTCGTGCCCCCGTTCGGGAAGATTCCCACATGCCGCGCAGCGGCTGGGCCCATGAGCCATGGCCGCTGAGCCTGCGCGTCCGGAGCCTGTGCTCCGCAAGGGGAGAAGCCACAACAGTGAGAGGCCCGCGTACCGTAAAACAAACAAACAAACAAAAAAGAAAGTTATGATATGTATTACATACTAAGAGCAGTCAAATAAAATGAGAAATGGCCATTGGATTTAGCAACAATGGAGGGCACTGGTAACCTTGAGAACGGCAATTATGGTGGTTTAGTGAAAATAAAATATGATTAGTTAATCTGATGAAAACTATGAATCTTCTTCCCCTCAAAATGTCTGTGTGTGTGCATATCCATAATTTCACATAGAATTTCACTGGGTTTCACAGACTTCAGAAGCCTATTCATGGCCCCATTAGGTATCTATCAATCTCAATTTTAAAATCCCTGGAAACAATTAATTGTGACGAGTGGAGTGGGGATTAGAAAACTGGATGGAAGGGTAGGTCATGGGCAGGAAAGAAACAATTTGTACCTTACACCTTTATGCTATTCAAATATTTTAAACATCTGCATATCTTACTTTTTCAATAAAAAAGTTAATTAAAACAAAACTTTATTGAAGCTTCTATCAATACATCTTTAATACTTAACTGCGTGTGTGTGTGTGTGTGTGTGTGTGTGTGTGTGTGTGTGAGAGAGAGAGAGAGAGAGAGAGAGACAGACAGAGAGAGAGAGAGATTATGTTATTTTATTTCCTCTAACACATAAAGCTCTTCAGTGCTTTAGAACCTTTGCACATTTTTTTTCTCTCTGCCTGGGATGTTTCTCCCCAGTGCACCATTGCATTGCATGCTAATTCCGTCTCCTTTAGGTCTCAGTTCAAGTGTTACCAGTTTAGAGAGGTTTCCTTGTCAGACATTTGTCTCCCAACAGCCATTCTCTGCTTCTTGCCTGATGACTCTGTTGACACGCATTTTGTGAGCACAGCTCCAGAAGTTCTTCTTATTCCCCAGTCCCAGCAGATGAACCTTCGTTGTTTTAAGACTGTCATGGTCATCCCTTGGGATTGGGTAAGGGGTGGTTATGTGGCCAAGTTCTGGTGAGTGAGAAGTTGGGGAAGTATGCTGGGATTTCTGGGGAAAATAATTCTCCCTGATAAAAAGGAGCAGCAGGGAGAAGACCTCCATGTGGTTGAGTTAGTTTCAGATGTCTGGAGTTGTAGCAGCCATGTAGAAAACCATGAGAATTGCAGAGAAGCCAACCAAGGTTCCAACATCCTCATAGTTAATTAAATGATCCAACCCTGCTACCACCTATGTCCAGACTTCTTTTAGGTGAGTTAATGAATGTCTTCCCTGCTTACACCATCTTTGGTGAAAAAGCTCCTACTGACCCACTCTCCCTAGCCACTCAATTCAAAGGAGATTATGTTTGCCCCACTCCCTGCCTGCAGCTGGTGCTCTCTCTGACCTGTATCTGCTTCTTTTATGACACATATCATGACTTTCAGTTTACATATATACATATGCATATTTATATTCAAATATACTGTGTATATATACGTATACGTATTTGCCTGTCATTATCTTGTCTCTTTCTCAAGGAATACAAGTTCCTTAAGGACAGGGACTTTTCTATCTTGGTCACCATTGTACTCTAGCACCTAGCATGTTGCCTGGCTCAATAAGCATCTGTTGAATAAATGAAAAGCTGAAGGAATGATGGGATGGATGAACAAACATACCAGTCCTCCCCCGCTAACTGAACATTCCTTGAGGATGGTGTACATGTCCCATATCCTCAAAATGTAAAACACAATACCTGGCACTTAACCTATACATAATAAATCATTGTTAAATTAGTTAATACTGTCTCTGATTGCCAACAGTATCTCTATGTTATGCAGGCTTCTGGCCTAACCAAAGAGTAGAAGGGAAGGTTAAAAAAAACAGGAAAACCAAAGATGTACAATTGATAGACCAACTTTCATTCCACTGCAGCTGTTTTCCTTTATTCCATTTGGGTTTACATATTAGTGAACTTGAACTGATTCATACAACTTTAGGTAACTAGAGTATAATATACTATGATATCTAAGAAAAAAATATTTGTACTCATGCATAATCTCTTATTCTTCATTTCAGTATCTTTCTTATTTTATGTAAGGATTTTAAACGCTGTATATATAAACACCATATTTTAAAAAAAGGAAAAAAAAAAGAGACAGCTACAAAGGAAGTAGAAGAAACATATACTTCTCTCCCAGGATTTTAAGATTCATGAAATGGTCTAAGTCAGCTCTATTTTAAATTTCAAACAAACAACCACACAAAACCAACCAGGTCCAATAGCAAACTGTCTATTGGTTAACAGTACAAATTCTGGGGATGGACTGACTCAATTCAAAGGCTCCACAACTAAAAATATCAGCAGCCTTCAGCAAATTACTTAACCCTGCTTTGAGCCTCAGTTTCCCCATTTGTAAAACAGAAACACTGATAATGGATACAACTAGAATTACTGAGGAGATAAATGACATAACAAACCTACAGTACTTAGTGACAGACCCATAGTAAGAGCTCAGAAATGTGAACTGTATTATTTTTATTCAAATGTAAGTTTTTATCACTCATCAAATTTCTCCTCAAATCTAGTATATATTTTTTGTTTATATTTACCTAGAATTCTACTTAGCTAAGAAATTATTCATATTCATGAGACAAATTATCTATGATTAACTATAACTACATTTTTATGATATAAACTCTCAAGAATATCTTCAACAGTTTACCGATTACTGACCTTGTTAAAAAAATCAATAAACCTTAGATGACTCTTTTCCCAATATTTATTACAGTCAGCCAGCAGCATCATGGCCAAGTGAGGAGGTAGCTAGCACAGTCAAGTTCAAGGAAGTAGTCAGCATGCCCAAAGATTGGTTACTTACAGGGGAATCGAGCAAGTAAGTAAATATTTTGAGGGTAATATAAGCCAGGTTTCTCATTGTTAGAGAAGGAAGTTACAAATATAAAAAGGGGAACCTTGTGGTGTTTGACAGGAATTGAAGGTATTGATGTGAACACATGGCTTTCAATAGATTAAAAAAAATAGAAATATATAGTTGTGTGTGCATTTATATGTGTGTTTGGGTATATAGTGATAGCTCATTAGCAGTGAATACACATAGTGTCCAGATCTTGGTTTCTAAACACTAAAAGGAAGCAGAGCTCCTTGGAGAAGTGGCTGGTTCCAGGGCTGGGGCATGGAAAGTACAAGATGAGAATGGTACATCTTGTTATGTTACAAAGTAAGGAAATACTCAAAGAATGATGGGAACATGTCAAAAGGACAGAGAGCCCAGGGTACCACTGGGCATATCTGGGACAAACAGCATCAAATAAATAATCATGGTAATGGATCATAACCCATTGAACAAAATAGGAATCCATGGATGCATAATGATATAAATAAATGAATTAATGGGAAAGTGGAGAGAAGAGAAAGTGCTTCTCTATGTCAACTATAAATGTAGAGAGAGTGATGGGATCAGAAAAATCACCATTTGACAACCACCGTAGTAACAATTGATTCAGACAAGAATCATCAATAGATGCTAAAAATAGCAGAGGAGTTTTGTAGAGAACTGAGATATCCACCTGGTTTCAAAGCATCTTCCCATTAGATACCTACTAATTACAAAAGGAATAGTAATAACTTCATAGTGAAGGAGACATGCAGACACCACCTTAACCAAGTGATCAAAGGCAACAACGCCTTGGGGCTTCCCTGGTGGCACAGTGGTTAAGAATCCGACTGCTAATGCAGGGGACACAGGTTTGAGCCCTGGTCCGGAAAGATCCTACATGCTGTGGAGCAACTAAGCCTGCGCACCACAACTACGGAGCCCGTGCACCACAACTACTGAGCCTGTGCTCTAGAGCCTGAGAGCCACAACTACTGAAGCCCACGTGCCTAGAGCCCATGCTCCACAAGAAGAGAAGCCACCGCAATGAGAAGCCCATGCACTGCAATGAAGACCCGTGTGCAGCAACAAAGACCCAATGCAGCCAAAAATAAATAAATAAATATTTTTTTAAAAAGGGCAACAAGGCCAGTTATGGGATAAATCAGCATGGCATGCCACACAATGAGGATAGTTCACTTCTGTGACATTCCTGCCAAAATGCTTGACTTAAATCTGATCACCTGGAAACATCAGACAAATCCAAGCTGAGAAGCAGTCTACAAAGTCACTGGCCTGTGCTTTTAAAACCTATTCAGGTTGTGACAGATAAGGAAAGACTTAGGAACTGTTCCAGATTGAAGGAGACTAAAGAGACATGGCAAACATATGTAACACATGATCCTGTACATTATTGAGACAACTGGCAGAATTTGAACAACGTTTGTGGATTAAATGATAGTATTACATCAATGTGAAATCAAAATTCTTCATTTTGATGGTTATGTGGAGGAGATCTTCCTTATTTTTAGGAAATACATACTAAAGTATTTAGGGGTAATTGGGCATCACGTCTGCCAACTTTTAGAAGAGAAAAAATATAAAGTAAATGTGATAAAGTATCAACAAGAGGGGAAATTGGTAAATGATATACAGGAATTCTTTGCACTCTTTTTTAAAAAAATTTATTTATTATTTATTTTTGGCTGCGTTGGGTCTTCGTGGCTGGACACAGGCTTTCTCTAGTTGTGGCAAGCAGGGGCTACTCTTCATTGCGGTTCATGGACTTCTCATTGCGGTGGCTTCTCTTGTTGTGGAGCACGGGCTTTACACACGCAGGCTCAGTAGTTGTGGCTCATGGGCTTTAGAGTGCAGGCTCAGTAGTTGTGGCAATTGGGCTTAGTTGTTCCGCAGCATGTGGGATCTTCCCGGACCAGGGCTCAAACCCGTGTCCCCTGCATTGGCAGGCGGATTCTTAACCACTGCACCGCCAGGGAAGCCCTGCACTCTTCTTTATACTTTTCTGTTAGCGAAATTATTTCAACAATTTAAAAAACATACTTAGATATAGTTCACACTACAGTCGAAGCCTTATGACAATTTTTTTTATATAACAGTAGGGATAAAGATCAAACCAGGTTTAATAATTTGTTAATATGTGCTGACCAGAGTTATGGCTCCAAGGTCATTTCCAGTCATTCTCTAATAAAAGTAGAGAGGACAGTGGCATTGAAACATACACTATAATACATTCAGAAGGATAGTGGTGACATTACTTCTGGATCCCTGGTGAGTCTTATTGGGTTGGCCAAAACGTGACTTAGGTTTCTAAGTAAAAATAAAAGACACATTTTTTCATTTTCACCAAGAACTTTATTGAATAACGTATTCACCTTTTTGTTCCACTACCTTCTGCCATTTTCCAGGCAACTTCATAATTCCATCTTCCCCAAACTTTTTATCTTTTTAAGCAAAGAACCGTTCCAGGTGTCTTTTACAGTCTTCCAGGGAATTGAAATTTTTTCCATTAAGAGAATTTTATAAAGACTGAAGTAAATGGAAATCCAAAGGTACAAGGTCTGGTGAATATGGCGGATGAATCAGAACTTCCCAGCCAAGCTGTAACAGTTTTTGCCTGATCATCATAGAAACATGCAGTCTTCCATTATCCTGATGGAAGATTATGCGTTTTCTGTTGACTAATTCTAGATACTTTTTGTCAAGTGCTGCTTTCAGTTGGTCTAATTGGAGCAGTACTTGTTGGAATTAATCATTTGGTTTTCCAGAAGGAGCTCATAATAGAGGACTGCCTTCCAATCCCACCATATACACAACATCATCTTCTTTGGACGAAGACCGGCTTTTGGTGTGGTTGGGGGTGGTTCATTTCACTTGCCCCACAATCTCTTCCATTCCACATTACTGTACAGTATCCACTTTTCATTGCCCTTCACAATTTGTTTTAAAAATGGAATGTTTTCGTTACACTTAAGTAGAGTATCACATGCGGAAATATGGTCAAGAAGGTTTTCTTTGCTTAACTTATGCGGAACCCAAACATCAAAGCAATTCACATAACCAGGCTGGTGCAAATGATTTTCAATGCTTGATTTGGATATTTTGAATATGTCGGCTAGCTCCTGTGTGTATAACGTTGATTGTTCTCAATTAATGTCCCGATTTGATTGTTATCAACTTCAACTGGTCTACCTGACCGTGGAGCATCATGCAGTGAGAAATCTCCAGCACAAAACTTCACAAACTAGTTTTGACACGTTTGATCAGTCATAGCACCTTCTCCATACACTGTATAAATCTTTTTGTGTTCCAGTTGCACTTTTACCTTTCTTGAAATAATAAAGCATAATATGCCAAAAATGTTGCTTTTTTCTTCCATCTTCAATATTAAAATGGCTACACAAAAATTCACCAATTTTGATAAGTTTTCTTCTAAATGCATGCTGATATGATAGTTGTCACAATACAGTCTAACAAAACTGTTTCAAATGAAGTTAAAGACAACTAAGCGCCACTAGAGCCATCTTATGGAAAACATCAAATGAACTTTTTGGCCAACCAAATAGCTGGAAGAAACTGGGGAAGACTCATTGCTCAGTAGGCCTCCTGGAACCTGAAGGAACCAGAGTTTTGACAAGACAGTCTAAAGACCAGGGACCTGGAGAAGTTTCCTTCACCTGAGGAACTTTAGGACGCAGTCTGGATTAAAGTAGAATTCAGTAAATATCAGTTTTAAAAAAATTTACTGGAGGGTGATGTACTTACAGAAATGCATATAAATTATAAGTGTAGAGCTTGCCAGATTATGCCAAAGAGGACCCCCTGTGTAACCACCACCCAGCTTATGAACTGGAGACAGCCAGAAGCTCCTCTCCACACCTTCTCCAATCATTACTGCTTCCCAGAGATTCTCTGACTTACTGCACCAGAGATTCATTTTACCAGTTCTAATAATACTTTCAACTGCTCAGGGGTTTCAGCATTAAATTTTACTTTTAAAATTCAATTTTCTTTTGTTTTTCTGCATACGAATATGTACCTTCACACCCAAGGTAGAAATTCTGAACATTCACTATGTCTTTTAAAGCTTTAACAATGGCATAGTTCAGTTCTGCAAAAGCCATTTAACAAGGATGAATTTCACAGCTCAACTTTAAAAGTTCTTTCCCTTGGCAGTCACTCTGGAAAGAAAAGATTCCATTAGCCAATTCATGCTCATTCCATAAAGTTATTAGACATCTACAATGGGCCATAGTAATATACTAAGGTCTTAGTAGCATAAGGAAATTATTCTGTTCCCACGTCACATCAGCTAAATGAAGTTAAAATGAGCCATTGCCTACTTAAACACAAGTTAAACATAATTACTGGTTTCAAACTCAGCCTAAGTAACCAAGTATTATTTGCAGTCAGTGACTCTTGACTAACAGCCACTACCACTAATTAACTTAGGTAAGATGAAAATGGCAAAATTGGACAACTGGTCACAGCAGAAGGGTGTTCCCACATATGAATCCCTCCTGGTTCTCTGCTTCTCCTAGGAAGGGTTAAGACAAAGCCCCATTTTTTGGCGGTACGCGGGCCTCTCACTGCTGTGGCCTCTCCCGCCGCAGAGCACAGGCTCCGGACGCGCAGGCTCAGCGGCCATGGCTCACGGTCCCAGCCGCTCCGCGGCATGTGGGATCCTCCCGGACCGGGGCACGAACCCGCGTCCCCTGCATCGGCAGGCGGACTCTCAACCAGTGCGCCACCAGGGAAGCCCGCCCATAAACTTTTGAGCAAATATAAAGGCAAAAGTCAGAAAAAGAATCCTATCTGGTAGTACACCACCAAGAGAGTGAACAAACCATATGATTTTTCAAGGTTAACTGTTAGCCAGAAAGATTCATAACAGTCTTCAACAACAGTAAAGACAATATCTTGTATAAATCTATTTGTCCTAAGATCCAATGAAGGCTCTCTAGCTACGTATATCCTGCTCGAAGCCTCATTCTGTAGCTATAGCAGCCATACTTAAAGAACATCTAACCAATGCCCAGCAATGAAGTACGATCTGTAAAAAAAATCTGGCTCCCTAGATCTACCAGGCAGTTAGATACATCCTTGGCAACTATTTTGAGCAGCTGAAATTCTAAGGACCATACTTTTTTTTTTTTTTTTTTTAATTTGGTAATGAGTCTTAGATGAATGATAAGTCAGGTCTAAAAGAAACGCATTCCTGCTTCGTGAGAATCTGACCGAAGTACTATAGAGAGTCCTGGGGGAAAGAAATACAGTAGTGAACGCTGCTGACCTCTAGTGCTGAATAGAAGAATTACATGTCCCACTCAAAAGACCCAAAGGACAGAGGTCTGGCACCAAAAAACCTCTGACTAGCTGGTCACTGATTTCCCCGGTGTGAAGGCAAAAAGGAGCGAAGTTTAAATCTTTTACATTCATTGTGATCATTGCTATGTTTTGATGTAGTGTTATCATCTCATATATATGTATTTTTTCTGTTTACCATGCTTTTTCTTTGCTTCTCTTAATATCCTGCCTTCTGTTCAATTATTAGTTTTATTTCCCTTTGAGTGGCTTGGAGAACTATATTTCTATTTCTTTAGTAGTTATATTTACATTCCTTTTATACTCTAAATAAAAATTTCTAACAAAATCCTAAGTTATTCACCTTATCTTCCTCCTAAATAAGACCTTAGTCCTCCTTCTGAATCAGGGGTGGGCATGATTGCCCTAAGCGTTGGTTCATTTGCTCATGATGTGCTTATTCAATAACTGCATTTTTATTTTCTAGGATTTCTAACTGGTTCTTTAAATATCTACCATTACCATTTCATTTCTGACCATTTTTATTTCACAATTTCTTATTCTTCTAGAAAAGGTATCCTTCCTTTATGTCTTTGAGTGTTCTAAACATATTTGTTTTAGGGTTTTTTTAAACTTTATTTTTTGGCCACACCACGAGGCATGTGGGTTCTTAGTTCCCCGATCAGTGATCGAACCCGCACCCCCTGCATTGGAAGTGCAGAGTCATAGCCACTGGACTGCCAGGGAAGTCTCTAAACATATTTATTTTAAAGTTATTATCAGTTCGCTCCACTATTTTCATTTCAATTACAGTGAATTCATCTCTTGATGCTGATTTTGTTGGTTATCTTTCTTTTGGCTAGGTTTTCTTGTATGTTTTGGAAGCTTAACTTCTAAGCTTTTCATGAATGGAAAAAGTTTCCCCATACATGTTATCTTTCCTTCCCTCATGGTTTTGTGGTACCCTCTACCCAATTCTCCAGGAACGCCAACCAGAAACAAGTCTTACATTAGTAATTTGAGACTCTGTTCGCACCATGAAATTTGGGAGACAGGAGTTCCAGGCACTAAGTGAAAGGGTAGCTGGACTTAGGTCTGGATTCAATGTTGTGTCTGCTTCCTAAGTATTCAACTTCATATAAACTGTGTCTTCATGCACAGATGGGATGTAGTTTTGTCAATCTCTATTGAGTTTAGGGAGCCCTACCTAAATTCCTAATTGCAAGCAGCAATCCAGGCCCCAGTTAGCCACATTCCACGGTTTTACCCACCCCTTCAATCTGTTACCTTTTAAGTTAAAAACTCCAGACTGCCTCTGTTTCTGGATCCATAGCTCAGCAAGATTACAGCTCCTTGTTCCTGGTCAACAAAAGAGTTTATCTTATTTTTGAATATGGATATGTAATTTCAATCTTTTCTTGTTAATTCTACCATGTGTTTTGAGCAAAGGGAGTGGTATCAAAGTGTGTACTATCTTGACCAGAAATCGGTTTCATTCACTTTTCTAAAAAAGCCTGTATGTTGGTCCTGTGGTACTACCATGGTTAACAGTGATGGCTAAAAAGCAGCCTGGGAGCTACACATTCTCTTTCCAGTTTTACCAATAAATATTTTATAAGGTTGGGGATAACTGACTTGTACAATTTGGCCAATGACATTAACTAGAGCTTCTGTCAGAAGTAATTGATTTTATAACTGTGTTTACTGCATACCTAAACACATGATACTTCATTACCCAAATTCCCCTATCTTTGCACTTTGAGGTCCAAAAAATTAACCCATGGGAAGTCAACAGATAAATAAACTATATTCATGTTTTTATGTTGCAATGATACCAAACTTAAAATATTGGTGCAAAGGACAGGGATAAGATTCAAATTTACCCAAAAGAATTTATCTATAGTTAAGAATTATAAAAATTATATTAAGGATTTACCAGCTTTTTTAAAGTATGTTATTTGTTTTGTGACTGTGCTGAATAAAAGGAATCTTATAGAAATGCACCCCGGAATTTTTACAGATGAAATGGTATAATCTGATTAAAAGAATCTGGGGTGGTGGACATTGGCTGATGGGGATTTATAGATGAGGCAGTTTTGGCTTTGAGTTGATAATTGTTAAAACTAGGTGGGAAAGATGGGGACTATGGGTGTTCATTGTATTGACAGGAACTATGCAGGTGCAGGTCTGGAATTTTAACCTATGCAAGCTAAACTGGTAGCTACCCTATTACTATTCCATTGATGATGGCAGAAGACACAAGCCCCCAGTCAGACACAAAGGATGTTAATCACAGCAAAAGCAGTTGCCAGACATTCATATTGGTTTGCAACAGTTCTCCTGCCCCAAACTTCCTGGGTGCGACACAAAGGGCTGACCACCTTTGTATGCTCACATAATGGATTTCATTACCACAGAGGAACACTGAGCTTGGTAGATTCAGTTTTTTTAGTAAGTGGAAGCTAAGTCTGTCCTTTGTCATGGGGGAGATAATACTTCTTCCCTCAGGGTTGCTTGCTGAAAACACAATCCTGAGAAATAGCCCAGGTAAAGAGCAGTCAGGGCCTTGCACTCTTGATTTACCCAACAAGAACTTGCAGGGGTGCTCAGGGTCCATGGCAGATTGCCTCACCTAACACACACTATCTCTTTACTTGTGTATGTTTGAAATTATTCATAATAGAAAATAAATTTTAAAAAGAAATGTACATCTGAGTTGAATATATTTGAAAAGGTATGCACAGCTGCCAGCATAGGTGTGTTAACAGCTACCATTATAACCATATTTCTTTCTCAGAAGCCCTACATATTCCAAATACTTCATTTCTACTTTTTATTATCATGAAAGGAATGCATACTTTTGGCTCCCCAAAAGTAAACCACATAGAAGAGTATTAACTGAAAACTGAGAGACTCTGACCTAGCTGTACAGTTAAGAATTCTGATATATCCCTTCAGAAATGTCCTGTGCTTACATAAGCATACGTATAAACATGTTTTTTTTTTTTAAAAATGTCACTTGGTGGAATCTAAAGAAATGGTACAAATCAACTTATTTGCAAAACGGAAACAGAGTCACAGATGTAGAGAGCAGACTTACGGTTGCCAAGGGGGAAAGTGGCGGGGACGGATGAATTGGTATATTGACATATACAAACTACTATATAATATAAAATAGATAACTAATAAGAACCTACTGTATAGCACAGGGAACTCAACACTCTGTAATGACCTATAATGGGAAAAGAATCTAAAAAAGAGTAGACATGTGTATGTGTATAGCTGATTCACTGTGCTGCACAGCAGAAACTGACACAGCATTGTAAATCAACTATACTCCAATAAAAATTGATAAAAAGATAAAAATTAAAAATGCACTTGAGGACTTCCCTGGTGGCGCAGTGTTAAGAGTCCACCTGCTGGGCTTCCCTGGTGGCGCAGTGGTTGAGAGTCCGCCTGCCGATGCAGGGGACACGGGTTCGTGCCCCGGTCCGGGAAGATCCCACATGCCGCGGAGCTGCTGGGCCCATGAGCCATGGCCACTGAGCCTGCGCGTCCAGAGCCTGTGCTCCACAACTGGAGAGGCCACAACAGTGAGAGACCCACGTACCACAAAAAAAAAAAAAAAAAAGAATCCACCTGCCAATGCAGGAGACACGGGTTCGAGCCCTGGTCTGGGAAGACCCCACATGCCGCGAAGCAACTAAGTCCATGCGCCACAACTACTGAGCCTACGCTCTAGAGCCTGCGCACCTAGAGCCCATGCTCCGCTACAAGAGAAGCCACTGCGATGAGAAGCCCGAGCACTGCATTGAAGAGCAGCCCTCACTCACCACAACTAGAGAAAGCCCAAGCACAGCAACAAAGACCCAACGCAGCCAAAAAAAAAAAAAAAAAAAGTACTTGGAATCATAAACGTACTGGTTATAGCAGTTGCTTTTTTTACTCGACATTTCCTGTATATTTTCCATGTCTGTACACTAGATCTAACTCATCCTTTTAAACTGCTGCTTCCTCCTTCATTTAATTAATGCTATTATGGACTGAATTATATCCATATGTTGAAATTTATATGTTGAATACCTAACCTTCAATGTGACTGTGTTTGGAGATGGGGCCTTTAGGGAGGTAACTGAGGTTAAATGAGGTCCTCTGATTGGGGCCCTAATATGATAGGTGTCCTTATATGAGGAAGCAACACCGGAGACCTCTCTCTCTCCAAGCAACCACAGAAGAAAAGCCATGTGAGGACACTGTCTACAGGTTGTGAGTAGAGGTCTCACCAGAAACCAACTCTGATGGCACATTGATCTTGGACCCATAGCCTCCAGAACTATGAGAAAACAAATTTCTGTTGTTTAAGTCACCCAGTCTTTGGTACTTTGCTCTGACAGCCCAAGCAGACTAATACAGATTTTTTTTTTTTTTTTTTTTTTTGGCCGTGCCACACAGCATGTGGGATCTTAGTTCCCCAACCAGGGACTGAACCTGCGCCCCCTGCATTGGAAGTGTGGAGTCTTAACCACTGGACTGCCAGGGAAGTCCCAGATATATTCTATTTCATTCAATTAGTCTCCTAATAAGAGATGTGTAGGGTTTTTTTTAACATTAAGTATAAGGCACCAATGATTTTCTCACACATTCATGATGATGGTTAGATACACTCTTAGAACTGAAATGGGTCAAAGGGAATGCACATCTTAAATCTGATACTGCCAAACCACCCTTTAAAAAAGTACTACCAATTTCTGTCCCCCCAATAGGAGTGCTTGTTTCCCTAAACTGGAACCAGCCTCCCAGGTGAAAGTGCTCACTCATTCAACAACACTTATTCAGTACTTATTTCTGAATAGGACCAGGCACTGTGCAATGTGCTTAGGATACAGTGGTGAACAAAGGAGTAAGTTCTTTCTCTCAAGGATCTGTATTCTAGGGAGAAACAGTTGGTAAGAATACACACATAAATCCACAAGGCGGTCTGGGAAGCTGTCTCGGAGATAACATCTGAGCAGAGACCCAGATGGAGACAGAAAACAAATCTTACCAATACTTGAAGAAAGAATGCTAAGAGTGTTTCATGGTTTTAATTGTCTTTTAAAAATAAGCAAATTTGGGGGACTTCCCCGGCGGTTCGGTGGTTAAGACTCCGCGCTTCCAGTGCAGGAGCGTGTTCTATCCCTGTTCGGGGAACTATGATCCCACACGCCACGCAGAGTGGCCAAAAAAAAAAAAAAAAAACCGCAAAGTTGGGAGTTCCCTGATGGGCTAGTGGTTAGGATTTGGCGCTTTCACTGCCATGGCCCGGGTTCAGTCCACGGTCAGGAAACTGAGATCCTGTAAGCCTGAGAGGTGCGGCCAAAAAGAAAAAAAAGCGAAGTTGCAATTCTATTCCTCTGTATACACCAAAAGAATTGAAAACAAACAGGTATTCAAATACTTGTACACCAATGTTCACAGCAGCACTATTCTCAATAGGGCTACCACACACAGAAGAATAAACTAATAGAAGCTCAAAGTAGAGCCTTGAAGAATGAGTAGGAAACATCAGAAGAAGTGGAGAAGTTTCTAGACAGAGATGTTAGCAAAGAATGAAATCTAGGGACTGGACAGGGATGAGAAAAATAAGGCAGTAATGACTAGGAAGTAAGAGATAAAATATATGGGAGGGAAGGGAAAAGATAGACACTAACTGGCACTCACTTTGATATAAAATGGATCATTCTATCAGCCTCACCAGATACAGCCATTCATTAAGAGTCCAAGGTTCAAGAATAGGAAAAGACCTTCAGGGACAAAACTAAAAACATAAAATGTGCAAGAAGGAAAAAGTTTAGAATGTTCTACTTGTGCCTCTTGCAGTGCTGCCTCTAGCTTTTGATTTAAGACTTATTTGTATGCTTTTCTCATCCTCTCTTGCAGATTAGAATTTCCTTTGGAGCGGAGACCACGTCTTTATCACTTAACATTCACAACAGCACTTCAAACACAATCTGAATGAAGCTGAATCTATTATCTCCAACTTAATCATATTAACAGACCATAATCCCTCCAGTCATTCCGGTACAAAGTCAGGTCTCCACACACCTGTGGCCAGGGACCAGCCTGGAGCTCTACAATCACCCTCTCCTTATCTTTCTTGTCTTTTTCACCGCTGAGCACAGTTCAACCCCTCATTACACTCATCTAATTAGTATCCTAGCTAATATTTTCCCAGCCAACTCTACCCTCACACTTCCAGAATAACGTCCCTAAAATACAGTATTTTACTCTCCTTAGAACCATAAAAATGTTACAAAAAATAATTGATTAAAAATAGTCAAAATCCTAGCGTAGCATCCCTGACTCTGCTTTTTCTGCTCTATCTCCTCTAAAGAACATTCACATACCCAGCCCTCTCTTCACACTGAACTATTGAATAGTTTTAGGATTTGCCCTTTGTTCCACCTGGATGCCCTTGCTCACATGGTTCTCTCTGCCCCTGGAATACTTTATACTTCCTCCCCAGCATTTATAACTTTCTTTTTGCTTTATGCAGGTTTTCATCTTCTCTACTAGGCCTTAAGACCCTTGGGGGCAGGGTCTTTGCATCCTCCACACCTGCTTATCAACTGCTATATATCAATATCCGTGCAAGGATCATCCCCACACGTCATAGCACCACGCCCTGCTCAAAATAGAGAATAATTTAAATGAATGATGGTCCATGCTCCCCTCCCTCACCCTTCTGTCCAACGCAGAGAGAAAGTAAATAACAAATACTTGTTGAATTTAATTGTTTGGACAAAAATGAAGGGATATGGCCACATCTTAAAAGCATATTCTAGGTCTTTCCAGCTGTAAAATCCTGACCCAGCTTCCGAGGTATCCCCCACCGAGATCTCTCCTTTAGAAATTGGATTCCACTGAACGCACACAGGAGCCTCACCTGGAGGACTGCTGCATATAACGTGGATAAGGCCCTTTCTCACTTCTGAGACGTGAGGGCGGAGGGGGAGGGAGCGGGACCTTCAGACCCGCCCAACAGCACTCCGAGCTGCAAGTGCCACCTTGCCCTTTCCCTAGCGTTGTACCGTTTACAACGCGCCATCACGTAGATTTCATCCTCGTAACAATCTCGTGAGGCAGAAATTCTCATCTCCCTAAAGAAACAAAATCAGAGATGGAGAAGAGAAGAGGCGTGGCAACGAGCCGCGGCGAGGAAGGCGGGTGGAAGCCCGGAGCGCGAGCTGGATTTCGTTCCTGGCTCAGCCCTGATCCGGCCTGCTCACTCGCAGCGGGAGGAGCGGGTCAGGCGCGCAGAGGACCCGAACGCCCTGCCGCTCTCACACTCCAGATGCTAACTCTCTGCGAGAGCCCAGACGCTCAGACTCGCTCCCTCAGCACCCCCCAGGGCCCCCAGCGCGCCCGCCCCCTTCGTGACGCTGCCGGAAGTCCCGCCTCGCCCGCCGCAGCCGTCCCCCATTGGGCCCCGCGCCGGGGTCTCACCGCCGGTTGGCTGCTCGGCGGCGTGAGCTCTTGGCTGCCACTGCGGACCCCAGGCGAGGGACCACATAGAGAGCCGCAAAGACGCGGGGTCCACCGCGGGAGGTGTCGCTGGGGCCGCAGGGCGGGAGCGCCGCCGGCCGGCGGGACTTCCGCCACGGGACCCGGAAGGGGCCGCGCCGCCGCTGGTGGGAGTTGTAGTCCGGCCGTGGTTGGGGGGGGCCCGCGGCTCATGCGCGGTGCACAGAGGCTTGTTTCACATCTGTAACAACAGGTGAATTGGGCTTTTGATTCTCCCTTTTCGTGCCCCATTGAGGAGCTTCCCGCGGCCGTGGGTGGTCAGCGCGAGGAGGGGTCCGGGTCCGACCGCCGGCTTGGCGGAGAGTGGGGCGGAGAAGCGGGCGGGCCGGAGGAGCAGGCCGGGCATCCGAGGCCTGCCCGGGAAGCCGGCCGGGCCGAGCCGTGAGCAACCAGGCCTCGGCCTGCTGTTGCCATGGAGCCGGGGCGGGGGCGGGGGCCCGACCGGTCCGCCAGGGCGGGCCTCGTAGCCACGGGCACCGCGGGGGCCGCGGGAGAGGCCGCTTCATTGGCGCAACGACGCCTCCGCCTCAGGGGATGCTCTGTTTCCCGAGGCAGGGCCTGGAGGAAGCCCCCGGAGTGCCCTGGGACCTTTGTCTGCCCCCGTGCCGCCTGGACTGTTCGTCCACAAAGAGGCCTGATGCATTCTGGCCCCCCTGGTTTGCCCCCTTTTGCACCGACCTTGTCACTGGGGGAGGCCAAGGGGTGAGGTGTTCTTTGTTTGCTGGTGGTGACTTGCCCCGTTTCGCAGGGGAAGACCTAATGCATGTTGGGTCCTTTGTTTGCAGTGAACTGGAGTCCCAGGGGTCCTCAGAGCCCCTGAGCCAGGAGTATGGCGTTAGCATGCTGTCTAATTAGTCCTCGTGTAGCAACACTGGTCACCGTAATTGTGATTTTGCAAGGCAGAGGTTGTCCACTTTGCAGCCCCCATCCACAGGGGCTTGTCATACGCTGTAGCAAGTGGACTGCAGATGGCCACTTGCAGATTCTCAACCTGTTTTTGGTTGCAACTTACTGGCCAGAGCGAAATGAGACTTTGATGATTTCCCTTGCAGTTTCTTTAAAGGCGGTAATCCCGCCGTCATTGTGGGTCTTGACTACATTTTATAATTTACACTTAAATCTTGGAGTCTTGGAGTTTCCAAGAGGGAGAATTTTTTTTCCTGATGTAGTATTTGGGATTTATATAGTGGTCTTTATTTATGTAGCTGTTTTAGGTGCAGGAAGTACATCCTTTGCTGCATTTTCTTCCTATGTAGGTTGTCCCTTTACCCAAAAGATACTTACTCTCAAAGTGTTTTAATTTATGGAATCGTGGTCCAGAGTTTATCAAAGTTCTTTCCTCTTTCAACCTTTGAAGATGTCAGTATAAAATATTCTTTCAAAGAATGAATAGGCAACAGCATGATATCATGGAAATAAGTGGTATGGTATAAGCATGGAAAACTTTGGAGCTCAGTACCTTAACTGCAGGTTTGCATTCTGCCCTGAGGCAGTTATAGCATCTTGGGCAAGTTGTGTAAACTTCTCTGGGAAAAGCTGCCTCAATTTCCTTCTCTGGGAAGGATATTTCCTACCTCACTGGGTAGTTGCATAGGTTAAGTGAGATAAAGTCTGTGGAAGTACTTTGTAAACTACAAAAATAGTACTTAGCATTCAATTTTGTTATTTTCCCAGTCTGGAAGAGCTTCTTTATCTACCTTAGATCGATTCATCTTATAGTCAGATGGGAGTAGAACTCAAAACTGAAGTAAGTTTTGCTCTGGGCTTGGAGAAAATGCTTTTGGGACTACACATCCCTCTTTACCATGACATATCTTTCTTGGTATCTTACAGGTGTGGATGTAGGGCAGCTCACAATTCGATGGGTATAGAGTGGGTCATGGCAGGTCCTGAAGTGAGGCCAAAGTGTACTGTGTGTGTTTCATGCCACTAACATAACTTGTCCTTGTTGTCAGAGTTAGTAGATGAATTTCAGTGGTCCGGAGCAACTTTCTTTCCCTGCGGGGGCCATCACTTTAGTGACCCAGCATTGTACTTCCCAGGAGGAGGCCCAGCCTCGTGATGAGGAATAGCAAAGAGAGAATTCAGCTCCAGTTCAAAAGCCCACAAAATCTGAGACTGTCACTGCTCTTGTAAGGTAAGTTGATCTAGCCATGCACACAAAGTAGTGGTGGGTCTCATGCCCAGCCACACTGTAAAGCAAAAGGCATGTATTGAATCCATTTGTGACTGTCTTGGAAGAAGGGCATCATTTTAAGTTATACCCTCTCTCTGTCCTTGAATCATCTCATAGTGATTCTGTCTGGAGTTAGGTTTCATTATGCAAGCAATCTGGACATAATATTATTTAACTTATCTCTAGTTTATTTTAGAGAAACTCTAAACCATAAAGGTTTCTAACATAATACTGTATAACCAGGAAGGCGGTTTTCTTTTAGATCTCTATGAAATTTTCTAGAGCTCTGTAAAATATCTCTAAAAGATCCTATGTTGAATCTCATAGTATATTTTTTAAGACTGATACATGAAAAGATAGTGTTATATGAGCTTTGGTTGGCGTGGAAAGGATCAGGGGCTTTTTAAAAAAGCAAAACCAAGAGTCTGTTTACGAGCAAATGAACTTAAAATTTCTTAGCAAGAAAGTATTGTTTCTTAAATAATAATCGCTTAGATGTTTTAGATTTTATAATATTCAGAGTTTCTTTAAAATTAGAATCTCAAGTTACACTCCTTTTCTTTTAATTTGGATAGAAGGAGTCTACAGAATGTAACTTATTAAAGTAAATTGTATTATTGTTGATATTGTATTGAAGTTTTCTCTCTGAGCTACCATATCCTATCGGCTGAAATTTCCGGCATCCCTGGGGGAGAGGAGGCCATCAGGGCAGACCTGCTATGGACCTGAAAGATTCGTCCCCAGGTCAGCCCTCCACCCCCACCTCCCCATGATTTGAGAAGGAGAGGGAATAGCAGTCAGGAACAGGAGTGTAGGCCCCGTTAGATTCCTAGTAATGTTGGACATCATCATGATTTGCTAAAATGTTGTGTAGATGTTTTTAAACTAATGCCACATAGGATTACTGCACCAACCCAAGAGTACTACAGTATTAGAAACATCTGTAGGGACTTCCCTGGTGGTCCAGTGGTTAAGACTCCGTGCTTCCACAGCAGCGAGCATGGGTTCAATCCTTGGTCGGGTAACTAAGATCATGCATGCTGCATGGGCAGCCAAAACAAAACAAAACAAACAAACGAACAAAAAAAATCTGTAGGTGTGAGTTGGAGTGTTTTTTAAAACAAAATTGTTAAAGCAGAGGTGTTACTTATTTGTGTGTGTGTGTGTGTGTGTGTGCGTGTGTGTTTAAGTCTCGAGGTATATTCCTCAGTTAAATGTACTAATGAGCAAAATGCAGCAAAATTTTTGGCCAACAGTTGAACCTTAACTTAATATTTGTTATTTCATAGAGACTCCGCCATGAAAAGCTTTTTATTTTGAATCACTCTACAGTTACTCTTTGATACTGTCAGTCAAGTCCCATTCCTAGGGGCTTGACTAGGTTTTATGAAAGCCCAGTACACCAGTTTGTCCATAAGGCAATCATCAGTCCCATTTCCTGACGCCACATGAAAAAAGGGGTCCATGTAGGATTTCATTTCTTCCTACACGTCCCAGGATAACTGCAAGTATTGTGATGAGGTGGAAATATATGTCTCTCACGATGAAATGCATCCCTTTCTGTTTAGCAGGGATCAGGGAGTTTAGACAGAGAAAAGAAGAAAGCTCTCAATTAGAAACAAAGACATGTAATTACTTTGTAGTGGAGATGACCCTTCCATCCTTAAGACTGGGAGCAGTTGGGGCTCATTAGTGAAGAGCTTCATTTTTCTTGTCTTCTGGACAGTGCTGTCTGTGTTATTGAAATCTTCTCTGTGGGTTCCTGGACCATGAGTATTAACCATTGCCTCTCGGCCCTCCTTCTTCTTAGGATTCCAGCTTTCCCTCCTGGCCAGAAATGTTCAGCCTGGACTCATTCAGAAAAGGTAAGAATGTAATTGTGCTTGTGGCCTCAGGCCCTTCCTCCCTGTGACAGGCAGCTATGAAGGCTGTGAAAGTCCCTCACCAGTGTGTAGTCCTTGGACCCCCCTCTTTGGGTGACTTTCCAAAGTCCTTTCTCAGCCTTCCTCTTGCATGGTGTTTATAATCCTTGCCACCCCTTGTCTAGGCCTTTGTGTACATTTGCCACCCCTCTCCCTGAATACCCTCTCCTGCATATTCGCTGCTTATTGAAATCCTACTATTTTTCTGGGCCAGTGTTTTACACCATTTCCTCCATGAGCCATTCTTTTTTTTTTTTTTTTTTTTGCGGTACGCGGGCCTCTCACTGTTGTGGCCTCTCCCATTGCGGAGCACAGGCTCCGGACGCGCAGGCTCAGCGGCCATGGCTCACGGGCCCAGCCGCTTCGCGGCATGTGGGATCTTCCCGGACCGGGGCACGAACCCGTGTCCCCTGCATTGGCAGGCGGACTCTCAACCACGGCACCACCAGGGAAGCCCCATGAGCCATTCTTGATTCTGTCAACCAAAGACAATTTCTCTTCTCTCTGATTTCCTCAGCACCACATCTGTACTTTCTCGTGCTTAGTCTATCTGAATTACTCATTGCATCTCTAGATTAGAAGCTCCCCGCAGCCGGGGCCTGTTGTGCTCTTTTATTATCCATGGTACCTGGCATAGCATTTTGCACATGATAGACCTCAATAAAAGGTGGTGGAAATGGATTGAGTCATTGTTTTATATTAGTGGTTAGAGAAATTGTGGCAAGTCTTGAAATCAGTACCCTCCAGCAGCTGAGGTGAGAGGATTGCATAAGCAGTAGCAGAATTGAGACATGGCAGGGCAAGAGGGTAGCATTCAAGGGCTGCTTACAGGAAGAGAGATAGGTGGTGAAGACTTGAAGGGGCCAGATCCCAAGGGCGTTGTATATCTTAGATAGGAGCAGGACTTTTCTTCTTTAAGGGAATAAAGAGTAAAAGGCCTGTGTCACCTGTATTGAAGCTGACTGTGAGCCTCCTAAGCTGGGCACATTTTACAAATAAATGAGAACCATAACAGGCCATCCATAACTGCTGATGAAAAAGACCCTCCCAGTTGTGTCTCCTCTCCAACTTATGTTCGTAGAGGCCTGGAAAACCTTGGCCAGATGGTGCCCTATGTAACCCACTGAATGGGGCCAGAAGGAGGCTGGATGTTCCAGGTCTCAGAGCAGCCTCTTCCTGTCTCCTTGTTTGTCTTCAGCCACTCGATCTGTTTACATATTGCATGAAAAAATTAATCTGTCATCCTCGTTGTGTTGGTTAACTGTGTCTGGAAAGGGAAACATTGAACTTGAGTTTAGTGTGGATAGCACATTTTTTTTTTGAGCTGAAAATTAAGTACATTTAATTGCTTTGTGTTTATCTTCTCATCAGTGGGCTTTGTTGTCCCCAGTTGTAAAAGGATGAAGACAGGTTCTCTCCTGGCGGGAGCATCTGAATTAACAGTACTGATTTCATAAAGAGATGGAGAGCCCAATAAAATCACAGTCCTCCTCCTCCCTGTGACAGGGAAATGGTATCAGATGAGAGAATTTTGGGGGCAAAATTCCTTTCTAGCATTTGTGATTTTGCTTTCTAGGCTGGAAATTGATTTCAAGACGTTTTCCTTCAGGGTTAACACTGTCAGCACTCAGCTTAGTGGGAGGCAGCAGGACCTCCCTGAGCCAAAGATGCAGACCCAGATGCCTGGTTCACATCTCACTTCTGCCTCTCGCTGGCCAAGGAGGCTTGTGTGGTGACCGAGCCTCGCTGTGCCTCCTTCCTTACTATTTAAGTGGGCATAGGGTTGTTCCAAGGATCAGATGAGTTACTCTGTGTAAAGAGTTTAGAACAGGGCCTGACTCCTGGTAAATTCACAAATCCATGGTATTAAGTAGCTTCAGGACATAATAATCGGACAGAGTCTGATTTGGGACCTTGCTTTCCACACAGGTAAATGTTTTGGGTTTCTACCAAGAACCGTTTTATGCTTGAAGGTCTCTGGGAAAACCATTAATCAGAAAGAGTTGCTGATTTGAATATTTTCCTTCAGGCAAACCTGTCTTTTCATGGCTGTAAGGCTGAATGCCTTCTCCTGTCTTATGAATGCTGGTCTCTTTTGTGGTTTGCATCATGACCTTGGCAATTGGTCATGGGTGGCCTTGTGACACTTTATTGTTGTATAGGACTTCTTTATCTCTTATGGAGTTTTTATGTATTTCTTTGTTCCTCATGGTGAAATTATGAGCTCCCTAGGGCATTGTGCATCTTGAGAGAAAATTTAACATGGTATAAAGCTTGATTCGGACTGGCTAGGGTTCAAATCTGTTCCCCACTAACGCTAACAAGGTGTTAACTTACCTGTTTCCCAGCCCCTATCTTCAGGGGTATAGTGAAGTTTAGAGATGATATAGGAAAAGCACTTGGCTGTAGTCTGTCCCCAGCCCTTAGCCATGGGTTAGCAGGCCTTTAATAAATGATAGTAGGTTGATCTATTTGGGGTACAGCCCTGTAGCCCATGTTTTTCTGGAGAGTGACAGCCTGGCCTCAACATGCAGTGTGCTGTGTGGCTGCAAAATTGAGCACCTGCTGTGTACAAGCCACTAGGGTGGAGATAGTTGTGTTTCAGAGATGCTTTCTGGCACTCAGGGCTTTACGATCTTAATGGAATGGGCCATTTGATGATTCTGAAGGTAATGGCCCTAGCAATTCCCTGCAGCATTGTGGACGGTGATCCACTGGGTCTTGGGGCTACCATCTTTCCTATTATGTAGTTAAACAGAGTTGCCAACGCCTCCCAACTAGAACACTTGTGTGCCTGGTAAGTAACCTGTTATTGCCTTCGCCAGCATCTTAACACAGGTTTCTTGTCTCTCAGCTGTAATGCCATCAGAATCAGGCCACAAAGAGCGAGCTGAGTCTTTTACAGTCAGCACAAAACTTTGAAAAATACTGTTTCAACCACAAGAATGTGCAATTTTCCTCCAGCTCCAGTGGTCAGAAGCGGGCTCAGTGATGTTGTTGTGGAATTGTAACAACCTTCCCCCAGTTACTGAAAATGCTTAATGAGATAAAATAATCATCAAATCATTTATTCTCTTTTTTTTCAAGCCAGCATCCTTGGATATGAATGAAGACCTTCCTCAAACAGGAAAGGAGAAGTTGAGTTGGTCATTTACAACCTTAGCTTCAAGGCAGAGCTAGAATTAGTTCCAAGATAACCTTGATCTTAGGCACTTTGTTCCAGAAGTAACAACATTTCTTCTGTAACAGTATATACGTTTTCTGCAAAATCACACACCTGCAATGTTTTAAGAGGGCTTATGGGAAAAATAGAGTTGAGGCTGTACACCTGCAACTTTATGACCAGAAGATGACAAAAAAGTCATTGGTACCTGGCAAGGAGGTTTGGACCACCAAAGCAGGCAGCTCAGTGGGATGCTACAAATGTACATTGAGCCTTCTAATTAGAATGGAGCTGGCAGCTGCTGAGACAGCGCAGGTGGAGGTGGAGCTCTGAGCCAGTGGGGCAGCCATTAACGGGTGTGTGCCGCTGGGAATGTGGAGGAAGGGACCTGAGTGCAAGTACCTGCCTTCCCCTAACATTTTATTATGAAAAAATTTCAGAAATACTGAAATGTTGAAGAAGTTGTATAGTGACCACCCATGTATCTACCACCTCGATTCCCTACAGGCACTTGATTTTAATTTTTAAAAAATACAGCTGAAGGGGCTTTTTCTTTTCCTGCTGAACATTTTCATTCCGCTCCTGCTTTTTAGTTCCCTTGCCTTAGAAAAATCAGATTTGAACCAAGGGTTCTTATCTTTACTGATATCGTTCCCCCGTTTACCAATTGTACATGAGCTAATTTGCATTATAGAAAGGGGCATCATTTTAGCACTACAGGCTGTTGCTCAAGTGTGTAGAGTGTGTATGACTGTCTCTCCCTGCTTCTCTCCTGCCCCATTTATTATACCAAAACGTGTGGGGCAGAGAGAGCAGAGAGCTCTTGCATCTTTTCCCCCAGACCAGTGATTATCTGATGTTTTCACCATTTCGGTGCTTTTAAAGATCTTAAACCTTTCTTAGCCATACACTTCCACCTTCCCATGGAACATTCAGTGAGTGTCTTAATTTTAGTTCATGTATATCAAAATTTTGGAACTCCTTAAAAATATACTTTATGTACCCATGATGGGTAGTATTTAGTCTCCAAATGAATGGAAATATTTGGAATAGTAAATCATTAACTTTTAGAAAGAAGGAGAAGGCTGGTAAGGGTGGATCTGATACTGGCTCTTGGGGAGGACACCAGCAGTTAATTAGTTCCTCTTTCACCAGTTCTTAGAGGGAGAGAATAACTTGAGATCTGGTGGCTTATATGGGGGACCCATAGCAGATACAGGGGTAGCTTACATAAGTGGAGGACAGATAAGTGGAAGAACCCCAGTGATGTGCATGGTACTATGAGACTGTAGAGAAGCACATGGGATGGGCGTTACACTCATGGAGGGTGGCTAAAAAAACAGGGAGAGTTTGAGGGCTTTTTTGAGAGCCAAGAAGGGATCTGTACGAGGCTGTCACGTATCATGTCTGTATAAGACAATGCCTTCTTTCTGTGTGGCATTGGTGGCACTGTTTCTCAGAACCTGTGGCTGGCTCCAGATACGGTCCAGCAGCTCTGCTGCCCAGAGCTCCTCACGGGTGCTCTGGGGTGAGTCAATCCAGGGGTCTGTAACTGTGAGGGGTGAGAACATGTCACCCTGATGCCCTTTCTCTTTCCCCAGATCGGGCCCAGCACAGGCAGCGTCAGTGCAAACTTCCCCCACCCCGTCTTCCACCCATGTGTGTCAACCCTGCCCCTGGAGGGACCATTTCTCGAGGTAAGGGAGGAGCCATGCCTCCAGCACCAGGTTGGTCCAGGGACTGTGGGGAGGCGGGTGGCAGCAGGACCCCGGGTGCCAGGGCTATAGGCCTCTGGAAAGTGGGTGAGGAGTAGTGGGGTTAGCAGAGCTCTCGGAGCCCTCAGGGAGACATCATTTGGAAAGGTCTGGGTTATTTCATGATGCTGGCCGCTTGGCTTAGACCCTGCAGTCTCATCGGGCCTCCTGGTGTGACCAGGAATAAAGCCTAGGCTCAGTCTGGGTGTCTGGCACCAGTGTGGAGAATCAGAGGGCTTGGACCTTCTAGGCAGTCTCTGGCTCAGGTGCCTCAGAAAGTTCAGGGCACTTGCAGCAGGGCCAGAACAGAGAGCCTGACTCGGCCTAGTGTCCTCCATCTTGGAGGCTTTGGGGATGCCCGACAAATCACTTCCCTATCTCCCCCAGCACCTCAAAGCACTTTACTGACATTAGAATCTGTCTCTCAGTCCATTTGGCAAGGTAGGCTGTCCTTTTGATTGGGGAGAATGTCAGAGCTCCCTGACAGGTGACAGCTGACCTCAGATCCCACTGGTACCCAGGGATGGGGCCAGTAATAGGACCCAGGGAAGCATCTCTGCCCGTGAGTGTCTCTTCTCTTCCCTCAGACTTAGATCTTTTCCAGGTCTGCTAAGACCAGTGCTCCTGATGGCCTCTTGTCCTGACAGCTGCTCTTCCCAACTCCATGGGCCACCTGTTCACACGCCTCCCTCAGTTTTTTAGTGGAAGAACACTATTATAGTTCATAGAGTCTTTGCCTTATTTGGAGACAGCATGTCCACTTCAGGCTCTGTCTGTAAAGTGCTTTGAAGGTCAAGAGCTCAGGAAGGGTGTGGGGAACACACAGCACCTCAGTTTCTGCAGCACACACTGCTGCCGTGTTCCCATGTGGTTTCTACATGCACTGCCCTCCTGCCGCAGTGGCCCTGACTGTAGACAGCAGTATAGAAATAAGTACTTCTGGCCCCTGTGACCATTTGACTTAGGTATTAAAGAAATGCCACCCCCTACCGTTGCCAAAACAAGAGTTGATTGCCCTTTTTTCTTTCTTTCTTAAAATGCCCTGTAACTCGAAAAGGCTGAACGTTAACATTTCCAACATGGCAGGTGAGTGGCTCTGAGAGTGTCAGATGTGCTTTGGCTAAGCTTAAAGACGGTTAGTTGGGATTAACCAGGCAGCATGGCTAGGCAGTGCCTCCTTGAGCACATGCAGAGGAGAAGGCCGCTGCTCTTGAGAGGGGCAGCGGCTCCCTGTGAGGCAGCCCAACAGACCTGCACTGTCTTCCCCAGGGGAAGACAGACACCCCCCTCCCCCTGCCCCCCAGCCTGATTGTCTCCTCACAGCTCCACCTCCAGAAGGTATCTGGGTGTATGCATCTTTGCCTTCTCTTTCTTTTTTAAGCTATAAAGCCTTCTTGCCTCTGTTCCTTTATCACAGAAGCAACAATCTCTTAGTCCACGTGACTCTTGGACCTTTCTGCCATGCTTTCTGATTCCCTGCAGGCTTTGCTGGTACCTCTGTCCGGAAGAAGGAGGTGCAGGGCAGAAACAATCTCTCTGGTGTTCAAATAGGAAAACAATGCTCAGAAAATAGTGGCCACTTAAATAGGTTTCAGTGCCCATCAGAGTCAGATTTGGAATTGGAAAAAAATATCACCTCCTTTCCTAATCTACCCTTCCCTCTACGGCCAACCTCTTACCAAGGCCACATTCCAAAGTAAAGGGTGAATAAATTAAGAAACTTGCCCCCAACCGTCCCCTGCGAATCTTCCCCACCCGTGCAGATCTGAGATGTAGAGCAACTAGAAAGCAACATGGGTAACATGCCTTCTGGCAGGATTCTGGGGACCACAGGACTGGTCCTATCCATTCCCTGATATAGACGTGTCACCTCTTGGTGTGGTGGTTTACCTCAAGGGACCTTGGGGCTATACATACATGGATGGGAGAGACGTGAGAATGTGTCGGGTGGTCAGGGTGGCCACCCAGCCCCTGTAGGTCCCCTTACCTTTCTTTTTCTTCTTTCTTTTTTTTTGTTCCCCTTACCTTTCTTGTTGCCAGCCAGGTGGACCATTTCTTGCCATTTTGACCATCCATAAAATATCTAACTGTGATTAAGTTGACAGAATTTTGGCTGAGATGTCTGGTTTTTTCAGCTGTCAGTGGTCCCTCTCACTTTCCCTCCACAAGTTCTCTGGTCTGCCCAAAGTCCATACTGTCTTGGGCTTCCTCCTGTTGCTTTTTCCTGGGGCCTCCAAAGTTTAGAATCCTACAACATCCTCCTGTGTATTCAGCAGATCCTTTAACCTTAATTCCATGCTTCTAGATGTCATTGTTTAGCACTTTGAGTACCAGACATTGTGCTTGATCCAGAAGTGATGGCGAGATCTCTGAGCCAGTAAACCCTTCCTTTTTTCAGAACTTCCCTCCTTTTTCACAGGCAGAGGAGTCAACTTTCTCTCCCCAAAGAATGGAGAGTGGAAGAGAAAGCTTAATGTTGGTGGAAAGGAACCAGGGGCATGCCTGAGCCTCTTTAACTTTCTTCAAGGTCCTCTAAAGCAGGAGTCAGCAAACTTTCTTTAAGGATCAGAGAGTACACATTCCAGCCTTTGCAGGCCATATGGTTTCCCTTGCAGCTCCTTAACTCTGCCATTATAGCATGAAAGCAGTAATAGATAATACAGAAACAAGTGAGTATGGCTATGTTCCAATAAAACTTTGTTTTTAAAAACAGGCAGTGGGTGGGTTTGGTCTTCAGGCTACATTTTGGCCACCCCTGCTCTAGACCAATGGGGAGATCACAGAACCAGAATGGTTCCAAGAGCTGGTCTAAGAGTTGCCCTCATTTTACAAAAGGCAATGAGGTCTGCAGAGGTGAAATATATGCTCAAGGTGACACCAGCTGTTAGAACCCAGATGAAGTAAATGAAATAGGAAAAGAGCGTTCAGAGAACCAACTAGTTGGTTGGCATCACCTGACCTTTTTTTTTTTTTTTACATAAAATCTCAAATATCTGTTTGAAATATGTTTTCTAAAATAGAGAAAATAGTATAGTAAATCCCTATGTACCTATCACCTGGCTTGAACAATGAACAGCTCATGGACAATCTTACTTTGTGTGTATCTTTCCCCTTTGGCCTCTTTGGAAGCAAATCCATGAAATCATAACATTTCAACCTTAGCCTAAGTGGCTGTCAGAGCAGAGTGCTATTCTGAGGGCTTCCTGAAACACCAAGATAGACCCAGGCCCTGCTTTGCAGATGAGGTTTAGGCTATTGCCTCCTTCAGCTTTCAGACACCATAATTTTCAAAATTTGGCCTCAGCTACTGCTGCCACTCCCAGGCTTGCTAAGCTTCTGGATTCTTTTGAGGGAATTTGGGCTGCTAACAATCCTTGAAAAGTACTCCTGAAGCTGGGTGGATGCCTTAGGTTTTGGCAAATTAAAGTGCCACTTGGCCAAATTCAAAGCCTTTGTAAATCATGTTCTGCCCCAAGGGTCTTGCCATCCCTATATGGATGATCTGGGTAGGGGTGTTTGACATGGATGGTGATGTCCCTTTGTGACGTCAGACCATTGCTGCCAGGGCCACCTTCCCTTTTTTGCCCTTTCCTGGTTAAAAACCCACTGAGGAGGGAATGGAGGAGCAGGAGTTGAAGCTGCCCCATTTTGCTCTGGCTCTGCTTCTAAGGGACCTGTCCCCTGTTGTCTCAGATCTCAGAGGGCAGAGGCATCTCTATCAGAGCACTCTGCAAAGCCCCCTTCCAAACATTCCCATTTTATATTAACCACAGTCATACCAAATGAGTAGAGCAGGTTTGTCCTAATTTCCCTCAGTGATAAAATGGCCCAAGGTTCACAGCTGACACGTGGTAGACTTGGGGCTAAGCCCAAGTGTTAGGACTCAAATCCCATGTTCTTGCCATAGGCCAGCAGTTCTGAATGTGATCCCAGACCAGCAACCTCAGTATTATCTGGAAACTTGTTAAACATGCAGATCTTGGGCCCTATTCCAGACCTAATGACTAAGAAACTCTGGGAGGGTGGCTCCCAGTAATGTTTTAACTAGCTCTTCAGGAGATCATCGGAATCACATCTAGAATTATAACACAAACAACAAACAGCCCCCCACTGCCAGCTGCACCCCAAGTGCACTGCCAACCTCTGACCAAGGCCTCCTTCCAAGGGATCGAGAACTTGAGGCCCTTGCTGTCATCGCCGCTGCCCCAACATGCAGATCCAGTCTGATTCCCACCTGACCCCAAACCCTGCTCCTCAGTGCCAGAAGAGGAAGAGGAATGAGCCTGGCCAGAGCCCAGGTGTAGTAGTTTGGAAGCAGAATCCCATCTGGCTTTCAAACGAGCACAGAACAGCAGCTTCAGACTTTCACTGCTGGAACAGCTCAATTCTTGGGCATAGTGTCCAAGTTGGGTACTTTACATCTTTGACTCCAGCTCTGGAGAGTAAACCTGGTTTGCTTATGTTCAAGAGGTCTTCCCTGTCCTGGCTCCAGATTCTTCACCAGGTTTACTTTGTAAGCCATTAAATGAGGTGGCTGTGCCCCAGCTTAGCAATGATCTTACGCTCTGCTGGCCGGGAGTGCAGGCCAATTTGCAAAGGCATGTGGGAGGTATTTACCTGCAATGGGTGGGACCTAGAGGGAACTTCAAGTTCATTTCCTTGGATGGACATTAAGCTGAGGCCTGTACTAGTTCCCAAGAAGCCCCACTCTCTCTTCCTGCCTCAGCTTCAGATGACGAGTCTGTGGGTTGGATTTACTGGGGGAGTGGTTTCGGCAGGGTTCCAGCCTTGGTCTGGTCGGCCCACCGGTTGACTGGAGCGTGCAGCGCTGGAGGCCCTGGGCTGCGTGGGGCGGGAGCCATGTCGCCTCGGTCCCGGGTCCGCCCATCCGGCAGGGGGCGCGCGGCGCCCGGGCCGCTCGCTCCTGCCCTTCTACCCTGTCCCTGCCGAGCTCCGGAGTCGCGGGGGCGGGCGGGAGCGAGATGGCGGCCGCCAGGAGACTCATGGCGCTGGCCGCCGGCGTCTCTCCGCGCCTGCGGCCGCTGGCTCCCTACACCCCCGGGCGACAGGGATGCCCGCGCGGCCTCTCGACAGGCTGCATCCGCCCCGACCGCACGAAGGCGGCCGCTGAGGCGGGGGCGGCCCCCGACGGGCCTGAACAAGGCGACGGAAGCATGGTGAACGGTGAGGGCAGGGGCAGCCAGGCTGCGACGCCCTTGAGTTCGGGGGATGACAGAGCTAGGGGCGCGGGCTGGGGTCGGGACCTCTCTTGTATGGCTGAGACCACCATTCAGTGGCGGGCCGGAGCCCTGCTGTTGTAAAGCTCACACGGTTCAGGCCCAAATGGTCCCCAAGCGCGGAGGTTCTGGGACTGGAGCGCTTGCACCTGGCAACAATAGGTGATAGGTGTGTACCACAAGGGAGTTGGGGGAAAACAGGTAAACGTCCAGTTCCTGCCAGGTCCGTGGTCAAGGGTTAGAGCATCAAGGTTAAGCACATCCTCGCTGTTGTGAGAAAGGCAAAGAGCTCAAAATACATCTGAGACTTCAGAATCTCGAATAGAGACAGAATGATTGCTCTAGTGGACCCCAGCGCGGCGCCTCCTGAATGGTGCAGGAAATGAAACTGGTAAGAGCATCCATGCCCATCAAGGATGGACAGAGAGAGCCAGCCTCTGCCCTATAGAGCTGGAGGGGGTACCAGGGCACATCTGCTGTTATATGTGTGTCTAGTGGGCTACTTAAAAGTTGGGTCCTCCTGTGGGATGGAACCCCTTTGAGTCTACTTACATATTGTTTCTCGACTACTCGACTCTCAGTTGCTTTACAAGTTAACATTTAGAGGGAGACAGGGCCAGGCAGAATCCTCCCTCTTGGCCAGATGACACAGGAGTCTGCTCCAAGGAAATAGCCTCAACCCAGGCAGCAGAGTTACAGCAGAACTCCTGGAGGAGCTTTTTCAAAATACAGACTTGCCTAACATCATTGCCATTCCCAGGTGCCCTGTGGGGATCAGGGTGGGCAGTGCTGTGAAGAAGCTCCCCAGGTGACTTATGATTGATGCATGCAGGTGCACAGGTGCATATATGTACCCCCTACAAAATTACTTTTTGGAGCTGAATTATAATGCTAGAGACTGTGGGTGGAGAATGAAAAGGCTTCCCATCCCTTCTGCTGGTCTCTGACTCTGCATCTCTTGAAGGTCCACTCTGGTGCTTTGGGGCTCTTCCTTTAGTTTTCAGCCACTCTCAGCAGGCTTCTTCATGGTCTAAGTCCTGTGTTTGGCACAAGCTGCTTCTAGGTGGACATCTCACCCATTTGTGCTCTGGGATTGATCCAAAGTGCAATAAACCTCTCACGGTGTTTGATGCATCCCGCCTCCACTTGGTTCACTGCAGTGAACTCCCAGGAGGAATAGCTCATGCCCATGTCTAAGCTAAGGAGGTCTCTAATCAGTGTCCCTACACATAATCTGGCTCTGGGGTGGCCTTTTGCACGGTGTTGAGGTAGAGTTGAGAACTGGGGCCTGGTATTCAGACTCCACGGCCAACCCTCCCTGTTGTGTGTCTGTTATTTTAGGAGGGGCCTTGCATTGTCGTGAACTCCACTGTGTGTGTGTGGTCGATTTTGTTTTTTGTTTAGTGCGTTCTTTCAGACATCAGATTGGGGGCGTTGTTGCCATGTAGGCTTCTGTAGCTGATGTGTTAAGTTGGGAGCTTGGGTGGCGAAGAGGATCCTGGCTGGTTCCCCTCTGTGGTGTGGGGGGCGTTGGCCCTTCTCTTTCAGGAGATGATCGTGCATTGGCTCTAGCCCCACTGTCCCCTGTAAACCCTGAAGTCATTCTCCCTCCTTTTTAAGATGCTCCTGGGTGGTTTGGGATCATGAGCCAACATCCTCAGTATCCAGTCTAGGGTTGTCCTGATACACACCCCATGAAGTTTTTAGAAGAAAAAGCACAACTATAATGCTTTTGTTCTTATTCTCTTAGCTTCTAGGGACCTATTAAAAGAGTTTCCACAGCCCAAAAATCTTCTCAACAGTGTGATTGGAAGAGCCCTTGGCATCTCACATGCAAAAGACAAATTGGTCTACGTGCACACAAATGGACCAAAGAAAAAGGTAACTCTGCTGGTGGCAAGGAGACATGTTGGTCTGATTCTCTGGAAGGAGACTGGCTGCTCTTTTCTCTCTCAGAGTTCTTGTCAGGGAGGCCATAGAGTGGGTTTTCTGAATTGAGAATGGTCAGCAGAGAATCTCAGAGCAAAGCTAAATCTGGAGAAGAGCCTGGTTTAGGGAAGGGGAACATGGGCAAGTGAAGTGAGACGTTCCCATCTTGTGTAAGATAGGCCTCCGTACTGGGCCCTGGATTTGGTCCCTTCCAACTAACTGGAACTGTAGAGGGTTAGAGCTGATGATAATTCCTGCTCCCAGAGTCTTGTAGGTCCTGGGACCCACAGGAAGCATGTAGGCAAACCATTCTGAATGAAAATTTTTAAGGATAAAGATGGGTCCCACCTTGCCCTCTGGCTAGAACATGGCACTTTCAAGAAGCAAAACAGCTTGAGGTGGGACAGTGGCTTGAGGGTGGGGGAGTCTGAGCCTTCCAAGGAGTTAATGATGGGATTGGGGTTCTGTCTTGCACTCAGGCCTGCTGCTGTGAGGTCTACAGCTTTGCTGTTGATTCTCCATGTGGTTTGTTATAACTTTGTAGTCTAGAGAGGCAAGGGTCCTGATTCTCTCTTCTCTTCCTCAGAAAGTCACCCTCCACATAAAGTGGCCCAAGAGTGTGGAGGTAGAAGGCTATGGCAGCAAGAAGATCGACGCTGAGAGGCAGGCTGCGGCTGCGGCCTGCCAGCTGTTCAAGGTGACCCTCCCCTAGTGAAGACCATGCAGACCTCCCTCCTGAGAACTGCTTGAAGTGACGGTTTTCCTGGTGTCAGCTGCACCTAGGTTTAGGTTGGCAGGGTGTTCAAACCACTCACCTGTCCTAAGCCCTTCCCACCTTGTGGTTCCTTTTTTGCTTCAGCCAGTGACGGAATAGATTAATATTATTTTCTTGCCACTGTAGTTATCTACTTTCTGTGGTTTCAAAAACCACAGAGAAGAACCCCTTTATGGAGAACACTCCCTCTGTACAGCACCATGGTGAGACTTCTATTTTGGTTTCTGTTTTTCTTTCCCTGTTATTTCATGTATTTAGGTTTTTCCTTGTAGCCACATAGTCCTCTCTTACTTACAATGGAAGAATAATAGTCACTTCTCTCACTTCCCAGTGGTTGGACGTGGGTTGCTTTCAGTTTTTGATTGCGCAGCATTTCCTATACCTTCATTGTTGCTCCCAGCCTTTCTTTCGATCCCTAATTGGCTCCCTTCATGGCTGTGCCAACCTTGAATCTTCCTCACATTCCTAGGTCTTTGCTCTTGACAAGGACAAAGCTGTATTCCTTCAGCTTCTCTCCCGCTCATGGTCTACAGACCTTCATTGTCACTGCTTCTCCTGGGTCTGAGGAGGCAAGGTCCCTTTTCCTGTCCTGGGCTCCCACACGACCCTTCTCTTTTCTGTGTCCTCTCTGTCTCCTCCATCTTGTCTCCCACGCTTTTATTTAATTTTCAGATCTTTCCTCATCTGATTCTTTTCTGTAAGAGTCAAAAATTCTTCAGTGTTTGGGAATTCCCTGGCGGTCCAGTGGTTAGGATGCCACACTTTCATTGCCGAGGACACAGGTTCGATCCTTGGTTGGGGGAACTAGGATCCCGCAAGCGGTGCGGCACAGCCAAAAACAATTCTTCAGCGTTGTAATCCCTTCCCCAGGCCCTGCTTCCCTGCACACAGCTCTCCGTGCTTGTGGTTTGCATTCTTTCCACTCCAGCATCACAGCCCATGCCATGGTTGCTGGTTCCCTTCACATCCTCATAGCGCCTGGTGATTGTTGGCTGACTGGGGCAGCTTTGCCAGGCTCACCAGCCTCCCCTCAGTCCTTGCTCTGCTTGAATGGTCTGTGGCTTTGGCACTGCGGGGCATTTTTTCTTCAGCCCCTGGGTTATGCCTGCTTTCCTTGTCTCTGGGTCACTCTAGGCTCCTCTTCCTCTCCCACTCTCTATAAACATCTTTTTCTGTACTCCTTCTGCCTGGGGAAATCTTCTCTCTCAGAAATTCAACCATCCTTTCTGTGTTTAATGTCTTGGAAACCTCCGTCTCCCTTAGAGCACCTCTACCTCAGGGGTTCTCAATTTCGGGGGGATTTTGCACCCCAGGGGACATTTGGTAATGTCTAGAGACATTTTTGGCAGCCACAAGGAGAAGAGTGCTACCTGGTATGACGCCAGGGATGCTGCTACACGTCCCACAATGCACAGGCCAGCCCCTCACAACAAAGAATTACCTGGTCCAAAATGTCTATAGTGCCGAGGGTGAGGATGCTTTTCTGCCTGGATGTAGAAGGCACTTTAAACTGAGACCATGTGCAGCAAGTTGTGATCACATTCCTCCCCAGCCCGTTCTCTGTTCTCTATCTATGCTCATGGCCTTTTTTGTTTGTATGTTTGTTTAATTGTGGTAAAATACACAAAATGTAAAATTTAGCATCTTAGTCACTTTTAAGTGTACAGTTCAGTAGTATTAAGTGCAGCCACGTTGTTGAGCACCCAGTCTCTAGAACTTCTTCATCCTGGAAAACTGAATCTCTATACCCAGTAAACAACTCCCCATCCTGCCTTCCCCCCAGCCCCTGGCAGCCACCATCCTACTCTCTATTTCTGCGAATTTGACTACTCGTCACATAAGTGAAATCATACAGTGTCCTTTTGTGACTGGTTTATGTCACTTAGCATAATGTCCTCAAGGTTCATTCATGTTGTAGCAAGTGTCAGAGTTTCTCTCTTTGTAAAGGCCAGTAATATTCAATTGTATGTATATATCACATTTTGTTTATCCATTCATCCATTGATGGACTCTTGGGTCCACTTTTTGGCCATTGTGAAATAAGGCTGCAGTGAACAAATACCTCTTCGAGACCCTGCTTTTAATCCCCAGAATTGGAATTGCTAGATCATATGGTAATTCTGTTCTTAATTTTTTGAGGAACTGCCACACTGTTTCCATAGTGTACTATTATACATTCCCACCAACAGTGCACAAGTGTTCTAATTTCTCCACAGCCTCACTAACACTTGTTACTTTCTTTCATTTTATTTATTTATTTTATAGTAGTCATCCTAATGGGTATGAGTTGGTATCTCATTGTGGTTTTGATTTGCATTTTCCTAATGATTAGTGATGTTGAGCATCTTTTCTTGTGCTTATTGGCCATTTATGTATTTTCTTTGTAGAAATGTCTTTTTAAGTCCTTTGCCCACTTTTTAGCCACATCGTTTTGTTGTTGAATTATGGGAGTTCTTTATATATTCTGGAGAGTGTAGCCCATTCATTCCTTAATATTTGTACTCAAATTTGCTCATCTTTTTTCCTCCCAAACTAGATGTTTCTTAAGCATTGCCCTCAGGCTTGTTGTGAGGTGCTGACAGCACAAAGGTGACTGAGGGTGCTCTTGGGGCAGCCACAGCCCAGAGAGGAAGCACCCACATGAGGGGAGAGGTGCACCTCAGCCTCCTGAATAAAGCAGGCTATTCTTAAAGAGTGAGTAGAAGTTTTCCAGGAACAGGGATGGAGAGGGCACTCCAGATAGAGGGCGCAGAGACATGGAACCAGGGTGCGCGCGAGCAACTAGCGGATTGTGAACGTGGGTCTGAGTGCTTGGCGATGGTGCGAACAGGTGGGCAGGAGCCAGAACACCAAGCCCTTAGGTGTCTCAGGTAGGAGTCTTGATTGATCCTGTGGATGCTAGGTCTGCTGACTGGTGGTAATTGGTGGAATGACAGAGCTGAGTTTGCCTTTAGGAATAGTCCCCAAAAGCAGTGGGGTCAGGCAAGACCAGAGACGGGGGCACAGGATAGGTGAGAATGCCAGTAGCAGCAGTGCAGGAGCTTTCTTCTGGGGTTATTAAAGAGCTGGAAAAGACAGTGACTGGTCAGATGGAGGAGGGAGGAAGAGCGGGTTGGTGGGGAAGCATGAGCCAGCACGGGGAGCCCTGGAGGGGAAGCGGGTTGGGTGGGTGTTCATCATCAGGAACACCTCATGGCCTTGTGTGTGGGGGGCTGTGAGTGGGAGGCAGGGAGGTAAAGCATGCTGGTGTCCTGGGGAAGGCCAAGGGCGAGGGTGCTGTATGTGTTTCCTGTATAATCAGATCGTCCTTGTAAGCAGGTGGTGACGTGACGCAGAAGCATGGAGGCTGAGCCTTGGGCCAGGCACCCGTACTGCCCTGCCCTGAGTGGCTGTGCTTTCATGCATGTGGATGTGTGTGGCGTGCCCTTTTCACATTCTCTGTCACAGAATCCTACTGTTATGCATCTGTTCTTCCACACAGATTTGACAATTTGTCAAAGTGCCCAAAAAGTCTATCCAGACTTTGATTGGAGTTATGTTACATGGGTTAACTTAGGAGGCTTTTGTCTCTTTACTCAATAAAGTTTCATATCAGGAACTCCCATATTTTGTGTCCTTTTACCAAGTTTTATACTTTTAAAAAATATGTAAATTTATTTCTTTAAGTTCATCTTAGGTAGGCTATGGTTATTGTTGCTGTTGTGAATAGAATTTTCCTGATTACATTTTATTTTTTTTTTTAGATTTTTTTGATGTGGACCATTTTTAAAGTCTTTATTGAATTTGTTACAATATTGTTTCTGCTTTATGTTTTGGTTTTTTGGCTGCGAGGCATGTGGGATCTTAACTCCCTTACCAGGGATCAAACCCACACCCCCTGCATTGGAAGGCAAAGTCTTAACCACTGGACCTCCAGGGAAGTCCCTTCCTGATTACTTTTTTTTTTTTAACATCTTTATTGGAGTATAATTGCTTTACAATGTTGTGTTAGTTTCTGCTGTATAACACAGTGAATCAGCTATATGTATACACATATCCCCGTATCTCCTCCCCCTTGCGTCTCCCTTCCACCGTCCCTATCCCACCACTCTAGGTGGACACAAAGCACCGAGCTGATCTCCCTGTGCTATGTGGCTGCTTCCCACTAGCTACCTGATTACATTTTAAATTACAGTTGGTTCTTTCAGAAATCTGAGGAGAGAATTGTTGTTTTTTAAAGATTTAATTTTATTTATTTTTGGCTGTGTTGGGTCTTCGTTGCTGCGCACGGGCTTTCTCTAGTTGTGATGAGCGGGGGCTACTCCTTGTTGCAGTGCATGGGCTTCTCCTTGTGGTGGCTTCTCTTGTTGCAGAGCACGGGCTCTAGGTGTGCGGGCTTCAGTCGTTGTAGCACATGGGCTCAGTAGTTGTGGCTCTTGGGCTCTAGAGCGCCGGCTCAGTAGTTGTGGCTCGTGGGCTTATTTGCTCCACGGCATGTAGGATCTTCCCAGACCAGGGATCGAACCTGTGTCCCCTGCATTGGCAGGCAGGTTCTTAACCACTGAGCCACCAGGGAAGTCCCTGAGGGGAGAGTTTTAAGAAGCGAGTGGTCACTCCTCGGCTTGTCACGAGTCAGGTGTGGCTGAAGCCGCGCTGTGGAGCAGTGCCTGGATTCTGGCACCTGCCATCTACTGTCACATGGCTGTAATGTCTGAAACCCTCTTGATGCGCCTGGCTTACCCGTGTTGTCTTTACCACTCCCAACTTGAATTTCTTGACCTTGTGCTCTATTCACGTGCTACTCCTGTTCTTCTAGCTTCTTATTTTTTTGTTCTTTAGACTCTGTTTTTCTGCATTTTTCTTCTGCCTCTTAGATTTTTAGCTTCTTGAGGGCAGAGATCAGGTCTCATCCCTCCTGATGGTGCCCAGGGTGGCAAGCATGTTGCTTTGTACATGCTAGAGACTCGGCAAATGTCTTATTTGATTTTCTCTAGAAAAGAATAAAACTGTAATATATTTTAAAATAATATTTTTATATAACTGGCTTTAAAAACGTTTGGTGTTATTTCTAGAGTATGTTCCCAGCATAGGATTCTTGTGTCAGAGGTATAGCTGTTTTATGGTGTAGACAACATATTTCCTAATTGCTACACTCACTGAAGCTTTCTAGATCACTTTGTGAATGCATCTGCTTCTTGTTGCCCTGTGGGTTTTTCTTTGTTTTGTTTTGTTTCTTTGGTCTTTTGTCTTAATAGCTATAAGAATTTACCTTGTCATTTTCATCTGTTGAAGCTAGACATGTTAAGTGCTCTCTCTGTGCCCAGTTCTGGACTAGGGCCTGAGGTGAGTAGACAGGTGAAAAAGCATGGCTCCCACACATGAGGGACTTACGGTGTAACCGGGCAGGTTCCGAGCAGCCTGAGGTGTGAGGGTGGTATGGGCCCTCACAACGCCCCTTTTTTCCCCAGGGCTGGGGTCTGCTGGGTCCCCGGAATGAGCTGTTTGATGCAGCCAAATACCGTGTGCTAGCCGATCGCTTTGGCTCTCCGGCTGACAGCTGGTGGCGCCCAGAACCCACCATGCCACCTACTTCCTGGCGGCAGCTGAATCCTGAGAGCATCCGGCCAGGGGGACCTGGGGGCCTATCCCGCTCCTTGGGCCGGGAGGAAGAGGAGGATGAGGAGGAAGAGCTAGAAGAGGGGACCATTGATGTCACTGAATTTCTGTCTATGGCCCAGCAGGACTCCCACACCCCACTCAGGGATTCGAGGTACAGCCAGGGGCAGGGAATGCAGGGGAAGCTGGCTGCACCTTGACATGGGGTGGGGCGTGTTCCCAGGGAGTCTTCTCTGAGATGGGAGGGCCCCTGCCCCACATCTCAGTCCGCATCTCTGTTATTCATTGGTATATCTACCTGTTCTTGGGGAAAGCCACTTGTGGCCATGTACTGTATGGCTGGGCTTTTGCGAAACAGCAGCACGGACCCTCTCTCCAGCTCACACTTGGGTCCTTCAGAGGCCCAGTAACTACTCTGCCTGCCCACTGCCCCTACCCTCCTATCTGTTTGGGGGAACTGAGGGAGCGCCAGGTGTGCTTTGTGTCTGTGAGAGGATCACAGGCCAAGTGGAAATGCCCCAGCCTCCTGCAACTATGCAGTATCCTAGCCTGGGTCTCAGAGCAGGTGAAATTGGCCCAGGAAGAGAGTGCTTTTTCACCTAAACTTTTGGTCCTCCCAGGGGGGGCTCCTTTGAAATGACAGATGACGACAGTGCTATTAGGGCTCTGACCCAGTTTCCGCTTCCCAAGAACCTTCTGGCCAAGGTGATTCAGATAGCAACATCGTCCTCCACAGCCAAGGTGAGCTGGGTCTCCTATAAGTGTGTGTGAGACTGGGGAGCTGTCTTGGTCAAGTCTGGTTTTCCTCCAGACCAGGTGGGAGGGAGACTACGTACGGGAGGGCCGAAGATGCCCGTTCTCCAAGCCCAGCCTGGGCCAGCTGGGGGAACTCCAGGTCCTTGGAGGGTTGAAGCAGCAGGGACAGATTGGAAGTCAGAACACTGGAGCACAGGGAGGGGGCTGGGGACTGTAGGAGTGGAAGACCTATATCTGTTCAAGGGTTGCGGGCAGGAAAGGAGGGTTTGGGGAGGGGGTGGCTGACTTGCTGAGGTTTTCATCTTTGTTGTCAGGCTGAGGGGCTTTGGTTAAGCAGAGCTTCTCTCCAGGTGCAAGGCCTTTTTGATCCCCCAGGATGTGCTTAGTTTTTAGCTTGTGTTGACAGCTTCAACCTGCAGCTACCATCATACCTGTTTGCTTTGAAAGTGCTGAGAGGACAGTGGGCTAGGAGGGCAGGTAGTGGCATTGCCCAGATGCCATTTCCTGCTGTGAAATCATGGTACCACAGGAGAAGCAAGGCCAGGATCTGGGAGCTGCAGCCCCACAGGGCTGGCTTCTGCCTGTCCAGTGGCACTTCTTTTGTGGCTGATGCTTGGTACCTGCTCAGATGGGGGTTAAATCCATCTCTGTGTCCCTTGATATTCTGCGAACTCCTGGATGTTTTCATTCCCTAACTTTCTGTAACCATCTCTCTTGCCCTTTGTGTAGAACCTCATGCAGTTCCATACTGTGGGCACCAAGACCAAGCTGTCCACCCTCACCCTACTCTGGCCCTGTCCCATGACCTTTGTCGCCAAAGGGCGTCGCAAAGCAGAGGCAGAGAATAAGGCGGCAGCCCTGGCTTGTAAGAAACTGAAGGTGAGTGCAAGGTCCCTGGTGTGATGCATGAGATGTCTTGGAGCTCCCTGCTACCCTTGGCAAATGGTCCACTTTTCCAGGAAATGAAATCTACCACTGCCAGGCTTTTGGCCTGGGCACATAAGTATCTGGTGTCCCAGCCTTGCTCGTCAGGCTGTGGGGTGCTGTTTCCACGGCTTCTCCACAGTCCCTGTGGAGGTGCTTTGCCCGTGAGCTCAGCCGTTTCAGCACTGTTGGCTGGAACCTGGGTGAAGCCAGGAGGAGACATGCTTATCATTCTGAATGGTATGGAGCTGGAGAAATGATGTCTTTGTTGAGGGACAGACTTGGTATCTAGAAAGATCTTGATAACTTGGGCTTTGTGGCCAAAACAAACCACGCGACGTTCATCTAGGATGAATATTGAAGGGATCAACATCCAGGTGAAGGCAGTGGGGCTTACAGCTAGCAATCATTTTGAAGCGGCTTTGGAGGTCAGCTGATAGCCCAGTTGTGGGAGTTACCTGAACCCGTGGGGGTCTGGTTTGCAGAATAAGAGAGGAAGGAGGCCCTGTTTTACTCTGAATGGTCGGATATACCTTTGGTGTACATTTGGCTCTGGGAACTGAATTTTAGATAGAGCTGATAGTGAGGGGTACCAAGATCCTGGAGAACTGAAGAGGGATGGGTTCAGGTAAGTGGTGAGAGGGAATGGATGTGTCATTACCTGTGGCTCAAGAGGACAGAACTAGGGCTAACTGGGAGAACTTCGAGGAAGTCTAAATTTTAATTTGATAGACAAAAACAGTGATGAACTTGAGAACTCTTGTTTTAGGAGGGTATTTCCACTGTCCTGGGAGTATTTAATTCAAGTTTGTGAAAACTAACGTTGGAATAAGATTGCACCTGTCACCACTGTTCAGTCTGCTAATGTCCACATTTGTCCCCCAAAAAATCACTTTTCGTTGACTGGTTTTATTAAGCAACCATTACAGATTGAAACTGAAAAATAAATGCATTGACAAAAAACAAAAACAAACAGACAAAAAAGTGATGAGAAGACGACCCTCAGCATGTTAGAGGCCTGTCTCAGGAAGGAGCAAGCTTCTAGGTGGCAGCAGTGTTCTGAGAGCAGCTGACTGCCCACGGTCAGAGAGGCTGTAGGTAAATTCTCACAGTCCTGGGAAAGGACAGAGGCCTCCCCTGCAGCAAGGTGGCCCTGTTGGCACCTCTTCTGTTCTGGCACGAGGAGGCTGGGGAAGGGGATTGGTCCCTGTGCAGGTAGACTTCTTAAAGGAGGGAGTGTTTGCTCTGGGTTTTGGAGGGTGTGCGGAATCCGGACATGAAAGACTATAGGGGAAAATGACTGGTTTTCCACATTTGCCCAATGTGTTGGAATGCTTTGTCTTATTTCTGGTGGGTGGCTTTGGGCATATAGGGAAATAAAACAGAGAGTTTCCCTTCCAGTGGTTTATTTTATCAAGGTGCATAAGTATGTATTTCCGGGAACTTCCGTGTACGTTTGTACGGTGGACTGGGTGTCATGCAGAGACAGGTGGAGGTGTGGCAGCTGGACGTGAAATGTGGCAGGGGTGGGCGGGCAGCGAAGGCACAGGAGCCTGCGACTGGGTTCCGGGGTGGCTCAGGGCCTGGCCCGCCTGTCTCAGGTGGGGATTCACGGAGGTGAGCCTGGGCTGCTGTGGGGACTCCGGCTGCTCGGGGAGAGGATTCTCTGCGGCGCCCGTCTGTGCGGGTGGGGGCTGTAACACTCAGACACGCCAGGTCTGGTTTTGCTTGAATCATTTTTAACATTTTTTTTTTTTTTGGTGGAGACCTAACATTTTCCTGGTTCCTAATTTCTCCCTCCTGCACCATATTGGCCCAAACCCAAAAATGTCTTAGAAAAGAGGTTGCTCTGCACGACTTCTCTAAAGCTCCTGAGCAGGTCTGGGCCAGTTATGGGGAGACAGGCATAGACCAGCCTCCCGTGTTCCCTCTGCAGAGCCTGGGCCTGGTGGACCGGAACAACGAGCCGCTCACCCACGCCATGTATAACCTGGCCTCCTTGCGCGAGCTGGGTGAGACCCAGCGCCGGCCGTGTACCATCCAGGTGCCTGAACCCATCCTCCGCAAGATAGAGACCTTCCTAAACCACGTAAGAGAATCCCCACATTCCTCTTCACCTGCCCGCCTTCATCTACCCAGACCAAAAGCTTTCACCTGCAGCAGGCGGTAGTGACTCCCCGCTTTCCCCACTGGGGATGGAGCCTGGGCACACTTTTGCCCTGAGCAGTCCTGTCTTGCCCACGAGGGTCCCAGGGCAGTTCAGGACTGAGTCCTGCCCGGCAGGTGGGCCATAGCTTCTGGCCAAGGTGAATTGTGTGGAGGGGCTGGCTGGCTGTGGGTAAATGAGAAGAAGCTATTTCTCTTCACCATTTTGTTTGCCTCTCCCGTCCTCCAGTACCCCATGGACAGTTCATGGATCTCCCCAGAACTCCGGCTGCAGAGTGATGACATCTTGCCCTTGGGCAAGGACTCGGGGCCGCTGGGTGACCCTATCACAGGCAAGCCCTACGTGCCCCTGTCAGAAACAGAGGAGCTGCGTCTGAGCCAGAGCCTGCTGGAGCTGTGGCGGCGGCGAGGGCCGGTCTGGCAGGAGGCCCCCCAGCTCCCTGTGGACCCTCATCGGGACACCATCCTCAGTGCCATCGAGCAGCACCCGGTGGTGGTCATCGCCGGGGACACGGGCTGTGGGAAGACCACGCGCATCCCCCAGCTGCTGCTGGAGCGCTACGTGACCGAGGGCCGAGGTGCTCGCTGCAACGTGATCATCACTCAGCCGCGCCGCATCTCGGCTGTGTCCGTGGCACAGCGGGTCAGCCACGAACTGGGCCCCTCCCTGCGCCGGAACGTGGGCTTCCAGGTGCGGTTGGAAAGCAAGCCTCCAGCCCGAGGTGGGGCTCTGCTGTTCTGTACCGTGGGCATCCTGCTACGGAAGCTGCAGAGCAACCCCAGCCTGGAGGGCGTGAGCCATGTAATTGTGGACGAGGTGCACGAGCGGGACGTGAACACGGACTTCCTGCTGATTCTGCTCAAGGGCCTGCAGCGGCTCAACCCGGCCCTGCGGCTGGTGCTCATGAGTGCCACAGGTGATAACGAGCGCTTCTCCCGCTACTTTGGTGGCTGCCCTGTCATCAAGGTGCCCGGCTTCATGTACCCTGTCAAGGAGCACTACCTGGAGGATATCCTGGCCAAGCTGGGCAAGCACCAGTACCCACACCGGCATCGGCACCACGAGGTGAGGGGATACGCCCGCCCCGTCCTGCCCACGGCTCCTGGCCTTTTCTCCATGGATTCCCCTCCTCCTTCCCAAGCCTTGGTTTCCTTGCTAGAAATGGGAATGATCAGGCCTTCTTGACAAGGGTGTGGTGAGGGTTGGAGGTGATGTGTCACGTGCCTTGACCTCACCGAGTCGCGGTGGCCGTGTCCTGTGCACGACCCCTGGCCCCGGGGCTGTGACTGGCCTCTCTTCCCCCACCCCAGTCTGAGGATGAATGCGCTCTCGATTTGGACCTCGTGACTGATCTGGTTCTGCACATTGATGCCCGCGGGGAACCAGGTGGGTGCTTTCTTCTCTGCCCCGTGCCCACCCTGCTCTCCCATCTGCCGGGAGCCACTAGCTCATGCCTGCAGGGCCCTTTACAGGTGGGATCCTCTGCTTCCTGCCTGGGTGGCAGGAGATCAAAGGAGTGCAGCAACGCCTCCAGGAGGCCCTGGGCATGCATGAGAGCAAGTACCTCATCCTGCCAGGTGAGAGCATGTGTGCAAGGATGGTGGCCCCTAACACCAGGCTTGCCCTCTGTCCTGGGGAGTGACTCACCTGGGGCTCAGGGCCTTGGGTTTCTTAATAGGCTGCACTACTTTTTTGCTGACTTTGTGACCTCTACTGGGCATATTACTGATCTGGACTTCAGTTTCATCAAAATAGGGTCAAAATCCCTGCCTGCCCTCATACGGGGAGGTTTTGGCTGGAGCAGTGCCCGTGACCAGTGTGTTCTTGCTGCCCACCAGTGCACTCCAACATCCCCATGATGGACCAGAAGGCCATATTCCAGCAGCCTCCCGTTGGCGTGCGCAAGATTGTCTTGGCCACCAACATTGCTGAGACCTCCATCACAATCAATGACATTGTGCACGTGGTGGACAGCGGTCTGCACAAGGAGGAACGCTACGACCTGAAGACCAAGGTGGCACCCATCTCCTGGCCCTGCCCCAGCCCAGATCTACCCTGGGCCTGTGTGTCTGGAGAAGGCCACACCTGTGGGATCTCCCTGTCCCTGCTGTGGGGGGCAGTTGAGCTGAGTGAGGTGAAGGCCAGGCGCAGGGGAGCATGGAGGAAGGCGTGTGGTCTGTGTGGCTGCTCACCTGCCCCCTCCCCCAGGTGTCCTGCCTGGAGACCGTGTGGGTGTCACGAGCCAACGTGATCCAGCGCCGGGGCCGGGCGGGCCGCTGCCAGTCAGGCTTTGCCTACCACCTGTTCCCGCGGAGCCGGCTGGAGAAGATGGCCCCTTTCCAGGTGCCGGAGATCCTGCGCACGCCCCTTGAGAACCTGGTGCTGCAAGCCAAGATCCACATGCCAGAGAAGACGGTGCGGCAGAGGTGGGCGGAGTGGGCCCTGGGAACGTGCAGGTGGGGTGCGGGCTAACAGGCTCTGCCTCGTTCGTGCTGTAGGCAGTGGAGTTCCTCTCCAAGGCCGTGGACAGTCCAAACATCAAGGCGGTGGACGAGGCCGTGATCTTGCTCCAGGAGATCGGTGAGTGGTGCAGGGCTGGGCCGGGCTGCGGAATGGCTGTCAGGGGCGGGACTGACGGCTGAGCTTGCAGGGGTGCTGGACCAGCGGGAGTACCTGACCACTCTGGGGCAGCGCCTGGCCCACATCTCCACTGACCCACGGCTGGCCAAGGCCATAGTGTTGGCTGCCATCTTCCGTTGCCTGCACCCGCTGCTAGTGGTCGTTTCCTGCCTCACCCGGGACCCCTTCAGCAGCAGCCTGCAGAACCGGGCGGAGGTGGACAAGGTCAGACCCAATGCCTTTGCGTGGCCCTCTGTTCTCCCTTCCGGCCCTCCGCTCCCTTCGGTCCCGAGGTGGCTTCCTCTGGTCCCTGCCCTGTGACCCTGGCACCCGCCTCCCCTCCCAGGTGAAGGCACTGTTGAGCCACGACAGTGGCAGCGACCACCTGGCGTTCGTGCGGGCTGTGTCTGGCTGGGAGGAGGTGCTGCGCTGGCAGGACCGCAGCTCTCGTGAGAACTACCTGGAGGAAAACCTGCTCTATGCGCCCAGCCTGCGCTTCATCCACGGTCAGCGGGTCCCGAGCTGCCCTGAGCCCCTCCACCCTTCCCACTCGCACTGGGCCGGTGCACAGTGAGCTGTGAACCAGGGGCCCTAGGTTCACCCTGACTTTGCCTCCCCAGGACTCATCAAGCAGTTCTCAGAGAACATTTATGAGGCTTTCCTGGTGGGGAAGCCCTCGGACTGCACCCTGGCCTCTGCCCAGTGCAACGAGTACAGTGAGGAGGAAGAGCTGGTGAAGGGTGTGCTGATGGCGGGTCTCTACCCCAACCTCATCCAGGTGCTGCCCTGGGGAGGGGGCTCCAGGCCATGACCTCTCCTTCCATCCCAGCTCCTTGCTCAACCCACCCACCTTCTCCTTCATCCTTGCAGGTGAGGCAGGGCAAGGTGACCCGGCAGGGCAAGTTCAAGCCCAACAGTGTCACGTATAGGACCAAATCCGGCAACATCTTGCTGCACAAGTCGACCATTAACAGGTGGGGGACTGTCAGGCTGGGGCAGGGCAGCTCGGGTGGTTCAGCAAGGGGCCTCACCCAGCTCTTTGTTCCCTAGGGAGGCCACACGGCTACGGAGCCGATGGCTGACGTATTTCATGGCTGTTAAGTCCAACGGCAGCGTCTTTGTCCGGGACTCCTCCCAGGTGCACCCACTAGCTGTGCTGCTACTCACCGACGGGGACGTCCACATCCGTGGTGGGTACCTGCACACCTCCTGCCCCACCGCTTCTCCGGCTGCTCTGCCTCCTCAGGGGTCCGGCCTCACTCACCCGGGCTCCCCGCGTCTCTCCCTTCCTCTAGATGATGGGCGCCGGGCCACCATCTCCCTTAGTGACAGCGACCTGCTGCGGCTGGAGGGCGACTCACGCACTGTGCGGCTGCTGCGGGAGCTGCGCCGGGCCCTGGGCCGCATGGTGGAGCGGAGCCTGCGCAGCGAGTTGGCTGCACTGCCGCCCTGCGTGCAGGAGGAGCACGGGCAGCTGCTTGCGCTGCTGGCGGAGCTGCTGCGCGGGCCCTGTGGCAGCTTTGATGTGCGCAAGACAGCTGACGACTAAGCCCCGTCTCCGCTGGGGCCATGTACAGAGTGCAAATGTTTATTTAAAATAAAGTTCTATTTATCCCTTGTGAGCATCGCTATCCGCTGGGGCTCCCCAAACCAAGAGGAAGAGTGAAGGCTCAGAAGGGAGGGCCCCAAAGTCTTAGGAGAGCAAGGGGCTTAGAACCCAGCCCTCAGGAGCTTGAACCACTCATGCGGGTTCTTGGCTTGTGCTGCTTGGCCCAGTCTAGTCGTCTTTGTCACAGCCGCGGTGGGAGGCAGTGTCCTTGCGCGTGCAGCAGGGCCCGCAGCCTGGATCCTCTCTGGCTGGCTGTCACTTGCTAACCCAGGCAAACGGGAGAGGGAGAAGTTCCACAAGCAGCCTTAACCTTTGGTCACAGCCACAGATTCACAGACGAGCGGCTGAGGTCAAGACTGCACGCTGCACCCCAGTCCCTCAATGCGAGGGGACAAGCTGGGGGCTGTGGGGGCCTCGGATGCTGAAGACGTAGACAACCAGGACGTATACAGAAGACAGGGCCTGCGTGGTGGGACATACGAGCTTTATTTGTTCTGGAAATCATAACAACAATCACAGATCAACATGGTTAACGGTTGAGCCATAAGCAAATGGGGAAGTACAGAAACGTTCCAGCCCCAACAGCTGCAGAATAGAACACAGCACACAGGGCCTCTGGTCCCACCTGTCAGGGCGGCCTTTTCTCTGGCTTGTGGGACCCTTCAAGGGAGCTGTGCCCAAACCACCTTTCAGAACACTGACCACTCCAGCGCCCCCTAGAGTGCTCACCGCCGGGGTCACCTCTCCCACCCCTACCTTTGGCCAACGGAGTAAAAGGACCGAGAGCTTGTTGTCCACCCCAGCATCAACACAGGTGCAGGTACCTTTAGGCCCAGCACTGTCACCCCACTGCATCTGGCACCCCACCTCCCACTGCGTTCTCCCAGTTTCATCTCACCCTTTCTTGCAGACAAAACACGGATGCCCTGATGTCCCTGGCGCCGTTGAAGCACTGTGGACAGTCTCTGGCCCTGGGAGTGCTTTTTCCACAAGACCCCTGCAATTTCTTGGTATGTGCTTGGGGAGCTGGGGAGATGGTGTCGAACCTCCCTGGAGAAAATGCTACCTCAGAAAGGGAGAGCACCTGCCCAGCCCAGACACCCTCCCTCTACATGGACTTCAAATCTGATCCTAGGTCAACAGCTCCCACCTTCTCAGCGCCAAGGGATGCCAGAGGAGGAGGTGGGGAGTGTGAGGGGCCAAGTCTGCACTGCAGAAAATGCTCTTCCAGAGGAGAAGCCTTGGAGACTCCCAGGCCATTTCACTACAAACTGTTACGTTTTAATCCTTTATTAGAAACCATGCAAACTTTAATACAAAAAGTACAAGTGCAATAAGAATCTTCGTGTCAATACAATTCCCGGGACTTATCATTGCAGCCATCCCAAGACCAGGCCTAACCAGGACACACCCCTTAGGCTGGCCTCTCCTCTCCTCTCTCCCCTCTCCAGTCAGGCCGTAAGGGAGCCTGGATGGCCCATCTCATGTACTTATTTTTAAATTTCCAGACTTGATTCCCCACTATCCACATGAGTTCTGAACACATCAGGCTCCCTGGCAACTGAGGGCTCAAGTGTCCTAGGTTGGAGGCTAGGAGGAATTTGACCTCCATGGCCCTTTCCAGCCCGACCTTGTCTCCCACCAGATCCCAGGGAATGAGACAGACATAGATGCCAAAACCAGCCTCTTGGTTAGAAAAGAAAAGCAGCATACACACAAAATGCCAGAACCACCAGTCCACACTCTGACCAGCCCCTAGCGGTCCCTGCCTGCCCTCTAGCCCACAGCCCCCCACTGCACCTGCCCTGCCCACACCACCTCCGGGGCCGGGGCCCCAAGCTGCCCAAGGCAGGGCAGCCTCCAATGCCTCACCTCCCAGTTGGAGGCTTCAGGATCTCCCTTCCCTGTTTCCTTTAACACCTACCAACGACTTTCATTCAGACATGGCTTCAACCTGCAAAACTACTCCACCGGTTTTCAGGTTATTAAAAAAAAAGATAAAAGTGTGACAGCAGCTAGGTAGGTATGGGAAGCAGCGGGGACAGGCAGCATTGCCCCTGACTAACTTGGGGGAGGGCAGCAAGAGGTGCCTGGTGCCACCTGTGAGGTGGGCACCACTGTGGGGTCAAAGGAAGAGGCAGTGGCTTAGCAGGCTTCAGGGTACGCAGTTAGCACCCAGCCATCACGGGGACGTCCACTTCCACTCTTCCCTCCAGATGGACCAGCGAGGAGGGAGGGTATGTCAGTTTCTCTTGGGTTTGGTCCAAAAAAACCAAACAAAGAGGAGGTTGGACTCCGGTTCCCCCCACCCAGATCCCAGGAGGTCCTGAACTAGCCTCCCCTACCCCACTTTCCACCCAACCTCCGCGGAGCAGCGGCGCAATGGTGAGGACGGGGGAGCCAAGCAGGGAGCCGGGTCTGGGGCCGGGAGTGGAGGGAGCGCGGGGGTGGGGCTGCTGCCACCCTGGGCAAGTGAGGCAGGAGGGAGGGAGGGAGGGAGGGGCCTAGAGGGCAGCCCGGGAGAGGGAGCTAGGGGCCCAGGTGCCTGAGCTGGGGCCGCCAGGGAAGTGGAGGGGGGCGGGAGACAATGTCGGCCCCGTGGTCGGTGCGGGCCCTGGCGTTTGCCCGGAACGTCAGCCTGTAGGTCTCAATCTGCAGTGACACAGGAGGAGGGAAGGGAGAGGGTGACGGGGGAGACAAGAAGGGGAACACGGGGGACGGAAGACGAGACCAGAATGTCATCATTAGATGCCTGGAAAATAAAAGGTTGCTTCGTTAAAATTCAGGCCACACTCCGGTAGGAAAACAAAGGAGTTTCAATCTGCAGCCAGTGGCAGGGCCCCTGGCTGGCCCTTAGGCCGAGCCCAGCCACTTACTTGTCTCCTGGATCTGGCTGTCCAAGGTCTGGGCCTCCCTTTGGTCACCACCCCCTGCCAGGGTGGTGTGGCCACTGAGGCCACTGGCTGAAGTGGGGGCGCCAGCTTCAGGCGCTGCCTCAGGGATGGCCAGCTCCTCCCCAGCTGGGGGGCCCGGACACGGAGGGGCCTCGCTGCCACCGCCCTCAGTCTACAAATGAAACAGTGGGGGAGACAGTGCAGGGTCAGTCGGGGAGGGTGTGGGATGGTGATGGTGGTGGGTTTCACACACAGTCCCCACCCCCACTGTTGCTGCTCCCCATTGGCTCAAGGTACAGTCACCTGGGAGTCTAGACCAGGTGCCCCCCCACCCCCACCCCGCCAGACCAACTCCTGGCCTGGGTGGCAGGGTGCTGGGTAAGAACTCAGGCTCTGGGGCAGTAAAGCAGTGCAGCCTGGCTAGTGACACGCTCTGAGAGCCTCCTCTGGGAGACGAAAGGCTTCGTGAAGCCTCTGACATGAGAGGTGAAAGGTGCCTGGCTTCTCAACAAGGCTGATGCCAGATCACAACACTTATGACAGCAGATTGTTAGCAAAAAAGCTAAGGAATCATCTCAAGTTGTGGGTCTGGAGCCACTAGGGCGAGGGAGCTCCGGTAGCTTGAACCAGTTCCTGAGGGGTGCAGGCCGCCACCTCAGACCTAAGGGATCCCAGGGCACTCCCTGCACATGCGAGTGTTCGGAGAGGCTTTCTCGGCCATTCCTGGGGCAGCGCTGCCCGTGTATCCATCATTCATGTGCCCCTGACAGAGGCCTCCTCTGTGCTGGGCATCTTTCTGGGGCCTGGGGACACAGGAGGGAAGAAGGTGTCCAAGGAGGTGTGAGGGAGACTGGGGGGGCCTGGCGAGGAAGGCCTTGTGGTGGCCGTGGACACCCAGTGTGAGTCCAGAGCACAAGAGGGAGGGCTGCTGGGAGGCACTGGCGAGCTGGCACACCTGTGCTGGGAACGCCCAAAGGCGACAACAGGAGAAATCAGAGCAGTGAAAGAAACGGGCCTCTGTGTTAGAAAAATAGTTCCAGAAGTGATAAGAAAGGGAGGTGATGTGAGTAAAGAAAAGACTTGCGGTCAGAAAGGCCCAGGCGTGAGCCCTGGTCTGCGTGCACCCGTCGTGTGGCCGGGGACAAGTGACTACACCCAAGTTAGTGCCCCGGGGGTGCTGACCAGAGAACAGCCCCTCACAAGGTGTGGAGCATGTCCTGAGAGGCTGCGACAGAGGGAGCTAGTCCGGGCTTGAACGGAGCACTGAGGTGGGTGGGACAAAGTGCGGGCTGGGATGGAGCCGCGCTGCGCGGTCAGATGCAGGGGAAGGCCCGGAGCACTGCTCATGTCCCCTCTCCCTCGCCCACCCCTCCCTGAGCAGCTGCAGCCACCCTCAGGCTTGGAAGCTGGCAAGGCGCTGCCCCCACGGCCCTGCTACCCGATGACACGGAACAAAGGACAGACAGCATCTTGGCAGACAAAAGATCTCACAGTACTGTGGAAGGAGCGCAGAGGGAAGAGAGGGAGGGAAGGGAGGAGAGGCCCAACCAGGATGGGAAGCCTGCCGCCTGAGTGCTCTCCAGAGCCCGGCCCGCGCAGGCCTCCAGAGGGGTGGATGCCAGGCCTGCCGTCACGGGCAGTAAAAATGTGCCATTCCGCTCCCAGGCCCAGAACAGAGCCTGACACAGAGCAGGTACCGAACACTCCCGTCTCAGGAGGTGCTGCGAGAACGGTACCACACAGACCCCGGCCTTGTGGGGACCTGCACTCCAGCCCTGCCCCTCTGAACATGGCTGAGATGGGCTCAGAAAGGCAGGCCACGGCTCTCAGGAGAACGTTCCATCTCCAGCTGGACAGGTGAGAGGTGACCGGGCTGGGGCCTCTTCACCTCTCCTGCCTCGCTCAGGACTGATGACAGACGATGGAAACAGCAATGGTGTGGGTGAAACATGACCCCTGAAGAGACTGAGGGGCGGTGACAGGTGCCCACCTGCTGGGACCCAGACTCCAGCCGCACAACCCCACCCCCCAGCTGTGTCCCCGCCAGGACCCACTCACTACCTTCACGGCACCTCCTGCAGGCAGGTGGCCCACGTTATCAAGAGATCCCACCTTCGCCTGGGCCTTCTCCTTGAAGTTCAGCTTTTGACTTTCGATCTTGACATCTCCTCCACCTGGAACCAAACAGAAATGGGTCACTGTGGGTGGCAGAGAAATACCCCTACAGGCAAAGCCAGGAGGCTGGCCAAGGACTGGGATGTGCCCAGTATAGAAATGGGGAAAAAGTGACCTGCTCTGAGGACAAAGGAAGAGGCACAGTGAACACATGCTTTCAGCCTCATAAACACCCTGTTGGTCAGGGTCAAGATCCTGGAATCCTGGTTTTCCAGCTGCCACCACTGATACTGGAGGAGAGGAGTGACTTGCTCAAAGTCACCAGCGAGCCAGTGAGTCACAGGATGGAGTATGGTCTAGGTGAGCAGTTTAACTGAATCTCACTGTCATGAAAAGAAGGGAAGGCAAGAGGCGGGAGCAGAGGGGAGGCAGTCTGTACACAGGCAACGTTCACAGCTCAGCCAGAGTGAGGCCATGGGATCAAGGGCCAGAGCACTGTCACTGGCCACCCGGCCCCTCAGCTTGGCTTTCCCTTGAGCCCTTCTTCATTCTCCCATCTCCTCCTGGCTCATATCACCAACCTCAACACCTAGCTGCCTGCCAAATTCTCCAGGTATCCTACCCACTGGATTTCTGGCCCCTTGCAAAAACTGGACCTCAAGTCACTCAGTGTCACTAGGGAAGGAGGTATCTCACAGGACTGGATTTTCCAGATAGAAGGAAAAATGAAGGTTAGTTAAGGGGCAAAGTGTTTTGATCCTTTTACACAGAACACCTTCTAAAATGGATGACAGTTTTTGCTGAGAGGGAAGGGAGTTTTCTTTGCCTTCCCCTTAACTGGCCCGTGGCGTGGCGACTGATCTCTGAGACACCAGACCTGTCAGCCAGTGTGCCTGCCACTACAGATACGGCACTACCCCAAATCTGCTGCCGACCCAGGGTCCAGGACACACGAGGCTCTTAGGGTACAGCCGAGCCAAGAACGCAGGCCCTGCTCAGACAACATTGCCAGTGGCTCAGAGGCCTCCGCGGGGGCGCCAGGCCACCTGTGCTGCTGGCAGGAGAGTCTGCATTGCTGTAGTGGCAAGATCCACATGGGCAGGCCGAGGCGGCATTATTGAATGGCTCCCTATCTCCTGCTGGAGCTGCTGGTGGATGCTTCACTGCTCGAGAATACCCTTTGCTCCTGAGTCTGACAGGCAAGACCCGACCACCACTCTCCAGAGCTCCTTCAGCACCAGCTCCTGAACGCTTGCCTGGGAGGCTGAGAAGGGTTCTTAGCCCCTAGCGTACCTTTCCCCTAGGCCTAGGTCAACAGTGCCATGCACACAGCAGGTCCTCAAGACGCTGCTGGTGCAAATGGCAAACCTTCCACACTGTTCCTCCTCCAACTAAAAGGTTAGTGCCCAGAATCCCCCCTCCCTGACAGGGACTGAGGACTACGTTGTTTCTACTGCTGTGCCCTGGGTGTGTGGCTCCAGGAATCTTCATGGAAGGACAGAGACATAGGGGTGAAACCTGGGACAAGGGAGGCACCACTCACCAGGCTTGTGCTTAATGTTAGCCTTGGACCCACACTTGGAGGAGACCTTAGAGATGTCCACCTTCTTGTTCTGAATCTGAACCTGAGGAGAAAAACACACAAAAAAGTGACTGCCTCAGTGAGAGGAGGTGTACTGCCAGGTCCAAACCCATGCTCTCTTTATAGTCTCCAAACCCGAGGTCAGAGGCCGCCTTCTCCAAAGGCTTCCCTGGCTCTAACCTCACTCCATCCCTTCTTCATACCATCTCTTGAAGGGACCTCAGCACCAGCTCTACACTAATCGCTTCAGGTGCTCAATCATCACCTACAGCGTACCTACTACCATCAAAACAGCAGCCTCTACTCTGGCTCATCTTTCCAACAAGGCTGCAGTTCTCCCTAAACAGGAGCTTGGGGAAATGCACTTTTCCCAGCCACAGATCTGGCAGCTGCTAAAGCAAGCCACCACGTGTCCTCGGCAACAGTGACAGGCTCATCTTGCGCCATCCCTGAGATGACCTGTGAGGAGTCAACAGAGGTCACTCGCCACGGCTGGGCTCTCGCCAGGGTGTGGAGTCCACACATCTGTTGACAGTGTGCCACAGCTGAACCTAGTCCTCAAAAAAAGAATAGTTGATAAGGGGAAGTTTCGCTTTATAGATGTATTCCAGCCAATAAATGAAGAAAGGACAGGATAATTAGAGTCTCACCACAGTGCACCTTCACTGAACTCATGGTTTTGGGCATCAACAGCCGCCAGCATCACGAGGAGTGAGACGACGAGAAGAGTGAGACATTATGTTTCCTGATAGAAACACCACCACTGCCTATGAACGTCTTGCAAAAATGTGGGGAAAAATATCAAGTCTGAATCAATCTAAAGAAAACTGTGGGTGCCCATCATCGGATGAATGGATAAAGATGTGGCACAGATATACAATGGAATATTACTCAGCCATAAAAGGAACGAAATTGAGTTATTTGTAATGAGGTGGATAGACCTAGAGTCTGTCATACAGAGTGAAGTAAGTCAGAAAGAGAAAGTCAAATACCGTATGCTAACACATATATATGGAATTTAAGAAAAAAAAATGTCATGAAGAACCTTGGGGTAAGACAGGAATAAAGACACAGACTTACTAGAGAACGGACTTGAGGATATGGGGAGGGGGAAGGGTGAGCTGTGACAAAGCGAGAGAGAGGCATGGACATATATACACTACCAATTGTAAAATAGATAGCTAGTGGGAAGCAGCCGCATAGCACAGGGAGATCAGCTCAGTGCTTTGTGACCGCCTGGAGGGGTGGGATAGGGAGGGTGGGAGGGAGGGAGACGCAAGAGGGAAGAGATAGGGGAACGTATGTATATGTATAACTGATTCACTTTGTTATAAAGCAGAAACTAACACACCATTGTATACCAATTATACCCCAATGAAGATGTTAAAAAAAACAATAAATAAATAAAAAGAAAACTGTGGGACTAATGAATACGTTAAGTGAAACCATGGGGACATCCTCAGCAGAATCCAAATTCTAGGACAAACCACTCAGTTTACTCTTGAAAAATATTACCGTGAAAAAAGAAAAAATGAACAGGGAACTTGTAGAGTAAGAGAAACCTAAGATTATAAGATGCAAATCAACCAATCACAACTTATGGACCTTACTTGTTTCCTGATTAAGCAAACCTGTTTAACATGCTATGGGATTTTATATACATATGTATATTAGAGTTCTTATCTTTTAAAGTTACATATTGGAATATTTGCAGATAAAAGATATAACTGAAACTGGCTTCAAAATAACTGGGGTGGGCATTTATAGATAAGACTGGCCACAAAGATTAATAAATGAAGCTGGGTAAAAAAGTACATCCAATTCACGTTACCATTTTCTCTACTTTTGTATATGTTTGAAAATTTCTATAATTAAAAGTTTTAGGGACTTCCCTGGTGGCGCAGTGGTTAAGAATCCGCCTGTCAATGCAGGGGACACGGGTTCGAGCCCTGGGCCAGAAGATCCCACATGCCGTGGAGCAACTAAGCCCGTTGCGCCACAACTACTGAGCCTGAGCTCTAGAACCCACGAGCCACAACTACTAAAGCCTGCGTGGCCTAGAGCCCGCGCACCACAACGAAGAGTAGCCCCCGCTCGCCACAACTAGAGAAGGCCCATGTGCAGCAACGAAGACCCAAGTCAGCCAAAAATAAAGTAAATAAATAAATTTATATATATATATATATAAAGTTTTAAAAAGCTTAATTGCATCTCACTAAGTTAACAAAGCCTCTGAGACAAGCTCTGCCTTCCCAGGCTGGTACATAGAAGAGCCACAATCCGCTTCCAAAAGATACCCCCAACCTGCTCCCCTAGCCCCCGGCCTCCACTGACGGCTTTGGCTTTAGGGAGCCACGTGCTGCTGCTCTGGCCTAGGATGTGTGTTTCTCGTGCTAGCCCCAAAGTCGCCCGCAGTGACGCCTGGCAGCCAGCACCAGCCTGTTCACCACCACCCCAGCATTCTCGCACCTCGCTCAAGCCGTGTGCTCACGTGATCTGCCCCTGGCCTGCAGGCCGCTGCAGGTGTCAATACTGCTACTGAAGTGACACTGCCAACAGGTCTCAGAACCCATTAACATACACACCCCTCCTTGCACGGGTGAAATGGAATTAAAACTGCTGCAACATTTAAACTGGGATCAGCCACAGAAGTAGCTGCTATGTTCTCACCCGATGGCCTCTCAGTTCTCAACAAGAGGCGTGTTTATGTGTACATGGGGACATGTGGGGAGTACCGACCAGGATCCTGTTCCAAGCCACGAATCCCTGTGGTAACCCCAGAATTTCTCTCTGGGGTAAGGAGGGCCCTGTGGGGGAATGGGGTTAGACGCGTACGGCTGGTGGCCACCCTTCTTATACACAGGTATATTTATGGTGGCTTTATGGAGGGGCTGATGGAAGGCAGGACAGCGCCATAGTCCAGGCTGTTTACCCTCATCTTCCCACTGGAAACACTGTCACAGGCATTTTCCTAATGCTCTGCTGTTTAAGGAAACCTCCTAAAATGAAAACTCTTTTAAAAAGTACATTCCCTCACCAAAAAAATCTTGTTTGAAATCATGTGTAGGCAGTGTGGGAAGACCATACTAGGTGACAGATGAACGAGGACTATTTTCAGAGCTCTGACATACACCACACAACATATATAAATGCATTTCTGTGTCACACACACACACCCCCACACACCCACACACACATGCCCGCAACCCAATTCCCTCAGAATCCCTGTTCACCTTCCGTTTGCATCTAGGCCAAAGCCTGAGAGGAAAAGCTAGGGCCAGTGCCTACCTGCGCCCTTCACGGGTTGGATCTTTCTCACCTTAACCACACACTGCCTTTAAAAGCTTCCCCCACCTCTGCCTTCCCACACTGGGATGGCTGATCTCTGGCCAACTTCCAAGTTGGCCAAGAACCAGCCACCCGAGTGCCAAGGATGCAGTTTCTGCCCACGCCAGGAAGAGCCAGTGGTGGGGAGATGACCAGGAAGGATGTGCAGTAGGGGAGTTGTGCGGGGGGAAGAAAGAGGTGTTCTATGTTTGCACCCTCACAGCAGAACTGCAGGGTTGGGCCCTCTGTAAGCCATGGGCAGGACGACATGACCACCAAGGGGGCAGGGGGACAGAGCCTAAAAATGAAGAGGGTAAGTAGAGCAGGACTTAATCCAGGTCAGGAAAGAGAGGAGAAGGAACTGAATGAACCCAAGGGAGATCAGGACAGGGCAGCTCTCTCCCTCTTGGGGTGGGAGAGAAGCTAGGGGAGAGGCGGTGAGGGCAGGGCTCTGTCACAGGGACGTGGAAAATGCAAGTGTGCTCTCCACATACCAGATGACAATGGTGATCTACACCATCTCTCCCTAGACCAGGACCTCCCTATGAGCCCCAGTCACCTGTGTCCCTAACACAGATCTTAAGGGTGGTACAGAGTAGCAGCATGATAAACAGGATGTCTAGATGGGAGAGAGAAAGAGCCAAAAAGAAAAGGAAATAGGAGGAAGGGGTTGGAAAAGGTAAACAGTGGGGGAAGGAGAGCAGAAAGAAAAGAGGGGGAAGGAAGCAGGGAGAGAAGAGGAGAAAGAGCAGAGTCACAGAGATGCAGGGAGGGCACAGGACGGGTGGGAGCACGTGGAACACAAACTCCCTGCTCTACAACAGCAAGGACTCGAGGATGGGCTCTGGAGAAGTCCGGACATCTGTCTCCAGGTCAGGACCACTGCACCCCCAAGAGCGGACTCGAGACAGACCGCGTCCCTCAGAACAGGTCTCTGAACCCCTAAGGCCTCCCACCCACAGGGGCAAAAGATGTCAAGTGGGTGTCACCCAGCTGTCGTTTAGGGCTCACCAGAAACACTCAGTCTGAACACATTTGAGCATCGGGGTCCCCCCGACTCCGCTCGCCCGCCAGGGCGGGGCGGCCCTCTTTCCAGGGTGCCTCAGACACCAGCGGCCCCGAGCGCATACTTACATTACCACCTCCAGGGACATGCTTAATATTGTCCTTGGAACCACACTTGGACTGAATATGGCTGTAGCTCACTTTTTTGGAGACTATCTGGACCTGGAGTGTTAGAGAACAGAAAAAACAACACAAAGGGAGAGGGCTGGTTAGAACCGACACGGGGCAGGCAGTGAGTCCACACGTGACCACGATGAGCGGCAGGGAGTGCTGTTAAAACCCCACCTTCAGCAGAACTGCTGTGGAAAAGCACAGGCCAAGGAACTGGAAGGAGCAGGAAAGGGAGTGAAAACACGAACAAACAACACAAGGACAGAAGATGTCGCCAGAGTGCTACATGGGCATCCTCACTGCTCCTGGGGGCCGGCTGCAGTTCACAGGGTGCAGACAGCAGTGGCCCCAATGCCCACTCAGCCACGGCCCACCCCCCGCCTGCTCTCTCCCCGACGCTCCTCTCTGCAAGGGTCCTGCTCATCCGGACCCGTCCTCACCCAAGGACGGCACTTCCCTTAAATCTGGGGCCTGGAATCGCTGCAGCCAGACCTGCTCTAGGAAGCAAAGGCTGTGTGGAGAAGCCTGGGGCCGCTGGCTCACGGCCCAGATCTGATGCTGATGGGAAGGAAGGGACCCGAGGCCGCTGGACCTGCTATGCAGAACCCTGGGCACCAGGGGGCACAGGCCGAAGCCACACTTCCACGCAGAGCCCACTTGTCTTAGGACTCAAGAAAGCACAGTGCAATTGAGGTTTAAGTCTAGTCTTCTTTTTGATTCCAGGGTAAAACCCCTTCCACAATCCTCCAGATGCCCAATCCTGTGCCCTGTTTCATGTGTAAAGAGACTAGGCTCTGGGCAGGGCTGCAGTGAGGCACAATCTGGGGGGGCACCTGCACAATGTGTTGTATATAAACGGCTCCCCCTGGAATGGAGCAACACAAAGGCTCAGGATCCAAGATCTGGGACAAATAATTCTTTTTGAGCCTTCTCAAGAAGGAATAGTTGCCAGCGTCCTTCCTTCCTTTCCTTAGAGCACTTCACAAATGATGTAGTAGCCCCCAAACTGAAGGGTTCTCCCCAGAGTAGAATCTACCCTGAGAAACTCCAACTGTTCCTTGCCTTCTTTACATACATCAATGATGAACAACTGGTGAGCAAACCACTTTCCTAATGAACCAGAGACCTACAGGACCTCTGGAAGCTCCCAGGAACCATGGTGCAGCCTTCCCCACCTGCCAACCATACAAAGTCCTTGCCCTGGCCACCTACCTGCCACAGATAAGGGCAAAAGGTTCCCGGGGCAAGAGGAGGGCCCTGGCTCCAGGGTGTGGAGACAAGGGGAAAGAACCTAGCATTTCCCCGCTGCATCCAGGTGACGGTGCAATCCCTATGCTGAGTGGGTTTTCGCTGGGAATCAGCATCCTAACTTTCAGTACAGAGGTCCTTGGAGAACCAGGACAAATGAAGCTATCTCCACACCCAGAGGTGTTGAGAGGGGCCTTCAGTTGAACTTGAAGGACAGGGGCTCCAGGGTTCCTATTGCTGGAAGGTTACCAGTGCCACGTCTTACTGAGGAAGAAGCTGGGTACTCTGTGTTTGTGTACATAATGGGTATGTTTCAGATCAAGGTCAGAGTGAAGGAAGTGACTGAAAGTGTTTGGATCCATTTTATCCAGCTAAATAAATATTCCCTAAAGGGCTAGTGGGCTCCTAGCTCTGTTAACTTTCAGGTTAATAGAGAATACTTTCTGATGCCTGAGTCATCAAACACAGAGGAAGGAACACAGGGAGAAGTAGAAACTAGTTAAGGATAAGAAAAAAGTGCAATAGAAGGGAAAGTGACTGAGGCTGGAAGAAACAGTTGACCATCTTTTTACCTTCAAGAGGTAAGAGTCTAAATAAAACTCACTTTCCCAGCAGGCGGTTTCTGTGCACTGCCAATTGGGCCGGCTGCTTTAGTGACTGCGTTAGGTTCAGGCTTTCGAGCTGGAGCAGCTGCCTCTGTTTTTTTCTCTACTTTGGCCTGGATGGAGATAAAGGGAGGGCAAATTTCAAACCAAGAGGACAAGAGCCCAGATACAAAGAAGGGAAGAGGGCTGAAGGGGACTCGCATCCAGGCCAGGCCACCATGCAGAAGCAGGTCACCCTTGCTCCTAGAAAAAAACCACCGATTTGCCAGGGCAGACCAAGCTGGAGGGAGAGGGGCTACAGACCAGACTTGAGACACGAGGAAGAGATCAAGACACCATTCGTGGAGAAGAGGCAAGAAGGAGGCTAAATGAGCGATTCTCTTCTGAGTGTGTACTAGGGTTTTCAAATCACAATGTCCCACCCCCCTGCCCTATGTTCTGATATGCCCCAAGCAAGCTGCCATGGTCACAGGGAGCTATTACTGATGATGGGAAGTGCCACACCCTCAGGTACGTTGGAACAGAAAATACTTTCATCACCAGACTGAGTTACTGAACTCTCCACCAAGACCTCCTGCAACTTTTGCACCATGAAAACATAAGAAGAGCATGGGCCAGGGTGGGAAACAGGCAGGCCATCACCACCACAGCCCCAGATGCCTGGCTGGGTACGTTAGAGCCATAATCTCTTGTCAAAAGCAACTCTTGGGCCCTTATCCAACAGCACCAGGATTCTACTTCATTTTGGACCCTCTTCAATTTTTTAGCAGCTCTGGATTGAAGCAATTTAAGTATCCTATCCTGAGTGGCGGGTGGGCGGGGGGAGGCGTACGCCGGTGGTGGTGGTTTAAGTGCTAGAGAATGAGGCAGGAGGTGAGAAGGTTGCTGCTCCCGGGACTTTGAACTTGGACTTTTGCCACCACCTTTTCACACATAAAATCCCCGTGGCTGCTAATAGTTAACAAATAATTCTGGGATGGATGCACCCAGAAAGTCCTTAAAGTGAAGCGCTGTGTCCAGCCATGCTTCTCCATCTCAACACTCTATCACGGTCCTTTGTTTAGGAAAGCCAGGGGCTCGCAGCAAGTCACCCTGGCCACAAGAGGACACTAATCCTCGTTCAGACAGACTCTCCACCCAAGACACAGCATAGGGAACAAAGAGGTGGTCCATCTTCTTTCTGCCTATCCTGCTGTTCACAGTGCAGGCGTAAGAAACAGAACAAACCAGGTTCCCGCCCAGTGTCTCTCACCTGTTCAAGGCTCAGAGGCCTCCTCTGTTTGTTTTGTAAAGCAGAACCCTTTTTCCTCCAAAAGTGTAAGCCTAAACCCCAAAATGCAGAACAGGAGAGGAGAAGAGAAAGCTCAGAGCCACCTGCTTGCTGCTGCTGGGAGGCGGAGCCCAGGAGGAAATTCCCTGACGCTGAATCCAACGTCCTGACTGCTCCCCGCATGGTGGGCCCTTTGGGCTGATGCAAGGACATGCCTGGGAACGGTGCTTAGATGTGGCAGAGGAAGAAGCAGGGGCCAGCCTGCTGAGGACCCCAAGCTCCCTGGACTCACCCGGCCTCCTCCAGGCTGGTGCTTGATGTTTTCCGTGGAGCCAACCTTGGAACGGACATTCTTCAGATCAGGGGCAGAAGCATTGGTAGCCACGCGGCCCAGCCTTGGGGCAGAGGAGCTGGGCTTGGCTGCCGTGGGCTTCTTGTCCACGGAAGGAGTCCCAGAGGGCCGGGGAGGGGTGGCTGTGGGCTTGACGCGGCTGGGAGTCACCCCTGCTGGGGGTGCCGCCCCAGGGACGGCGGCGCTTTTCTTCACGGAACTGGTGGAGGTGTTCTTTGGGCGACTCACGTCAGCTGCAAAGGTGGGAGTGAGAGATAACGGGTATGCAGGGAAGAGAGCAAAGGGAGCCTTAAAGCCATGGAAGAGGTGGGGGTTTAAATCTGGGATCCACGAAGCGGGGGATGGGGTCTTACCTGGTGCAGACTTCGTAGCCATCTTCTTGATGTCTGCAGGTTTCCCCTCAGTCTTGACCGCTGCACAAATGTATACTTTTTAACATCACGATTAACAAAATAACCTACTGAATGGCTCATCCAAAACTGAGATTCATGCATTCATTCAACAATTACTGAACTGTTTGAGCCAGGGGCTGTGCTAGTATCTGAGAATAAACTAGTAAATCAGACAGCCGAGTAAAGACCACGCCCTGATGGAGCGTCCAAGGCCAAGCACTGTGTCTTACTCTTTTCTACAGTCTTGACAATGCCTTCCCTTCTACGTGGACTTTCTTTGAATGGCCTATTTCTTATCATGAAAGTCCACGTGCTGTGGAGTTACTAAGAAAGGAATAGTAAATTCTACCTTGGAATTCATGAGAATCCCCTTCACTCAGGATTTTTCTGGATACACATACTTACTAACCTCACATGGAGATCGAGGCTATCACTTTTCAACAGACCTCATTAAGGACTGGTGCACAAGCAGGTCTGCACAGATGTCTGTGATGCCGGCTGCTGCTATGGCTGGAGCAAAAAGCCAAGGCCCCACCCTCCTCCCCACTGGTTCCCATGGGAGGGAAGCGCAGTACTCACCAGCAGGCCTCTTGGGCAGGGGTGTAGAGGGGCTCCTACTGCTTGGCCCAGCTGAGGCAAGAGTGGCAGCTGCTGTGGCTTTTGGAACAGTCTGGGTGCTCTTGGAGCCAGGCCTACCGGCCAGGGCAGAGACCACCTTGGATGGCGAGGCTGGCTTGGATGGTGAGGCCCGCTTCTCAGGAATCTTTGCCTCTGCAACAGGCTGCTAATAGGAAAGTGGGAATAAGAGCTGCAGGTCAGCAATAGGCCGAGGAAGTCACGCCAAAGGATGGTTCCATATAAGCTTATGCCAGAAATCAGGGGTACTGTGGGTTTGGCACCACTGATAGGAAATATATGTGGCTATATGATCAAAGTCCTCCACACAACATGAGAAATGGCTATGTAGGGTGCCGTGTGATCGGGAATCAGGAAACAGGGAGTCAAACCACCTGAATCCAACCTGAACCAGTGAGAGTGAACAGCCCTGAAAATATACCACACCACAAAGTACATCTGCCTCAGGATCCCCTGCATTAAATACTTATGTATTTAAGGTATTAATACTTGACCAGAGATCAAACAAATACATAAAACAAAAAATTTAAAATGTTCAGTCAAATTCAGCCATTTTTTTGGCTAAGATGCACCCAGTGAATTCTGAACAGGATGGAGCTGCAGCTGGAAACTGCGTTGACCAAATCAGTCAGGTCTAAGCTGTAGCCCCAGGCAGGACCCCAACTCACAGTGTGATCTTGGGCAAATCACTGAGCCTCTCTGGGCTTTATTTCCTCATCTGGACAAAGGAGGCTGGAACAAAGGATCGCTACGGACCAGCTTTGATAATAAGTGATGTTAGGGATGGGAGGATGAGGATTCTGTAAGAGCACAGGGACAGTAAGAAGGGGCAGTGGAGGGTGCAGGCCTGACCAACAGAGGGAATGAGGAGGCCGATGCCACAGTTCTGACTGAAAGCAAAAGGGAAAAGCCTCTCAATGCAGACACAGGCCATCTGGGTCACTCTAGCTCCTCTTCCATGGAGGCTGGGCATGTAGTCACTATCAAGGAAGGGAAGGAATCAATACAGCCTGGTTTCTACAGGAATAGGCAATGAACAGACTGTTTTGATAAGCAAATATACCATGTTACTCAAGAGAGTAAGCCAAACCACAGACAAAGGGGATCCAGCTCTTATACTCCAAGAGAAATGGCCACACAGAGGGTAGTATGTTGGTGGAGACAAGCAGGATATTGCTTAACTGGAAAATCAGCTAAGGAGGTTCTCAGAAATTAAGGGCTGGCAGCCATTTAAATAAACTCTAACCCTGCAAATGCAGGGTAACGACCATTCCTACAAACGAAGGGCCCAAGCATGGTGTTAAAGAACCCTAAGGTTGGAATCAGGGGAAGTGGTCCAGCTACCAGCTCTGTCTCGAGCGTGTCGTGGGATTCCGTGCAGAGGGACTCCTGCTCTGTTTACTCTAAAATGTAAAGACTAAACCAGATGCTCTCTGGGGTCTCCTTCAAATTTTCAATACTATGAGTCAGAATAATCGGGTGGGGTCTTATATTTTGCTAGTAAGAGTAATAATAATAAAATAAGTTAGAAAAAAGTTGCTTGAGATAGAAATCTCTAAAGGATGTGATGTTCTTTAGACGTCAGGCTTTTGGCCTCAGCAGGCTGCAGAACCAGCCTGCTCTCAGAGTTGGAGTCACTCTCCTGTTTTCTCAACTATATTTTCTCCTCTGCCAGAATCACAGATCTTATTTATTCTGAATAGTTTTTTCCCCTTTGTTTCCTCCTATAAATCTTTCTACCAAATAAGGAAAAAAACAAATTTCAGTAGGCTTTAGTTTTTATCCATCTCTCAAAATGTTTCCATCTGTTTCTTATCTAAAAGATAAATAACAGTCATCATTATGAGGCACATCACCTCTTCAGGTCAGCAGCATCTCAAAATGCTGTCTAAAAGCTGCATGGCAAAAAGACAGGAAACAAGAGTGTTGATAGAGGCCCTGAGCACCAGTGTTGGAGTTAGACCCAAGTTCAAATACAGGCTCTGCCGCTTATTAGCACTGGACTACAGAAAGGTTACTTAACTGAGCTCTGAAATGAGGATACTAAAATCCACATTATGGGTTGTTGAGGGAGAGAATTAAAAGAGTTAATGTCTATAAAGAAATCACTACAGTATGCTTCATTTTTGTTATTATTACAGAGTGAACTTCACTAGAGAGTACCCCCTCCTTCCCATGGCCTCCTCTGTCTCCCCCAGGATTTGCTGCTAAGAAAGTGTCAGGGAGGAGCTGCTGCCACGGCTCCAGCCACCTTCCCTCTGCCCCCTTATTCAAATAAATTGTTTTCTAAACATCAGGAAAAGCAGTGTCAACTGGGTAAATGAGGATCAGAAAGCTTTACGAGATTTTATAATTCCTAGTCTATACTAGGATTTCTCCGTTTCTTGGCCAGGGTTGTCAACCTAGCTGACAATTCCTAGGTTCCACCAGTTTTCTTTACAAGATTAAATGAAAACACTGACATTTTAACATGGTAAACTATTCCTCATCATGATTTTAAAGAGTAATATCGGGGCTTCCCTGGTGGCGCAGTGGTTGAGGGTCCGCCTGCCAATGCAGGGGACACGAGTTCGTGCCCTGGTCCAGGAGGATCCCACATGCCGTGGCACGGCTGGGCCCGTGAGCCATGGCTGCTGAGCCTGTGCGTCCGGAGCCTGTGCTTCGCAGCGGGAGAGGCCGCAGCGGTGAGAGGCCCGCGTACCACAAAAAAAAAAAAAAAAAAGTAATATCAGGCTGACCTAAAGGCCCTTTTCAAAGAAAAGAAGATATTAGAAAAGGCAGTCACAGATTCCACCCACCCTCTCCTCCAAGAACAATCCTGTGAAGCTACTGCTGTTCCAAACTGACCCATTTCTAAGCAGTAATGTGTGGGTGACCCGGAAAACTGAAAAACTGCAGGAGGAGCCCAGTGAGAGGTAGTCTAATGCCAAAAGCAAAGTTAAGTTACCACCTGATGCTGGAATCTGCTGGAAGATAAGCTGGAAGAGCTAATCACTAATCAACTAATGGAGGAAATTCACTTCTGCGGGATGATTAAGCAGAAAGACAAATAATTGAATTTGACTGGGAATTTGATGGCGGAATTACACCAAAAATGAGTATATGATTGGCATGTGGAGTGGGGAAACTGGTTAACCAGTATGTAAACAGACAAAGAGTGAGGAGGAGCTGGGAGAAAGGAGGAGCCAGAGCAGAGGCAAGAGTGCCTCCAGCCAGGGCAGAAAAGGCACAAAGGAAAACAGGCCACTGAATTTCATGGCTGCGTCAAAGTGATTTGCGTTACCCTTCCCCCTTTGCCCTCTCCTTTCCCCTAGTCCACCAGCCTGCTTCCATGTCTGGAAGCAACAGAGTCTGACTACCTGACGCTCGGAGGGGAAAACTTTTCCCTGGCACGGTGCTCAGGTGACTACTTACCTTGGGCTTCCCGTCTTTTGAAGGTAAGGTGGAAGGCCTGGCAGTGGCAGCAGCTGGGCGTTTGGGTGGGGCAGCCGGTGCTGAGCCTGAAGCAAGGCTCATGGGTTTTTTATTCGACCCACCAAAGGTAGTGGGAGCTGGCTGCTTAGGGAGAGAAGTGGGCTGTGTTTTGGCTTTCGATGTTGAAGTCTTTGCAGGTTGAGTGGTGGCCAAAGGCTTTAAGTTGATTTGTTGTTTTTTTTTAAAGGCCAACATCAAACACACAAACAAGAATAAAAACAAATTAAAAAAAAAAGTATAAACTGCACAATTCAAAGTAAAATTATAAGCAATGAGGATAGATGCAACTGAAAATTAGCACTCCTTTCTTCTGAGCTCAGTAAATAGTGGAAAGACACCAGGATGCAGACAAAGAAAACTGGGAATTGTTTCTTAATGACAGTGTCACAAATTCCAGCAGTTTGGCACCTGAAGATTTAAATTCAGTCATAACTTTAAACAATTAACTAACTTTTGAAGCCTGCAATAATTCTGTGAAGAAAGTCACCAGCAGGTGATTAGGCTATTTATTATCTGCACCTCTATGAGGCAATATCAACGTCCTGTTTTAAACCCACACTAAAATGTGGCATTTGTACCTCGCAATAAGTACCAATAGATGTCTGGAGCTATGATCCACCTTAACAATCTGTGCTCCTTTTTCATTAACAGAGACTTCAGAATGGATTTCTGAATAATTCTGTAATTCCCTTTATTATTGTTGTTAAGGGAAGCAGAAACAACATCTACAGAACAGATATTCAAGATAATACGGTCAAAAGCAAAAGATTTAAAGGTTTGAGTTAGGCCACCATCGTAAAATGGGAATATAAAATATTTTCTAAGCATGTCCAAACTTGAGGAAGGACTCATAATAGCTCAGAAAAAAGAAATTTCATTTGCATGATTCAAGCAATAATAAGCAGAAGATAGTTTTTAAAAATTACAGCAGAAGACAACCCACCATTCTGGCACCTACCTTTGTTTTCTTCTCTGGGCTTGGTGGGAGCTCCTTGTTTGGAGGGGTGGTGATGTCATTTCCGGTCACACTCCCAGTAAGCCGTCCTTCTTCTAGTTTGGCTATTCCTAAAGGGGGAAAAGTTATGCTAAGCAAATGTTTTTCACACCCATTGTGAAAATGCAAGTCTTTGCAGAGACACACCACTAACTAGCACTTCATTCTGAGAAAATCCAGAGCTATGCTGCTGAAAGTGGTCAAGACTCCCAAGTCCCCCTCACTGTGATGAAGGACAGTTTTAGACTCCAGAGATTCAAGCAGCCTGTCCCTGTGGAAAAGCAACTTAACTAGGATTTGCACAAATGCTCAGTGGAAGGAAATGGCCCTTGAAGTTTCGTTTCCCTTCCCTGGAGACCGGTAAAGGGGTTCTGTCACCCAACCACTAACTCCCAGAGCACATAGGGGACAAAAACCACTTCTACTAGAGTTTATCTCTTGGAATAAAGGTTGCTGAGAGATGGGATAAGAGCCAGAAGATCATCCAATGTCCTCCCCTTCCTTCCTTTCCCTGTAAAGCACCACTTTATGGAGGATGTGAGATGAACTTGATCTGGTTCTAGCAGTGACCCAGATTTCCAACAAGGCCGAGGAGACCCATGAAATCAGATCCAGGGCCAGAAATAAAGTCTACAGCCTAAGGCTATGCCCAGCAGCACCACTGTGGGGAGGTGACTCCAGATTTCAATAGGGCTATACCAGAAAGCATTAAAATACCATGAAATTTATAACCTGGGTGTGGGGAACACCTTTCTAACTGGCACAAAATCTAGAAGCCAAAAAAGATAAGTTGGACTACAGAAAAATAAAAAGCTTCCACGTGCCCCAAAAAACAATACGAAAAGTCAAAAGGCAAATGATAAACAGGAAAAAAGTATTGAACCTCACATCAAAGACACAGAGCTTATTACATAAACTACTCCTACAAATCAACCAACTCCTATAAAGGCCGAAAAGAAAATGAACAGGAAAAATGGCCGAAAGAATATGAACACAGTTTACAGAAAAAGAAATACAAATCACTTTTGAAAATATGAAAAGATACCATTTCTAACCTAACATATTGTCCAAAAGTCCTAAAATCTCAAAGTAGCTGCTGGGGATAATGTGAGGACATACGCTGCTGGAAGTGTGTGAAATGGTACAAATCAGACGCAGGGCAGTCTAGCAGTATCTCCGAAAATTACAAGTGCAAATAAATTCTAATCCAGAATTACAATTTCTGGAAATTTATCTTAGAGATATATTCACATACCTGCAAAATAGCAAATGTGTATGGTCTTTCACCAGAGCATGGTTCCTAAAAGCAAAGGACTGAACCCAGAAGTCTGTTAACTGAAAACTGGTTAAAGCATATGGCAGAAGTATCAATGTTATCTCTGAATTTGAAAAAATAAACCATGACTGATAGGGAACGATCTCTACTCAGTGAAAAGAAAAGCAAGGCACAGAACAGTAGGTATAACATGAAACCATTGTCTAGAAAAGACAATACGCTTCTATTGCAAATACACTTGTACATGCATTTTAAAAAAGTCTTTGGAAGAACGATGATGAAACAAAACAATGGTGACTTAATTTTGGGATGGGGTGGAGGACCAGGCACAAAACTAGGGAGCGTTAGGAGGCTTTATTTTAAAACTTTTTGTTTTGAAGTAAAGATTCACAGGAAGTTACAAAGAAATGTACAGGGAGGTTCTGTGTACCCTTTACCCAGTCTCCCCCAATGACACCCTGCATAACTATAGTACACCGGGAAACTGATATTGGTACAATCTAGAGAGCTTATCTGACTTTTCCAGTTTTACATGCATTCATTTGTGTGTGTGTGTGTGTGTGTGTGTGTGTGTGCGTGCGCACGCACGTGCACGTGCATGCAGGTGTGCGGGTATGTAAGCAGTTCTATGCCGTTTTATCACATGTGTAGCTTTATGTAACCACTACTAAGAATCAAAACATATTAATTGTTCCATCACCACAGAGCTCCCTCATGTTACCCTTTTTTTTTTAAAGCCACCCCACTCCCTCTGCCTTTCCAATCCCTTAATCTCTGGCAGCTATTAATCTGCTTGCCATCTCTAAAATATTATTTCAAGAATATTATATAAGTAGAATCACACAGTGTCCTACTTTTTGTAGCTGGCCTCTTTCACCCAGCAACACGCTTTGGAGGTGCATCCGTGTTGTACATGAGAAGTCCACGGTGTGGCTGTACCACAGGTTAACCGTTCACATACTGTAGGACATTTTGGTTGTTTCTGGCTGTTTGCTATTATAAGTAAAGCTGCTACGAATATTTATTACAGGATTTTGAATAAAATAGGTTCATTGTTACTAAATGGAAATGCAATTAATTGTTTCTTACATGTTGATAGTGTATCCTGTGACACTGATAAACTCACTAATTAGTTCTAGGGGTTGTGAGGGTAGATTCCTTGGAATTTTCTACATAAACAATCATATCATCTACAAACACAGCCAGATTTTTTTCTTCCTTTCCAATCGATATGCCTTGTATTTCCTTCTCGTGCTTTACTGTGCTAACCAGAACCTCCAGTACTATGTTAAATAAGAGTGATGACAGCAAGTATCCTTGCCTTGTTCGCAACTTTAGGGGGAAAACATATAGTCTTTCACTATTAACTATGATGTCAGCTGTAGGTTTTTTGTAGATGCTCTTTCTCAAGTTGAGGAAGTTCTCGCTCTATTCTTTGATGAGAGTTTATCACAAATGGGTGTTGGATTTTGTTGAATTTTATGTGTTTATGATTTTTCTTCTTTAGACTTTTGATATGGATTACACTGATTGGTTTTTGATTATTGAACCAGCCTTGCATACCTGGAATAAATTCCACTTGGCTGTTGTGTATAATCATCTTAATATACTGCTGGGTGTGATTTGTTAGTACTTTGTTAAAAATTTTTGCATCTAAGTTCATGGGAGATATCAGTCTGTAGTTTGTGTGGTACTGTCTTTGCCTGATTTTGGTTATCAGGATAATACAGACATCATATAATGAGTTAGGAAGTGCTCCTTCCTCTTATACTTTCTGGCAAAGAATGTGTAAAATTGGTGTCAATTATTCTTTAAATGTATGGTAAAATTCTCCACTGAAACCATCAGAAGCTTTTTAATTAAAAATTCAATTTCCTGGGCATATACCCAGATGAAACTATAATTTGAAAAGATACATGCACCCCTATGTTCATAGCAGCACTATTTACAATAGCCAAGACATGGAAACAACCTATATGTCCATCAGCAGATGCCACGGATAAAGAAGATGTGGTGTGTATATATACAACAGAATATTACTCAGCCATAAAAAAGAATGAAATAATGCCATTTGCAGCAACATGGATGGACCTAGAGATAATCATACTAAGTGAAGTCAGTCATAAAGAGAATGACAAATATCATATGACATCACTTATATGTGAAATCTAAAATATGACCCAAATGAACATATCTACAAAATATAAACAGACTCACAAACACAGAGAACAGACTTGTGATGGCTAAAGGGGAGGGAAGGATTGGGAATTTGGGATTAGCAGATGCAAACTCATGTATCTGGGATGAATAAACAAGGCCCTACTGTATAGCACAGGGAACTATATTCAATATCCTATGATAAACCATAATGGAAAAGAATATTAAAAAAGAATATATGTATATATGTATAATGGAATCACTGCTGTACAGCAGAAATTAAAACAACATTGTAAATCAACTATACTTCAATAAAATAAAAAATTTCAGTTTCTTTAATAGCTCTTCAGGTTACCATCGTGGTTGAGTTATGGTAATTTGTGGGTTTTAAGGAATTGGTATATTTCTTCGAAGTTATTGAATTTGTGAGGATAAAGGTGCTCCTAGTATTCCCCTATTATGCTTCTAATGTCTGTAGTGATATCCCCTGTTCCTGTTATTGGTTGGTTGTGTCTCTTTTTCACCTTTGTCAGTTTTGTTAAAAGTTTATCAGTTGTGTTGGTTTTCTTTAAGAACCAGCTTTTGGTTTAATAAACTTTCTTTTCTGTTTTATTGTTTATAATTTCACTGATCTCTGCTTGTTTTGGATTTATTTCATTCTTTTTTTTTAGTTTCAGAGTGTTGATCTGAGACCTTTTCTCTTTTCTAATGTAAGTACTTAGTGCCACAAATTCCCCTCTCAGTACTGCTATAGCTGCATTCAACAAATTTTGACATGTTCCTTTTTCTTTTTCTTTGGCTGCGCCACAAGGCTTGTGGGATCATCCCCCAAACAGGGATGGAACCCCAGCCCCGGCAGTGAAATCGCCGAGTCCTAACCACTCTACCACCAGGGAACTCCTGATATGTTCATTTTCATTCAGTTCATTGTATTTTTAAAATGTCCTCTGAAAACTTCCTCTCTGACCCATGGATTATTTAGAAGTATACTGTTTAATTTCTTAGTGACTGAAGATTTTCCTGTGGTCTTTCTATTATTGGTTTCTCATTTGTTCCATTATGGTCAGACAATATATTCTGCATGATTTCAATCGTTTAAATGTATTGAAGTTTGTTTTATGACCCAGGATCCATCTTGGTGCATGTTCCACAGGCACTTGAAAAGAATCTACAAACAATAAATGCTGGAGAGGGTGTGGGGAAGAGGGAACCCTCTTGCACTGTTGGTGGGAATGTAAATTGATAGAGCCACTATGGAGAACAGTATGGACGTTCATTAAAAAACTAAAAGAATTACCGTATGACCCAGCAAGCCTACTACGGGGCATATACCCTGAAAAAACCATAATTCAAAAAGACACATGGGGCTTCACTGGTGGCGCAGTGGTTGAGAGTCTGCCTGCCGATGCAGGGCACACGGGTTCGAGCCCTGGTCCGGGAAGATCCCACAGGCCGCGGAGCAACTAAGCCCGTGTGTCACAACTACTGAGCCTGCGCCCTAGAGCCTACGTGCCACAACTACTGAAGCCCACGCGCCTAGAGCCAGTGCTCTACAACAAAAGAAGCTCACGCACCACAACAAAGAGTAGCCCCTGCTCGCCACAACTAGAGAAAAGCCTGTGCACAGCAACAAAGACCCAACGCAGCCAAAAAAAAAAAAAAAAAGACACATGTACCCAAATGTTCACTGCAGCTCTATTCACAACAGCCAGGACATGGAAGCATCCTAAATGTCCACTGACAGATGAATGGATAAAGAAGATGTGGTACATACATCACACACTGTGGTACATATATACCACATCCGTATATGGCTGGAATATTACTCAGCCATAAAAAGGAATGAAATTGGGTCATTTGTAGAGATGTGGATGGACCTAGAGTCTGTCATACAGAGTGAAGTAAGTCAGAAAGAGAAAAACAAATATTGTGTATTAATGCATATATGTGGTATCTAGAAAAATGGTACAGATGAACATATTTGCTGGGCAGGAATAGAGAACGGGAGGGTGGGATGAACTGGGAGATTAGGATGGACATATATACACCACCATGTGTAAAATAGATAGCTAGTGGGAACCTGCTGTATAGCACAGGGAGCTCAGCTCGGTGCTCTGTGATGACCTGGATGGGTAGGAAGGGTGGGGTGGCGGAGGGGGGGGGGTTTGGGGTTGGGAGGGAGGTCCAAAAGGGAGGGGATATATGTATACATATAGCTGATTCACTTTGTTGTACAGCAGAAACTAACACAACATTGTAAAGCAATTATACTCTAATAAAAAAAAAGAATATTCTGCTGTTGTTAGGTGGAATTTCTATAAATGTCAAGTGGATGCTGTTGTTTGATGTTACTGTTAAATTCTTCTTTACCTTTACTAATATTCTGTCCAGTAGTTCTATCAACTGCTTAGAGTGGGATGTAGAAGCCCCCAACTACAACTGTGGATTTGTCTATTTCTCCTTTCAGCTCTACCAGTTTTTGTTCATTGTATTTTTGTGTGTGTGTGTGTGTGTGTGTGTGCTGCGTTGCGTCTTCGTTGCGGTGTGTGGGCTTCTCATTGCAGTGGCTTCTCTTGTTGTGGAGCATGGGCTCTAGGGTGCACGGGCTTCAGTAGTTGCAGCAGGCGGGCTCAGCAGTTGTGGCTCACAGACTCTAGAGCGCAGGCTCAGTACTTGTGGCGCACGGGCTTAGTTGCTCCATGGCATGTGGGATCTTCCGGGACCAGGGCTCGAACCCATGTCCCCTGAATTGGCAGGCAGATTCTTAACCACTGCGTCACCAGGGAAGCCCATAACTTCTATTTCTTTGCTGAGATTTTCTAGTTCCATTTGTTTCAAGAGAATTCATAACTTCTTCTTGAAATAATTTTATGATGGATTTTAAAATCCTTTTTGTATATTAGCAGGTAATCACTATTTAAATTTAGTGTGCAGGTAGTTTCAATAACAATTTAGTTCCCAGGGCCCTTGTAGTACAATACAGGCCTGCTGTGTTTTTCTGGTTCCATGAGGCTGTCACTCAATCCCTGCTGGTGTTGCCTGCAAGGGCTCAAGGCACTTCCCTGGGACAGATGGTTTCACTGGGTGGGGGATGAGTGATGCTGGACCCACGGAATGCAGACTTTCTCCTGGCCTGATTTCTGGCTGCCTGATGCTGGTGGACTTCCTGTTTTGAAGCCACTGGGAGCAGGAAGCACCTAACTGGCCTGATGATGGAGGAAAGAGTGTAGCAGGAAACCTACCTACCTTTCCTTCTGCTACTGGGTAGAAGGCTGGTGCCGCTGGTCACCTAGTGGGGACAGGGGATGAGCTTCCCTGCCACTGTGGGTGGATCAGGCCTGCAACTGCTGCCAGGTGTGAAGTGCACAACAGGTAGGCCCTGATGACCTCTGCTGACACTGTACCTGCGAGAAGATTGAGTCCACCACCACTGCTGGATATGGGGAGGGAAATAGGGCTTCCCCGTTCCTGGTCTTTGGTCAAAAGAGAGCAGGTTTTTCTTTCTTTCTTTTTGCCTTTTCTTTTTCTTTTATCTATGCTTGTTGGTGATTCCAGGTTGTAGACACCCTCCAGTGCCCAGACAAGGACACGTGGAAGATTAAAAAGAAAAGCCAAGGGAACTCACTGCACTGTCCTTCCTCAAGTCCTGAGCCCTACCCAGCCTGCCCTCTCCCTTCTACCTTTCAGATTCCTTTTCTGATTATCTGGTGCATTCTTTCCAGAGTATTTAGCTGTATTTAGAAGAGATGAACAGGAAAAAGTGAATCAATGTCACCTTCTCTTGGAAGGAGATTTTCTAATGTATAGCATTTTGTACTTTTTGATGCTTGAAACCATATGCATTTCTAGTTGAAAACGGAATTTTTTTAGTTTTAAAAATATAAAGAAAGAAAACCACCCCCACCACGCAAGGTATTGGTAATGCCTCTGTTATAGAGCAAGCTGAAAGAATATCTCACCAAATGTCTGACTTGTTGCCACTGGCCACTGGCATCAGACCACCATGAACATTTTTCAATAAGCACAGGATTTTTCAGCAAACAGCATGAACACTTCATGAAGTCTCACTGCTTATGATATAAACATGCAACATCTCAACCTGCACAAGTTAAGTGTCACCCAGTGAAAAATGCATGACCGCCACATAAGCAGAAACCATAGTCTTCCTCCCAGATAGTGCTTCTCACCATGAGCCTCCTCCTTTGCTTCCGGGGTATATACCAGCCAACTGCTAGAGACCACCACCCAAATGTCCCTACATTTCCACAGAAGAATGTTCACAAAGAACACAAAACTGCTCCCTTCTGTTGCATCTTTCCATTATTTGTACTACTACTTGCTGGAAAACCCAGGCTCAAAATCACAGCATCATTTTTAACTCCCCCCCCGCCGCCCCCCCCACCTTCCACACCCAGTTTTCAAGTCCAGTTGATTTTGCTTCTGGTATACTTCCCCTATCACGTCCTCAGTAGTTCACCTTTTACTACTACATGTATCCAACTGTCATCATGGGATTTTTTTGCCTTCAATCCTCTGTCTTCCAGTTTATCTTTTCTACTGAGAACAGGTGAATCCTCTCAAAGCCAAATTTGGGCCACTTTATTTATTGTCATAGGCAGTCAGGACAGTTTTTTGAACATGGGAGTAAGGTTTAAACAACTCAGGGAACAACTAAGCTTGGGTTCCAAACAACTTTCTAGATTTGTTATCCCATTATTTCTTGCCACAGATGTACAGATGGCTTTGGCATATTTGCTCAACCCACATCCTTCTCCAGAGGAGCCCCAGATGAAGTGGGCAGCTCAAAATGGCCAAGACTGGTGAAGAAGGTTTTGGTACCTGGCACACAGGTGACTGGACCAAGCTGAGACAATAAGATATACTTACTCATTCTTTCCCTAAAAGAAAGAAAATATGAAAACTATAGCCAAGCAACCTTGGGTTCCTGAGATATAAAGTAGGGCACAGAACCCAAAACCATGGCAACCAATGTCCTGTACAGACCAGAGACACAAAGGAAGCAAAAAGTAAGAGACGGCAGAGAACAGTTTCCAGAAGGGAAGAGAATGGAACACATGTTCAGGGCAAAGCAGAGGTCCTAAGTGAGACACACAATGGCTGTAGCTGGGCTACACTTCCTGAAATAGGATTCCCTGAGATTGTCAACAAATAGCTTTTTATAAATTTGAGTTCCTATGACTGTGTTTCTGTTCTTTGAAACTAAATAATAATTAAGAGAAGCCCCACAAATACTCATCATTGTTCTTTTACCTAATGTGAGCTGTCTGAGCTTCATACCTCTGCCTGGAAGGCTTTCCCTCCACTTTGTTAGGCTTCCAAGGCCACCTCCTCCCAAAAGTTTTCATGATTCACAATCCTCTCATACAACCCCCACCCCCCGACCCCTGCCACCCCAACTAGATCACAAGTCGTTCAAGGATAAGGACAATATCCAGGGCCTAGGTAGTGGCATATGATAGGTATGGTGAACAATGAATCCTTATATAGCTTTATCTACATAGAGTTTAGCAGTCAGCATTCAAACATTTATTAGGTGAACAGATCAGTGAGGTTTGTCAGTCATCTGACATTTTTTTCCTACCAGCGTGAACTTCTCTTAGTGTGAACTAAGACAAACTTGTTCTGAAATAAACAAAAATCTTCACTCATTACCACCTAGAAGGTATACGGCACTGAATTGGGCACCTGGGGATCAAGCAAAAGAAGATGAGACAATCCTATCCAGGAGGCCCTTACAGTTCTGCTACAGTTAGAAGGAAGCGACAGCATAGGACACCTGAGTCTTATCATCTTGGAGTCATAAGAAATCATGGAGGAAATATGACGCTTTTTTGCCCACCTCTATTTAAAAAAAAAAAACACGCCACACACCTCCCAGTCTTCAAGGGTCCTTTCCACTTACCCTTCCCCCTAGAAAAGACCACTTCTAATATTAAGAAAAAAATGAGTAAAATATTTTTGTAAAAATGTACTGAGAGGTATAAATACTAGAGGAAATGGTTCCTAGGAAAAGAGGCTATTTTTATAACAAACAAAACACATATTGTAAATCTCCATTAACTAGCTTGTGAATCACGGTCCTTTGTGCACAAACTGGACTCAGAGGAAAACAAGCTTCTGTAAGACCACCAACAATAAGACCCGTGGAGAGCTGGGGGTGGGGAAGAGAAGAAAGGGCCAGGAAGAAAGACAAAGCGGCAGCCGCAAGGACCGCAACATTTAGCTGTTTATTAACCACAAGTCTCTCCACTGTCCACTTTCCCTTTCTTCCCCTTCTCCCCACAAATCCTCCTAACACACATATACAGAGAGAAAACTAGAAGCAAGACCGGGTCAAACATGAAGAACAGGAAAAGAATATTAAATAGCCAGCTTTAAAAGGCTCTTTTTCAGCTTGAACAAAAACAAAACGTTCTCAAAAGCAAAACGGAAAACAGAGCTTGCATCCAGGCTGCGCTACTTAATGAGAGGAGGTTAGTGCTGATAAAGCCATTGTGAATCCACAGTGACAGATTTTCAAGCAAGGAAATCAATCAGTTGTGATTGGATGATTTAGGGCTCGGGAATCATCTGGTTCAAACCAACAGGGAGCTGAGGGGTGGGAGGATGGGGGGAGGGGTGGGCAGGGTGACATGAGGTCAAGTAAGGGGCTCTATGTCTTACGCCCACCCCTCTCTGATGGGCTTCAGACCACACCCTCAGTCCACACCATCTGTCACACCAACAGACGTGCAGGTTGACCCAGCTAGAGTCACTTTGTGCACTCTCTCGCATCACTCTCCCCAACCTTCCAATGCAAGGGAATTCAGCTTTCCCTGGGCAGTCATAGACTCCAAGCAGGAATGAGCCGCCTAACGCTCCTGCCGGTAATCTGCCACTTTGGTTCCTTCCTTGCCGTCTGCTTGTTCCCCATGGAGGCAAAATTTAGAAACATACCATCACGTGGGGTCTCTTCACACAGGAACGATGGAGTGCTCTGGGTTGTGGTGACCTCAATTTCCTTCTTCCCTGCCAGAACTGTCTGTCCTGGCCGTTTCTCACCTCCCCGGCAGACTTGGAAGCATGAATCCGCTCTAGTTTCACTAGTATCTTCTTGTCCTTTTTCCTTGCTGCTTACTTCAGGAATCTGCTCCAGCTTACCATGGAGATAGAACCCAGCAGTGCCCAGTTCCCTCTTCCCAGAGCTGCTGCTGCTGCTGTTGTTGAAGTGGGTCAGTTCTTCTCTCCTCTTGGCCACTGGTTCCTCGCAGTTGAAAGGAGGTATCTCTTCAGTAGACAGAATGGGCAGTTCTCCAGGGTTCAATTTGTGGCTGGCTGTCTGTTCCTCAGCCACCGTCATGGAGCGCCTAATGGCAGGAGCCCCCAGTTTTTTGGGTGTGGGACTCAGCATTGGGCTACTGGTGAGGAGTAGCAGGCCAGAAGAAAGCTCTTCTTGGGCGGGAAGTTCAGGATACTTATCTGCAAGGTTGACAGCTGGGGGGACTGAGAGATGAGAGCACTCAGACAGGGCCCGGCGCATTGCCTTTTTCTGCTGGGGGGCTTGGTCAAGCAAAGCCCCCTCCTCGGTAGAACTCAATTTCTCCAACTCCTTATCATGGTCTTTGATATGAGAGCTGGCATTCACATAGTCCGGGGTGAACTCGACCCTAGTGATTGGTGGAATGGCAGTGGGTGAGTGCGCAACAGTGGGGACTGGGTGGGCTACAGCCACCGCTAGGGAGGACTCATATTCGAGCTGCCCAGAGCTATCACTCACCACCCCAATCACCCGGCAGCCAGCAGGGATGCCATTCTCCTTTCCTGGAGTTCCTTCCCTTGAGTGCTGAGGGTCTTGAGCCACTGACACGGGATGAAAGTTGGGGTTCCAAACACTGGTTTCCTGCTCCTTAACATACTGGGTGGGCATGTCAGCAGCCCCAGGGAAATCCAGATCTGGCTGGCTCTCTGTCTCCGGCACATTCTTCCCTGCCACCGTCCCCGGAACTATAGTGGCTTTGTTTTTGTCTGGCCCCTCTCTGGGTCCCAGATGTAACTCGGCCGTCTTCTGGTGCACTGAGTTCCCCTCCAAGGGATGGCAGCTGTCTGCAATCACATACCTGCTCGCAAGGTGACCCGAGGTGGCTTGATACTCCTTGTCCTGCGCTTCAATGCCGAGCTCTTTGTCTAGCTTCCCCTCAAAGAAGCAGAGCTTATTCTGCTCCAGGAAGCTGGCATTCTTCACAAGCCCGTCTTTCAGCTGCCCGTCCATGCTGACATTCAGCCCGATCTCATTCAGCTTGCCCTCTGTCCTCTGCCACTCAAACCCAGCTTGGCTCATTTCTTTTGTGGAATCCACCCAGCACTGTGCAGGCTGGCCCTGACAGAGCTGGCCGGGAGTGGCAGTGCGTGAGGCTGGCTGCCTGTGTGAGAGCGACATCGCCTCTTCCACGGCTCTCCCCGCCGCTCCTGGAGCTCTAACACCACCTATGATCACAGAGCTGGCAGTGACATCACACCAGCATTCATGACTAAACCTGTCTTTCGCCCAACACTCCTCTCTCCTCAAGCAGTTGGATGATAAATGTATTTACTAGTGTGAAAGGAACGAAGGAAGAAGGAAGGAATGAATGAAAAAGAAAGAGAAAGCAAGGAACCTGCTCCTTTCTGCACAATCGAATGCCACTGTTAAACTGAAAATGTAATTTCCTGTTAACTGGCACTCTGTTTAGATCTGCAATTTAAAACACGGGATGGTGCTAATCTGGGTACTGAGGATAGTAATGATGCCGGCTTTCACCAGTATAGACACGTGTGTACCCACACACTCGCTTATGTGACACTATGCCAACACTTCCACTGTCACCTACTCAAAAAACTGTTTTAAAAATAAGACTGATTTGCCAATCCTAAGCCATAACCCTTAAAGAACAAAGACTCCAAAAACTTGCTCAAAATTTCACTTAAAACAAAGAACCTTAATGTAATATCAAAATTGGAGGCATTCATTTCTCAGAGGAAGAGTAGTTTTGTTGTCATAACAACTTATCAAATTAACTTGAAAACTGACTTGAGTGAGTCCCCAAAGCCCAGTGAGAGCTCCATCTTGTAGCTCTGCATTGTGCAAGAGTCTAATAAGTGGTTCATTTAAAGGTTTCAGTGATCAGCACTTTGGGGACATGTATCCAAGTTGTAAGACACTTGTGTGACAATACATCCTCGCACTTTTACTCCTGCCCCGATCCCTCTTAGTTTCTTGGACAAGATGTGTCTCTCCTTCCTGCACCAGCCCTGCCTGCTCTTTCCAGCCTGCTGATGACTTAGTTGCCACGGGAACACACTGCAGCAGTTCATCTTCCTCCAACCTCTAGGACTTAGGGACCTTGGCTATCTGTGGCTTGGGGTTTTAGCCGCCCACCAGAGCCCACTGCCCCCATTTAACTCAGCATAGTCCTTTGCTGCCCTGAGCTTTGAGTTTACAAACTGTACTTTCAGGATTGAGGTACCCACGAGAGAAAATTCTTGAAAAAAAAGTTACACTGAAAGGATAGGAAAAACTCTGCCTTGAACAAAGCTGATTTTTGTTGCCTAGCCTGTAAGTCGCTAATTGAAGTAACATAGGATATTGTGAAAGTCTATCAAGAATACAAGAGAAGGGCTTCCCTGGTGGCGCAGTGGTTGAGAGTCCGCCTGCCGATGCAGGGGACACGGGTTCGTGCCCCGTTCCGGGAAGATCCCACATGCCGCGGAGCGGCTGGGCCCATGAGCCATGGCCGCTGGGCCTGCGCGTCCAGAGCCTGTGCTCCACAACAGGAGAGGCCACAACAGTGAGAGGCCCACATACCGCAAAAAAAAAAAAAAGAATACAAGAGATGGATTTCCCTGGTGTCACAGTGGTTAAGAATCCGCCTGCCAATGCAGGGGACACAGGTTCGAGCCCTGGTCCAGGAAGATCCCACATGCCACGGAGCAACTAAGCCCATGCACCACAATTACTGAGCCCGCGTGCCACAACTGCTGAAGGCCACGTGCCTAGAGCCTGGCTCCGCAACAAGAGAAGCCACCAGAATTAGAAGCCCGCGCACCTTGCCTCAACTAGAGAAAGTCCGCGTGCAGCAATGAAGACCCAATGCAGCCAAAAAAAAAGTGAAGAGATTACCAAGGCCCAGCCCAAGAAAGCTTCCTTAACTGGAGCCTCTGTCCCCATTACTCAACTTCTCTACTTGCTATTCATACCCTGCACATAATTTTCTCAATTCCCAACTAGAGCGCAAGAACCAACCCTAATATGTTTCCTGCGTTAGCATCAGTACCTAACACAGAGCTATGTTCATGGTCAGGAGTGGCAATGTTGCAAAGCTGGAAAAAATGTGAACTTAACCTCTGTCCTGAACATTAACTGAACTCATATATACCTCTCCTTCCCCTTGACCTTAAGTAGCTTAGCAGCAATACATGCGAAAGCACAATAAAGGTTCATTAGCAAGAAACTAGGGTCACCCTACTCTTCAGCAAAGCTCTCACCAAGGAAGAGCAAGGAAGGATGTATAATAAAATGAAAAATGAAAGTGGTGCCAGGAGGGTCATGATTCTAATTAGTAATGGGAAAAAATAAGAGATGAGTCTTGGGTATATAAAGGCTTGGTGATAAAACATGGTCAAATTCTGGCTTTCAAAGAATGAGGAAGGTGTGTCTTTATTCCTTAGCAATTGTCTGCTACTATTTTCCATTCTCAAGTGGACTTACATTTATGTTGGTGTCCTGTTACAGTGCTCAGCACTGTGAGCATCCCTTCACTGCTGCTTCTGAGTGGGCAAGCAGGTCCTCCTGCTTCACTAAGAAAACATGGAGATCCAGAGGCTTTTACAGAGGGGAGGGGACAGAGTGGCTTATAGTTTGATTACACTATTGCTTTGCAACACGTACCAAGGAAGAGATCACACGGAACAAAAATTAATGTGTTTATTTCTCCCCAATGAGGTGACTGCTACCTGGATGACAAACAATGAGAAAAATCTAGTACAGAATAATTAGTAAAACCTGAGGATGACCCTGTCAGTGCCCTAGTCCAATTCAGAATTACAAACACAATCTCACTCAGGAATGCACATTCACCCTCGGGAGAGAGTTGCATCAAGGAACTCAGCCCCCCCACCCCACCCCCATCACTGTGATATTTTATCAAGTTGGCAGATGAGGAACTTACATGAAGTCTTAGAAAGTTGAGCGTGCCCAGGTAAAAAGAAATGTACTTAAGAACCTGAAGACTTAAATTCTAGACTCAGTTGCCACTAGAATTCCTTGCCTCTGGGTTCTGCTTCTACTTATTCAGAACTCACAGAAATGTCACCTCCTCTGTAAAGTCTCCTAGACCCCTAACTCCTAAACTGAATCCTTAATGTTTACACAGAACTATACTTGTTCTACTTCTTCTTAGGATTTGGAAACTACACCATAATCTTCTCTGTATGTGCCTTTCCTGGAAGCTTCTAGAAGGCAGGAATAAGACCTGTCCACCTCTGCTATGCAGGTGCCCAGCACAGTGCTTGATACAGTGCTTAAGTAGGCTCTCAAAAAAGTTCTGCTCAAGGAGGAATGGACGGATTCCTTTCACGGACTTCTATCATTTGACCTGATCTCTCCCATCGTTAAACTCATGTAGACAGGTGCTGATTTCGAATGTCCTTTGGGCTGAAGGTTTTTAAGTTCCATTCCGTCTGAGTCTGAGGAAAGTGCATGGACTCCCATGTGTCTGGTCAGAAGGCGACCTCTCTTTTATCAGACTGTATAATAACTTGTCAAGCTTCCAAGGGCTCTGGCACAGCTTGCAGGTCTCTGATCTCAGCAGATGCACTGGCAGATGTTTCTGGTTTTGCCTTGTGCCTTGAGCTAGTACTCAACCTGTTCAGGGCCTTGGTTTTGATAAGCTCCACAACTGGTTTCTCTGCATTCTTTCAGTTACCAAGGCAACAAAGCTACTTTCCAGATTGACCAAATGTTCCCTGTTACTGTCTCCAGGAAACAATTTCTAATAAATTATCATTACAATGAAAGTCGATAAGTCTACTGATTACAATGATGGATGACACTCTACTAATAAAAGCTGAAGACTGTGAAGCTGCAATCTAGTTTCTTACCTGGAAGAAAATGATGTTTGTTTATATATAAATATACATGTATGCAAAAACATTTCAAAACCATATTCTACTAAATCTTAGAAAAATTTCTTAGTACATGTTTAACTCAAGAAAATCGTGATTCTTCCTGATTAACTTTCAAAAGTTGGGAGGCAGACAGAATGAAAAAACTGAAGCTAGTAATCTGACTTATGTGACCCTTGATAAAGGTAATTCATTTACCAGGACCTACAAAATGGAGGCCGCCCCCGTGGCTTGGCCCACAAATCTAAATCGAAGTCAGCCTGCACTTCACTGTCAAGGAAAGCACTTCACTGTCAAGGAAAGCACCTCACTGTCAAGGAAACCTAAAACACACCACACAGTCCTTCAACTCAGCTTCAGCTAGCTCACCTTGCCCAGAAAATTGGACCTGTTAGCCTTATAAGGAAACCCCAGACCTCCTAGCCAGTCATGCCCTATTTCCCCCAGTTGCCGCTTATAACGCTCTATAAAACTCGCTCTTGCCCAGAAGCCCTCGGTAAGAGCGGTCCACTGTTGTCCGCTGTACTCCCCTAATCCATGGATTGTTCTCCCTTAAGTAAAGGACATCACACTCATTACTAAATTGCATTATTTTTGTCATTTAACAGGCAAAAGCATTAAAATGCTTACAGATGAAAAGTCCCCCAAGAAGTACAACTTGGAAATTCCAGGCCTTTTGAGTACTGAGCCTAGCATAGCCTCCCTGAAAAAGATAAGAGATTCATGCAAGGAAACTAGGTAAAAGCCCAACTCCCTCCACCAATTACCTCCAGTGTAAAGTTTAAGATCCTCTGCTCATGGAGGTACACAGGACTCTCAGGACCCTTGAAGAGCTTACCTTCTTTTCTCCCCAATCTTGTCTCAGAATGTTTCTCCCTGCTGCCCACATGATGTATATACCAGTCACACCCAAATGTTTGCTAGTCCTCAAATATTCCATGCACTTGCACTTCACTATGCCTCTATGCAGTCTATCCCCTAGAATGCCTTACCCTGCTTATCAGCTCTTCAAACTTCCAGACCCATCAAATGTCACCTCCTCCAGTAAGCTTTCTTTTGCTCTCCTAAGAGGACTTACTTTCTGCTCTATATTCCCATGGCATATAGCTCATCCTTCTATTACAGAACTTCTCTCACTAGAGTAAAATTATCTGTTTATGTGTTTATCTCCCCACTTTGGAATCCTTGAGGAGTAAAAGCTGTGGCTTCTTGATCTACCCTTAGAATGTGGGAATAATGTTACCTGGTGTTTGCTGAATGAATGAATGAACTAAATACTAAAAAATCCAAATCATGTTGAGTGTTCACTATCTGCAGAGCAATAGAAAACGTTTATATGACAATCAGCTTTTTGCCTAAACTTATACAAATTACATCGTTGCTGAACAGTTTAAAAACTAGCAATTTCAATCTGCTCACAGCTGAGATGACCTACTCAATGTCACAGGTAAAAATACGCATGGACGTCCCCTCTACTGTCCACTTCATATTTCAAAGGAGTAAAAATTTCTGTAACACCAAAAGTAAGAAGCAAGTTGCATTTGCTTTCTTTTTTTTTTTTGCGGTACGCGGGCCTCTCACTGTTGTGGCCTCTCCCGTTGCGGGGCACAGGCTCCGGACGCGCAGGCTCAGCGGCCATGGCTCACGGGCCCAGCCGCTCCGCGGCATGTGGGATCTTCCCGGACCGGGGCACGAACCCGTGTCCCCCGCATCAGCAAGCGGACGCCCAACCACTGCGCCACCAGGGAAGCCCGCATTTGCTTTCTTAATCTTCCAGTGCTGTCAGCCAGAGGATAAAAGTGAGGGAGCGTGAGGGGAAGAAATTCCTTTTAAAGTAGAACAACCAATAATTGCTGGACTTGTTTCACAGAACATTTAGATGCTCTGGCTCAAATAAGGTGAACAGTAGCACAGAACTATTTGAGGGTTAAGAGTTTAAGAGAGTGCTGAGCGTATAGTAAGTTTCAATAAACAATAACTGTTTTTAGTTACTGAACATATAGACTCTCCCAATAAATTTCATTAATATATAGCTAGTAAGAAGAAAACAAGCCAGAGAATGAGAGGGTAAGTGGGAAGAAAGCAATTAGGAAACTTCACAAATGGCACTACGTTTAAGATGTGGCGCAGTGGGTAAGAATCCGCCTACCAATGCAGGGGACACGGGTTTGAGCCCTGGTCCGGGAAGATCCCACATGCCGCAGAACAACTAAGCCCAAGCACCGTAACTACGGAGCCTGCGCTCTACAGCCCACGTGCCTAGAGCCCGAGCTCCACAACAAGAGAAGCCACCGCAATGAGAAGCCCACGCACCACAACGAAGAGTAGCCCCTGCTCGCCCCAACTAGAAAAAGCCCGTGCGTAGCAATGAAGACCCAACGCAGCCAAAAATAAATAAATAAAATTTTTTAAAAAAGATATTACCAAATGGGCACTTCTCCAGTTGTAAGACTGTAGTGAGCTCTAAGATTACAAATGATTTTTTCATCTGCTGAGCATATTTTATTTATGTACAAGGGCCTTGAAACTGTTAGGATTTGAGGTTTATAAATTACTCCAAGTTTCACACCAAAAGAATTTCCCACCATAAACTGATATTCCCAGCTGTTGGAAGACTGTTGATGGGCTCAAGAAAACTGAAGAAAAAGAAATGAAGCCAGATAAAGGGAGAAATGGCTCTCACTATGGCAAAGGGAAGGGCCTATTTATGGAGACCCATGATAACTGTCCCTCTCACAGAACAACATGCCAAGTGCACTGCCACTCACAGCTCTCCTTGGCTTCCTTCCAGGGGAGCGACTACTATGGAGCCATCGCATATACCAGAGTCCAGTAAGGATCGCCCTTTCAACCTTGCTCTTCCCTGCACAAAATACACGGTCCCAAAAGAAGTCCTTTTCGGACAAGTTGAGCTCAGATTTCCTGAAGTATCTCAATGTTCCTTACTTAGAACAATATGCATAATATGTGAAGAAACCTTCTGCTAAAGTTTCCCTAAACTTTAGACATGAAAAAATAACAGGAGAGGAATCATTAAGCTGAAAGAGACTTTAGCAGTATATTCACTTTCCCTACTTCCAAAGAAGATAAGCGTAGCAAAAGGTAACTCAATTATAATTTTAAAACTGTCATTAGACATCATATACAGTAAAGCTCTAAGCTGGGTGGTAGGGAAAACACAGGAATAAATCAAACACAGTCTCTGCCTAGAGAATAAAATGCTAGACAGACTTAAAAGACCTAGATTCTAATCCTAAATTAGCCTCTGATTAGTTTATGTCCTCATGATGTGTCTCCATTTTCCAACTAGAAAAGTGCTTAGTTATAGAGCTTGGATATTAAAATTTTAAAAATATAATTATTAATCATCGACCTTCATCTTTTTCTTTTTAAGAACCTAAAACTTCTGGAAGGTCCCTCTGAGGCAAGAATGAGGAAAGCATGGGCCTTAGAGTCAGAACGACTTGGGTTTAAATTCTATTTCTGCCACTTCACTATCAGTGTGACTTTAATATGGAGAGCCTCCATTTCCTCACGTGTAAAATGGAGAGAATCCTTCAAAGTACTGTTGTGTGTGTGTGTGTGTGTGTGTGTGTGTGTGTGTGTGTGTGTACACGACTATCCACCTACCTATCTACAGACAACTAGACACTTAGTATTCACTCAATAGGTGGCAGATGCTATTATTTTTATGGACACCACTAATAATATCTTTACTGTCCGAACACTGAAAACCATGGGTAACACCATCCGACCACAGGAGAGTTAACATGAATGATTCGAAGTGAGGAACAAAAATAAAATTTACCAAGGCCAGGTCTATTACCAGGCATGCATGAAACATCAGAGCCCATATGAACCCATAAGGGGTTACCCTGCCTAGTTCCCTATCACAAATCCAGGCACTCCCCATTCCACTCAGTCCCCTGCCTCAGAGCCCAGGCTTGCCTAAAGCTCTGCATCTGCACATTCGCCTGCTTTCTGAACATCTCTGAATAAGCATTATTAGAAACATACAAGATCTTGGGAATTCCCTGGCAGTCCAGTGGTTAGGACTCCACATTTTCACTGCCGAGGGCGGGGGTTCAATCCCTAGTCAGGCAACTAAGACCCCACAAGCCGTGAGGCCAAAGAAAAGAGAAGAAATATACAAGATCTGCACAAAGAAAGCACCAGTGAGGGACTAAGACACGTAAACCTGAACATGTGATGTTACTGAATATGGCATGTATTACATGTTGGACAGAAAAACTCAACATATGCAACAACTCTCCCTAGGGTAATCTATATTTAACGTGATTTCAAGAACAAGACTGACTGGATTTCCCCCCCCACAAACCTATGAGCCAACTGTCAAGTATATATGAAATAATAAACAAGCAAGAATAGTCAGGAAGACTCTGAAAGATAGGGTGACATGTGGGGCTAGACCTATTAGATATTAAAATATATTAAGCCACATTGTGTTACTTAGAGCATGACAAAGGTGGCATTTCAGAGGGAGACAGAATATACAAATATAGTGAGACAACCAAGTAATCATATCGCATATTTCATAAACAAAATACACACACACACACACACACACACACACAGAAACAAATAAGCAAATTCTAGACTGATCAAAGATTAAAAGTGTGAAAAATTTAAAATATTTTTATGAACTCAGAGCAGGGATGGCTTTTATAAACTGGATAATAAAGGAAGTCATTTAAGAAGTAAAACACAAAATACATTTATACCAAGTAATAATTTTTTACCTATTAGACTGGCACACCTCAACAAAGAAGAAAAACCACACTAGTAGGAGAAAGTACAGGGGAACAGGTACTGGTCTATGCTCAGGGTGGGAGTATAGTTCTGGTGCAGCTCTGTGCCCCTATGAGGAACAATTTGGCAACAACTATCAAAAAGATAAACATATATTCTTCAAATCAGAGGTTCTAACCCAGAGCCCCTTTTTATTATACAGATGTATTTGTATAAGTATGTATGTACGTTAGTATGACATTCTGTATATACAAGATTAGTTTACGCACCTTGTTTCTAATAGAAAAAAAAAAGGAAAACATCTGAACATCCATCAATAAAGAAGTGGTAAAATACATTAGGGTATCTCCATACAGTGAAATACTATACAGCTATTTAAAAAGACTGAGGCCCCTTTCTTTGTACTGATTTGTAAAGAGCTCTAAAATAACTAGGTTTACAAATCAAGGTACACATCGGTATGCATGATATGTCTCACTTTTATAAAATCAGGAAATATATACATCATTGATTCTTTATGCGTAAATTGTCTGAAAGGACGTGTAAGACATTGTTAACACTGGTTGCTGGAGAGGGAAACGTGGATGGGGGTTAACAGAGGGAGGCAGACTTACATTTTACTGCATATCCCGTTCTACCATGTGAATGTATTAACCTATTCAAAAGTTAATTTTTGAAAATTATAATTTTACCTACCAAAATAAAAAAAGTATAGATTGTTCTTAGGGAAGGGGTGTGATAGAATTTAGAGAAGATATTTTGTCCAATATACATCACTCCCTCCTCAGCCACTCTACAAGGCTACTCCTAACACATGTCGCTGAGGGTGGCCTGGTCAAGGTAGGAGCCCAAAAGTTCTACAGCACCTGGCTTGCCTCCTCAAGAATCACAATAAATCCTCTTCCTACATTTTTCAGTAATACTGAGCTAAAAGAGATGCCTAAGTTTCAGAAAACTTACATGTTATCCTTTAATTACCACTGAAACCAAAGAACTGGTCTAGAACCTGAAACTAATGAACTGGAGAGAGGGCTGGGAATCTTAATGAAAGCTGGAAAGCACTTTACATACAATATCATTTTCTGCCTTGGCAACAGGGTAGCTAATGGAAGATAAAAACGGAAAAGATCAGAATGTTTTATGCAAATAATAGCTTCTAGCATTCTCTACTCACACGACACACGTTCCTTACCGGGTACATATTCATGCATAGCACAAGCTTTACCCAAAACAAGTCCATACCATGCAGAACACCATCTCATGATGAAGCCTCTCCAAAAGCCTAACTGGCTACACCAAGGCCAACCAGTGTTTTTTCATTTCTGGAGTTAGTAGCTGCATCATGCAAGGTGGGAAACAGTGATTAAGTAACAGCATCATTTGTAGGCTGTGAACAGCCTCAAAGGCCATGATTAGATGTATACTTTTCAGGGGAAAAAAAACCCTTAACATTTCTACATCTTAAAGGAATCATCATCTTCTCAGTCTCCTCTCAATTACTTCACTGATTAGAGGCAAAAAGGGCAAAATTATGAGGAATCCTATATGGGCAAGTTTTACAGACTTGCCCATGGATATGGACTATGTTTCATGGACATAGGCTATGTCCAAACTCTAACCCCTGTGAAACTGTGGGCCAATGGCTGTAAGCAACAAACTGCTAAAAGATAGAGCTGCATCACTGAGAGATCATTTCCCACTTCTAGAAACACAAATAAAGTCTGTGCTTACCAATCTGGGTGGAGGCTACCATAAGGGGTTCATTTTCATTCAATCCAAAAGCAATTTGGATATTTAGTCCCACCAGCACAAGTTACATATGTATACTGGAAAAAAAAAATCCCACACACACAGCTGGACATGAAATGTTTTCTTTCCTCTTGTGAATCCTTATACAAAATAATGATATGATTAAAATTTGGCTGTAAACTTTACACATAGGAGGCACACTTTTTTTTTTTTTAATTTAAGAATATCATGGATGGTGATAGACTTTCTGCTAAACAATTTATTGTTTGAAATTCAACTTCCCCTGAAAGTCAAGGTTCAGTGCTGGGTAAAAAGGCATGCAACCAAGTCACCAGCCTCCCAAGCTGGACACAAGGCATGCCTTCGCTGCAGAAAACACATAATTAGCAGTTACAGGTCTTCATGCCAACAAACCAATGGTTAACAAGAATGATTAGAGTCTGGATGGAACCAAAGCACAAGCTCTTTGCCTTTCTGATGCTGACCAAAAGCCACAAGCACACACATTTCCCCACGGCAGGTTCATACCACTGGACTTGAGTTGCTTGCATCGCTCTCGTTCCTGGACTGTAGATTTTGGTAAAAGTGGAGTGAGTCCTCGGGACTTGGTGGGTCTCATGTAGCCTTTCATGGGTTCTGCCGCTCTGCTTTTATCTTCCTTCTTCCCTTGTCCCAGTGCCTTCGGTTCAGATTTTCCTGTCATTTTCTCAGGTGCCTCTAAGATCTTGTCTTTGGGTTCTGGGAGTTGAAGAGCCTTGGAAGCAGTCACTACTAACTCATCTACCACCCTTGAAGGAGTCACTTCAACTTTGCCATCTAAGACACCTGACTGGAGTTCTGGTGGTGCCAAGGAAACACATGCCATTTCTCTGCTTTCAGAATCCAGACTGATTTCTTCCAATTTATCCTTTTCACTTTCTGGTGGCAAAAGAGTCATATCTACCTCCTTATTCAAACTATCTGGGCCCTGGGAATCTCTATTTTCAGCACGTTGGTCCTCACAGAAACTGGGTTTTTGTGCTTTGTCTCCCATTAGGTCAAGAATTGGAACTGGAGCAGAACCTTCCTCAGACTCTTTCTGTTTGTTTACTGGACATGTTGGAAAATTACTGCTATCTGCACATGCTTCTAGGACTCTGACCCCACCTGCCAGGCTTTGTTCTTCTATGAGCACGCCAGAAAGAAGGTGGCCCCCTGCTGGCTCTGTGGTTTTCTCTACTGAGTGCTTTGATGCACCACTGGGCACTGACTCAGATTCTCCTATCACATGCCCTCCGTCTATCCCTGCTTCGTTTTTCATGGGACCAGCAAGCTCACCTTTATTCTGAAGACAGCTAACTCCATGGTTATTAACTGTTTCTATGGCTGCTGTCAGAGTTAGGGCAACTCCTCCTGTGCTTGTAGAGGGCATAACAGCACAGGGAGCCTTGGGTCTTTCTTCAACTGGGACTCCAACTTTGCTGCAATTATCTACCTCTAATAATTTGGAAATCTGGGCTGGAGCTGTCTCTTGCCTGCTTTCTGCCAAGGTGTTTGGAAATGAATCACTTTCCTTTACTACTTGAAAAGTAGAAGGGGGCAATTTTTCACAGGCTGCTGATTCCTGAGCCTCTAGGGGGACTGTCTTATTCATCAACCCTGGTGGTGTTCTAGGGCAGGTAAATGTAATATTTCTATTTTCATCCACATAGCCCATTCCTTCAATTCTGTGGTCCCCTATGGTTTCCATGGGAACATGTATTTTTGTTGCATCTATCTTATTCTCCAGAATGTGCTTCTCAGGGAAACTATTTTTAACCTTTTTGCTTTTTCCATCATTACTCCTTTTATTTGGTTTGTCAGCAACTGCAGTATGTCTCTTGGCCACATCTGTCTTATTCTCCTCAGACGGTACTGAAGGAACAAATCCTGCCCCCTGGATTTGGTCTTGGCAGCTCACATCTGTCACCTTGGTAGCTGGTTCAGTAACAGCAAAATCCTTGCCTGCGCTTGTTTTGTTCCTGCCAAGAGCCCCAAGCTTAGAAGAATTAACCTCAACATTTCTACCCTTTTGGTCAACTCCTTCCACTGTGGGTGTATCTGATATACGTGAGAACAAAGGGTCATGATTTATGGGGAAAGTAAGTTCTAATTCTCTGTTTTGATGGGGAGTACTACCAATATCCCCACGCTTCCCTACAAAAGGTGGGTTGAGGATTTCTTCCTTCCTCTCCATTCTAGCAGGCTGTGTGGAATAACTATTTTTTAACTTTTTGTTTTTGTCTTCACTGCCTCTTTTTGTAGGCTTTTCAGAAATCCAGGGAGCTGCCTCATGATCCATCCAAGGACATTTTTCCTCCTCGCTCTGGTTGCCGACACGCATGCCTATGGCTACAGCTCCTCCTTCTGTTCTAGCAGCGGAAGTCTGAATCATGCCTGACCCATTTCCCAAAGGAATCAATGCCTGCAAGGTGCCTGCCACCCTCAGGTCAGTCATCTCCTTAGGGTCCCGCATCACCACTGCCTCAGTGAGCTCAGCCACGGTCCCTGGTTGCTCTGAAGAACCCAGCCCCAGCTCCTCGCTTTTATCCATTCTTTCCATTTTAGGCGCTGGCTCACTTGGCACAAGAACAATTGTGTCCTTGCTGTCCTTCTGGCTGTCCGCAAGCCACAGCAGCTCAGACCTTGCTCTCACCTTCCCAGAACTTGCTCTCATCTTCCCAGAACTTCCCTTTCCCTTCCTGCTTTTGCCATCACCTGCCATTATCTTAAATGGTTCATTCCCTAGTCCAGGAACCTGAGCTAACACCGTGTCCTGTGGCTGCTCAGAAGCAAAGATGCTGTTCTCCTGTCTTTCCTTGGGAATACTTTCCTTTTTTAGTTCTTTAACCTCTTCAGCTCCCTCAGAAAACTCTTTCTGTTTGTCATTCTGCAGTTTAGTCATTTTACTTTCATCACTCCCTTCTTTTAGACTACTTACTAATGGATTACCTGCTGTCAAAGTGGGTATGGAATTAGGCAGTTCTTTTGCTGCTTTGGGTTTTGAAACTCTACCCTCAGCCTCTTGGTCCAAGACAGGAGAGCAACCCTCTTTGGGTCTGATCTCCAAAGGAATTTCTACTTTGTGTGAAAAAACTTCTGTCAGGGGTCCTTTCAGATTGAGGGAGCCTACTGTCTGGCTTTTATCCACAGGAGTCTCGAGGTAGGGTGCAGGCTGTGGTATGCACTCATCTTGCTGCAGCAATTTCTTGTCTTGGCTCTGTGGTGCTGACTTGTTACCTCTCACCTCTGCCTCTACTCTCAGTTTGGGCTGAGAATTTACTGCAGTTTTCGGGGGTTCTTCCAAAGGACACAAAGGAATGCTGAGACCCTGGGAGGCAAAGTTCTCAGCTACCAGTTTGGCTGCCCTGGAATCAATTTCACATCCCTTTTTCAAGTTTTCTCTGGATACCAGCCCATGTTCTGTGCCCACAGTGGTAGGCTGGCTGGGGGGAACACCTGACTTTTGTGGGTCAGTGGCAGAGGGATGACCTTTAGGCTCATCTGCATTGTCATCATCCCAAGGTCCCCCAGCCCGGGGCTGAGAGTATCTCTTTTGCTTTGGTTTCTTCTTTTTTTTCTTCATCATCATTGGTGTTCTTTCTATATCCCAGGACTCCCTGCCAAGATCCCTCTGGGGTTCAAGGAAGTCACCATGAATAGTTTTCCTCTGGTTCCCAGGCTCACCACAGGAAGACGAACCAGAAACCCAACCCAACTCAGACAAAGGGCAAGGGCCCAGCCCAGGATCAAGAGTCTTCCGTGGAGAAGAGCCTCCCAGCAGCTCAGGAGGGACCCTGGCAAGCCTGGGCCGGGCGGGCCGGGCGGACCTGCGATCACTGGGTCTGCATGCTTTTTTGGCTTGTGTGGGAAGGGTACCTGCAATACATGAAGTTGGCCAAAATTCCAAACAGAAAACCCCTTGTTATTGTTTCTTTAAGAAAATGTCCATTTAGTGACTCATTTAGGTAGTCTATTTTCACCAACCCACATACTGGTTCATTTAGGAAAAGTTTTTTTCCAAAACATTTCTCACTCTTAACTGGGATTAGTAAATATTTAACAAAAATCAAAGATCATCATCTTGGGTAAAGACTTTTTTTTACAAAATGTATTTACAAAATATTCAAAACTTGATAAAAGAAATTCAAACAGCGATCTTCTAATCTGTATAATAAGCACCTACTGCCTATAAATCTCCCCTGATACTTATTTATATTTGTTATTATTTTTAATAGGTACATAATTCCCAGGATAGTAACAAGATGGTAAGCTCCTCTTTTTGGTGACACTGATTAACTGATTGAATGAAATATGTATGATTTTACAATTCTAAGAGTCTGTCACCAATATTATACTAATTACTCATCAGTATTATACCGATTACTTGTTAAACAGACCAGAAGGACAGAATTATACTACTTTTTAAAAAAAAAAGAAAGAGAAAAAGAAAAGATACTGAATTAGTATTTTGTCCAGAGAAAAAGTCACATTATTTCAGAACAAGAGCCTCCTACTTTGAAACACAAATGTGCTAGATTTCAATGTTCTGTTGCTAAAGGTACTTCCCAAAAGACAGAGATATATACATAATGCCAAGTATAGGATAATGAATTAAAACAATTAGGATGAGCACCCTTGGAAAAGTTTCAGGAAGTCACTTAGTCCAACCTCCTGCCTCTAAGTCAATGAATGCAGTATGGATCCAAGATCCTGGAAAGAGACCCGGTGAGAGCAGGTCTAGGACAACTCTTGGCAAGTTTGATGTAATAAATGACCTCACAGAATATTAAAATATTCAAATAGTGACTTTTGTCCTTATCTTTATCCCTCCAATGTCCTCCAAATCCTACCCTTTACTTAATACCTCAGGCCAATTATTGTTTTTCCTGAAAAATTGCTAGGCTTTAGCAACCCACAGCATTTATAACATTTAACTTGGCAATTAATCAGCAGCTATTTGGTGCCATCTCTAATACTATTTAATTCAATTATTATATAAATCTTTGGTTTCAGAGTTCACGCCTGGGAACTTCTCTCACCATCCAGGCTAGAAAAGGACCAGGACCCAGGCCTAAGTATCTGTGTGCCTTAGCATGGTATATACACAATAAGGACTTGAGAAATCTTTAATGATATGTTGAGTCACTAAAACAACATTTTAAAAATCATACATTTATTTAGCTCCCACTTGGTGCCAGACAGTGTTCAAAGCAGTAGAGATTCCAAGTGTAGCAAATCTTGGTCCCTGCCCTGAAGTTCACGATCTCACCACAATCACAGAAAAGGAGGCAGAGAATCACTAAGTTGATAATCATGCGCACGTGCTTCTGGCTTACCATCAAAAATGTGTAAAGCTCACTGAAATCTGTTTAAGAAAGAGATCTGACTTCGTAAACGGTCCTGCTGATCACCACCTTATAACCAGGAACAATGTCTTCCACCATCTCCCCATCTTTCCCAGTTTAAGCGTTTTCAAACAGGCCACTTTGTTTTCCTGACATACCTGAGGTCTCTGAAGGAAGTTCAGAAGGTTGACTGCTGAACGGTTTCTTTTGCTCTAGTTCCTCTGACACAGAATCCTCATCTGTTGGCAAGTTGTGCTTTTGGCCCATGGCTGTGACTGCTTCTAAAGGTAAAAGTAAAAACCACACAGGTTTCAGAGAAGCACCATTTCAGCTACTTCTCCACCTTCCAGAAATTGGAAATGGACACAGTTTTTGAGGAATGAGGGACGCTCCTATTAGGGCAGGAGAGAAATGGAGTGGCAGTTGGAAGGGGGAGGAAAGGGGGAGTTGGGAGGGTTGGGTTTTTTTTTAAAAAGAAGGGAAAAATAACAAATTTTTTTTTTTTTTTTTTTTTTAAATAACAAATTTTTTTACAGTGGTGGGAATAATCCAATGTAAAGGGGGAAAAACATGGCGAGAGGTAAGAAAAGAGAATGGCCAGGGCAATGTGTGTAAGTAGACAAGAGAAGACAGGATCTAGTGCAAGACAAAGATGCTGCCCCTCATGACTAGGAGCAGGGACTGTTTGCTGATGGCAACAGCAGGGAAGGCAGAGTCTATGGATAAAGATACAAGTAGTTAGGTAGACGAGCGAGTGGAAGTTTGTGAATGTTCTCTTTTATTGCTTCAATCATCTATAAGAAAAACAGGAAGATGAGCAGAGAACAAGGATGGAGAAGGTGCTGGCGGTTGGAGGAGGGCAAAGGTGAGAAAGAACTGTTCAGGGGAGCAGGAATGTGTTTAGACTTGCGAAGTACAGTGTGACTGTCTTTATTTTACCTGGCATGACGTTTGTCCCTTACCCTTCTGGAGACTACACCCTTGTAGACAAATACTGCAAGTAAGCGTAAGCCCATACCTGCTGATATCATGAGAGGAGGTACAGCTGACTGTCCTTCATCCTGGAGAGATTCTAACTGGGAAGCCTCACTTGTTTCTTTCTGTGTCCGTGCAGTTTCCATGTCCTTAACAGGAACTGGTGCCACCTCTGCTTCTGAGGATGCTGCAACATCCTTGGCTGGAGCCACATTGTTGGCCAGGGTCACCTCCGTTTGTAGGGGTAGAGCCACATTCTTGCCCAGGGCCATCTCTGTTTCTGGAGATGAAACCACGTCCTTGCCCAGGACCACCTCTGTTTCTTGAGGTGGAGCCACGTCCTTGCTGAGGGCCATCTCTACTTCTGGGGGTGGAGCCATGTCCTTGACTGGGGTGACTTCTGTTTCTGGAGGTGCAGCCATGTCCTTGACTAGGGCCACCTCTGTTTCTGGGGGTAATGCCATATCCCCAGTCAGGGCCACCTCTGTTTCTGAGGACAAGGCTACCTCCTTGGCTGAGGATATTTCTGTGGATGACACAACGTCCTCATCCAGTGGCACCTCTATTTCTGAAAGTGATGCTACACCCTTGGGTGGGGCCACCTCTCGGTCTGTAGGTGGTACCATACCCTCAGCTGGGGCCAAATCCATTTTTACAGGTGGTGTCCTCTCTGCTTCTTTGAATAGTAGTATGTCCTTGGCTGGGGTTACCTCTGTTTCTGTGGGCAGTACCATGTCCTTGGCCAAAGACACATCTGTTTCTGTGGGCAATACATTGTCCTTAACTGGGGTTGCCTCTGTTTCTAGGGGTAGTACCACGTCCTTGACTAAGGCTATATCTGGTTCGATGGATGATTCCATGTCCTTGGCCAGGGCCACATCTGGTTCGGTAGGTGGTTCCGTGTCTTTAGCCAAGGCCACCTCTGTTTCTGTGGCTGGCGCCACATCCTTGGCCAGGACCATCTCTGATTCTCGAGATGGTGCCATGTTAGCAGCCTTCAGTCCCATCACCATTTCCATTGCTTTTGTTGGTGCTCTCTCTTCTGCTGATGCCATTTCTACCTCCTTAGCAGGCTCTAAGGGAAATAAATTGGACATTTAGGATCCATCATTGTCTGCTCATAGCTCTTCATTCAAAACTTACTTTCTTAGGGCACAAGAGTATCTAGCTTTTGTGACCATAACATCCTAAACATAACTAAAAAGCTGTCCACTTAATGCATTTGTGCCTACTCTTCGACAGTCCTAATACTTAGAAGAATAGAATACTGGCAGAACAAAGAGTGGAGGAGGAAAGGCAAAGGAGAGAAAAAAACACAGGTCCAAAAAATCAACACAGGTACACAATTAGTGTCAGAAAGGGAACCTGTGGGACATCAAGAAAACCCCCCAGAGTTCTAAATCTGCCCTGAATTACAGAGGGATTGTCTTTGCCCACTGGCCCTAAGTGTTGTATTTCAACTACAACTTAATTCCTCCAGCTTTGAAATCAGTAATTAAAGTTTAAAAACATCTGTGACAGTTGTGAAAATTTTACCTAACTATACTGCTGCACAAGGCTCAAAAATGTTTGATGCTTTATATTGATTATTGATACTGTAACTATTAAGTGATAAACAGGGATCCTAACAATGTACCTGCTGTAGGCTGCAGAGGCTGTGTAATGGCCTCAGGGGAAATGAAGGATTCTGAACGTGGAGGGTTTGGAGCTTCCACAGGCCACCCCTGAGGAACAACAGCTGCAGGAGCAAATGTGTCACAGGGAAACACACCTAATATTGAAACACAAATACATTTTTCAGACTCAGTCAACACTGGGGAAAAAAGACATTTGATATTTAAAACCAGCTTTATATATTGCCATAAAGACATAGGCCAAAAGGACCAACGAGAAACAAAGCAAGAAAGTTTTAAAGTAAAAACCGCTGACATTCTCCAAGTTTTGGCTAATTGTTAGGCTGCTGCCCTGCTGATTGACACTGACTGGCCACCTTCTACAATGTTTTACAAAGATTCAAAAACACCAAAGAATAGGGAGGGTGGGAGGGAGACGCAAGAGGGAGGAGATATGGGGATATATGTATCTGTATAGCTGATTCACTTTGTTATAAAGCAGAAACTAACACACCATTGTAAAGCAATTATACTCCAATAAAGATATTAAAAAAATAAATAAATAAAAAATAGCAAAGGACGAGCTCTTGCTCCTACATCACAACCAACAGAACGCAACATACAGCAAGGGACAGTGAATCAATTCCTCATCTGTACAGTGAGATTAACATACAACCCTTTCCAACATTAGAAGATACTTTTGTGAAAATGCTTTGTAAATTATTAAGAACTAGACAGATGTAAAAGCATTATTATTATGCTGTCCTCTGCCAGACCTAATATCACATGGGATTTAGTATCGCCTGGCCCTTGCCATCAAGATTATTACAATTTAGCTAGAGAGGCAAGATAGACATATATCAAATAAGGTAAACTGTGTAGTATGGACTAAATGCTATAAGAATTTCAAAAGAACCATGAGACCAGCACAGTCACAGAAGGCTTCAGAGGAGAAGCAAGAGCAGGAAGAGAGGGGAGAGTAGTCAATTTCAAGGATGGAGAGCTCACTGAGCAAAGAAAAGAACGAGGATGCCAACAGGACAAGAATGTTTCTGGGACTATGAGATTAGTCTGATTCAAACAGATCTTGTATACCAGAGAGGAAAAATGGGATTAGAACAAACAGTAGAAGAAAAAATCCAGAAAACCAGAGAATTTAGAGGAAAAAAGTGTGTGTGGGGGAGCTGTCTTAAGGTCTTAATCATAAAAATGATACAATGAATACAGAACAGGGAGTCAGATGATCAGGTATATTCAGAATTAATTTTAAAGGAGAGCAGGAAGTCTGATAGGCGACCACTGAGGTGGTCTAGGTATGAAGTGATAGGGGCTTGCATGGCGTAAAGCAGAGGGAGCACAAAGGAAGAGAAGAAAGATGCTGTAAAGAAAGAAGTCAATGCAACTAAGTGACTGCCTAGGCAGTGAGCTGAAAAAACAGGAGTCAAAGCCAAAATCAAATCAGGAGACTAGATGGATTGCATCAAAGTCAACTCATTTAACATCCTTCTTGCAAGAGATCATCAGGCCAAAGAAAAGCATAAGTGAAACATACAACTACTAGCCAGGATCTTTACAAATACAAAATTATAAGCATTATTTGAAGTGGGACTTACTGATGATGGGTACTGAAGGAAACCAGAACATGTTACCCCAAAATATGCCCCTTTGACATAAAAATTTTGAGCTGAAGGCAATTAAGCAAACAACAAATTGAGAAAAAGCTCCTCCCTTTCTGCCTAATGGCAGGATATAAATTTTCCTTTCACTGGCAAGAGACACTTATCGGGTCAGAGAGGGCACCAAAAGAATATGCAAACAAATCTGACTCCATTAGTTCCCTCTCATATACTTACCTTCCCGAAGTATGACTCTTGGAAGTGTAAAACTGCTTTCCTTTATCCTGTCATTTCTCTACAAATTTAATATTCTTTGTTGAGGATGCTACACAAACTGAATTTCTTTCTTTTTTAAAATAAATTTATTTATTTTGTTTTTTTGTTTATATATTTTTGACTGTGTTGGGTCTTCGTTGCTGCACGCAGACTTTCTCTAGTTGCAGCGAGCAGGGGCTACTCTTTGTTGAGGTGCGCCGGTTTTCCTTGCGAAGCATGAGCTCTAGGCACATGGGCTTCGGTAGTTCTGCCACGCGGGCTCAGTAGTTGTGGCTCACAGGCTCTAGAGCGCAGGGTCAGTGATTGTGGTGCAAGGGCTTAGCTGCTCTGCAGCATGTGGCGTCTTCCCAGACCAGGGCTTGAACCCATGTGCCCTGCATTGGCAGGTGGATTCTCAACCACTGTGCCACCAGGGAAGTCCCAAACTGAATTTCTAAGCAACACCTTTGAGTTACTTTCCTCCCATGTGATGTATGTTGCATGCGTTAATAAACTATTTGTTTTTTTCTTATTAACCTGTCTATAGAGTCTCAACTGAACACCAAAGATGGGTAGAAGTAAAGTTTTGCCTGCCCTACAGTACCTTGGCCACATTCATGTTAAGTTATACAAAACCAGGAATGAGGAAACTACTAATTGATAACTAAGATCTGTTTAACGTTTAGTTTACCATGTACCAGAAACTATGCGAAGTACTTTTACATAAATTTTATTTCATCAACACCACATCTTTAAGGTAAGAACAAGTGGTGGCCCCATTTTATAAAGAAACCAAAGTTTAGGGAGGACATAACTTGCAGAAGGCCATGAACTAATAAAAATGTGGAGACAGAACCTGGCCCTAGGATATAGGATTCAAGATCCCATGAGAGGAGGTGAGCTGAACCTGAGCAGCCCAACTGTGAATTCTCTGTGACTAATCTAGAAGGAGCCTTGTCAGAGCCAGAGCCCCTAAACATGACTTTGCCTAGTGATTCACTTCAAAGGTGATGGGTGAAAAGCCAAATTAATTGATGGAGTTAAGAAATAAATCCAGCTGGAGAAGTCATACCATAACTGTCTTTCAGGGGATCATTTTGTTCTGCAGATGCTGAAGCACTGGTTGTTCCACTGGGGAGAAAGAGCAAATCTTCCAGGCTGTCATCATGGTGCATCTTAAAGGGATCTGGAATAAAGAAGGAATTTAAAACTCATTCCCATTGAACACAACTAGAAAGATTATCATTCCTTTTTATCCTCTGATGAATACTGATTAGCTACATGTGTGTCGTCAACAGTGAGTTAAATATGTTGAGATAATATGTGACTGAATGTGGTAGGGAATCAAATATTCATTAATTCACTTGTGACAAGTTAAAAATACATAATCTCATATTCTCTAAGATTTAATTATCTAAATCAGACAGCCAACAAATACATAAAACTAAAACTACAACTAATGCTCGAGTCTATAATATATTAGGAGGTGAGAGTACAAATATAAACTTTCAATATGTATTTACAGAGCAGACATTCATTTTAGGTTATTAAAAAAAACACACACACACAGAACAAGTAAAAGAGACATTTTCACCTCCTGTGGAGAGCATGAAGAAAACTGCATTTCAAAAGCTGTCTGAATGAGACAAGGTGAACTGCTGGTACCTGGAAAGAATGAACTCTAGACTCAGGAGTTGGCATGAGTAAAGGCACTGAAAACATCAGGTAAACTCTGCACCTTCTTACATGAAAAAAGAGCAAAGCCATTTAGGCCAAGCAAGAATTCTGCTCTCCAAGGAGGCCATCTCGAAATGCAACACACATCTGAATTAGCCTGAAAGTTTATAAAAACACACTGCTGGGCCCTAAGAATCTGCATTTCTAACTAGTTTCTCAGGGAATGCTAATTCCCTTTAGGCACTTCCATTGTCAGAGGCAGCTGCACTGAAGTCCAGGCTTTAAGTGAATGTTCATTCCTGTGGCTCTGAAGCAGCTGCCCCTCCCTCTTAATAGTAAGGGATTTCAGGCTTAGGGGAGAGCACGGCACTGCAGAACATGAACGAGCAGAAAGGAAACTGAGAAACTGCTGGGGCTGGAGGAGGCCCCAGTGCTGCTGCTTCAGAACAGCAGAGGAGCTAGAATCTAGACAGATTAGAAAGCTTCATTCTCCCCAGTCTTAACTTGGTTTGGGGTACCTGCTGCTTGCTCTGCCTCTCACACTTCCACTGAAGGAAAACAGGACACTTAAACCAGCAATGAGAATAACTGTTGTATGGTTCGCACATCAGGAGGGGAAGAATGCTAAATCACATGCAAAAATCAAAGATTTCTACAAAGTTCTGTCATTTATTCATTACTATTTTACTAGGTGCATATGATATGGCAGACCCTGTGTGTTCTAAAAACCCAAAGATGTATAAATCAGGGTTGAAAACATTTAGGAGATGGATATACTTTAGTTCAAGTCAAGGAAGGTCTTCACTTGAAAAATATTTAAGCTGAGCACTAAAGAACTGAGTGGTTGCGGGACAGAGGAAGACCTTTTCTTTCTCTACCTACATACATTCCCTCTCTTAGTGATCTCATCCAGTCTCACAGTTTAAAATTCCATCTATAAGATGATGACACTCAAATTTGTATCTCCAGTCATCTCAACCTCTCCCTTTATTTCCTGACTTCTGTATCAAACTGCCAACACTTAATGTATAAAATAAAGCCAAAATGTAACCTGTTTCCCAAATCACTCCTCCTACAGTCTTCCCATCTCTGATGGCATTCTATCTTTTTGGTCCAAAACCCTGGAGTCATCCTTGGTTTCTCTCTTTCATACACCACATCCAAGTCGTCAGGAAATCCAGCTGACTTGACCTTGAAAATGTCCCCCAGTGGGCTTCCCTGGTGGTGCAGTGGATAAGAATCTGCCTGCCAATGCAGGGGACACAGGTTCGAGCCTTGGTCCAGGAAGATCCTACATGCCGCGGAGCAACTAAGCCCGAGCACCACAACTGCTGAGCCTGGGCTCTAGAGCCCACGAGCCACAACTACTGAGCCCGCATGCCACAACTACTGAAGCCTGAGCTCCGCAACGAGAAGCCACCACAATGAGAAGCCTGCACACCGCAACGAGGAGTAGCCCCCACTCACCGCAACTAGAGAAAGCCCGTGTGCGGCAACAAAGACCCAACACAGCCAAAAAATAAATAAATAAAATGAAAAAAAAATGTCTCCCAGAATCTATTTCTTCCCCACCTCCACTACAGTTTCTCACAAGGCTGCAGTGAAGGTACTGCCCAGGGCTGTGATCATTTGGAGACTTGACTGGGGCTGGAGAACCTGCCTACATGATGATGGCTTACTCACATGGCTGTTAACTGGAGGCTTCTGTTCCTCCCCACGTGTGCCTCTCCACAGCAGCAGCTATCGCCAGGGTGAGTAAACCCAGTGTGACCAAGACAGAAACTGTAGTGCCTTTTGTAATCTAATCTTAGAAATGGCATACCATTATTTCTGCCATCTATTCTATTGGTCACATAGCCCAAGCATGGTACGATGTGGAAGGTGACTACACAAGGGTGTGAATACTAGGAGGTGGGGATCACTGGAGCCATCGCCCTGAATTAGTAATTAAAAACTACTCACAAAGAAACGCCCTGGCTGAGATGGCTTCCCTGATGAAATCTACCAAATATTTAAAGAAGAATGAAAATCAATTCTTCACAAACACTTCCAAAAATATTAAAGAGAGGAGGATACTTCCCAACTCATTGTATGAGACTAATATAAAACTAGACAAAGACATCTCAAGAAAGGAAAACTACTGACCAGTATCTTTTCTGAACATGGATGCAAAAGTCCTCAACAAATGTTTACATATGTGCCAGCATATAAAACTCATTATATACCATGACCAAATGGGATCCATCTCAGGAATGCAACATTGGTTTAACATCCAAAAATCAATTAATGGAATACATACATAACAACAGAATTAAAAAAATAAAACCACATGATCATCAATAGATGCAGAAAAATCACTTGGCAAAACCCAACACCCTTTCACGATAAATCAAACACTCAACAAATTAGGAATAGAAGGCATTTTCCTTAATCTGATAAACGACATCAACAAAAACCACACAGCTAAGACCATGCTTAATGGTAAAAGACTGGATGCTTTCCCTAACTAAGACCAGGAACAAACAAGGAAGTCTGCTCTTGCCACTTCTATTTAACATTGTACTGAAGGTTCTAGTCAGGACAATTAAGCAAGGACAAGAAATAAAAGGCAGCCTGATTAGAAAGGAAGAAGTAAAACTTTATTGTAGAGGACATGATCTTATACGCAGAAAATCCTACGGAATCAACTAAAAAACTATTAGAACTAATGAGTTCAGCAAGGTTGGAAGATACAAGATCAATATACAAAAACCAATTCAGATTCAGAAAAATCTGAAAATGAAAGAAAACAATTCCATTCATAAGAATAAAGAACAATAAAATATTAGGAATAAATTTTACAAAAGGGAGTATAAAACTTACACTCTGAAAACTACCAAAATATTGCTGAAAGAAGTAAGGTATAAACACATGGAAAAACATTCTAAGTTTAAGGATTGGAAGACTTAATATTGTTGAGATGGCTAAACTCCCCAAATTGATCTACAGATTTAACACAATTCCTACCAAAAATCCCAGCCGATTTCTTTTTCTTTTAATTAATTAATTTATTTATTTATTTTTGGCTGCATTGGGTCTTCGTTGTTGCCTGCGGTTTTTCTCTAGTTGCGGCAAGCGGGGTCTACTCTTTGCAGCGGTGCACAGGCTTCTCATTGCGGTGGCTTCTCTTTTGCAGAGCACAGGCTTTAGGTGTGTGGGCTTCAGTAGTTGTGGCATGAGGGCTCAGTAGTTGTGGCTCGCGGGCTCCAGAGCACAGGCTCAGTAGTTGTGGTGCACAGGCTTAGTAGCTCCATGGCATGTGGGATCTTCCCAGACCAGGGATCGAACCCATGTCCCCTGAATTGCCAGACAGATTCTTAACCACTGCGCCACAGGGAAGTCCCCCAGCTGATTTCTTTATAGAAATTCACAAGCTGACTCTAAAATTAATATGGAATTCCAAAGGATACAAAATAGCCAAAACAATCATCAAAAAGAAGACCAGGGCTTCCCTGGTGGCTCAGTGGTTGAGAGTCCGCCTGCCGACGCAGGGGACATGGGTTCGTGCCCTGGTCGGGGAAGATCCCACATGCCGCGGAGTGGCTGGGCCTGTGAGCCATGGCCGCTAAGCCTGTGCGTCTGCAGCCCGTGCTCCGCAACGGGAGAGGCCACAACAGTGAGAGGCCCGCGTACCACAAAATAAAAAAAAGAAGACCAAAGTAGGTAGACTCATACTACTCAATTGCAAAACTTACCACAAAGCAACAGTAACCATGGCAGTGTAGTACTGGCATAAGGACAGACATACAGAACAATGGAACAGAACTAAGAGCTGAGAAACAAAACTGTATATCTATGGTCAACAAATTTTCAACAAGGGTGCCAAGACAATTCAATGGGGAAAGAATAGACTTTTCAAAAAACAGAGCTGGGACAACTGGATATCCACATGAAGAACAATGAATCTGGACCCCTACACCTTTCACCATACACAAAAATTAACCCACAGTGGATCAAAGACCTCAATATAAGGGCTAAAACTATATAAAATTTTTAGAAGAAAACATAAGGATAAATCTTCATGACCTCAGATTTGGCGATGGAGCCTTACATATGACACCAAACCTTGAGCAACAAAAGAAAAACTAGATAAAGTGGACATCATCAAAATTAAAAACTGGGCTTCCCTGCTGGCACAGTGGTTGAGAATCCGCCTGCCGATGCAGGGGACATGGGTTGGAGCCCTGGTCCGGGAGGATCCCACGTCCCGCGGAGCAGCTGAGCCCATGTGCCACAACTACTGAGCCCATGTGCCACACCTACTGAGGCCCATGCGCCTGGAGCCCATGCTCTGCAACGGGAGAAGCCACCGCAATGAAAGGCCTGCGTACCGCAGTGAGGCGCAGCCCCTGCTTGCCGCAGCTGGAGAAGGCCCATGTGCAGCAACAAAGACCCAACGCAGCCAAAAATAAATAGATTTAATTAATTAATTATTAAAAACTTTTGTGCTCCACGGACACTACCAAGAAAATCAGAAGATAACCCACAAATTGGGAGAAAATAGTTGCAAATCATAAATCTGATAAGCGTCTAGTATGTGAAATATAAAGAATTCTTACAGCACAACAAAAAGATCAACCAATTAGAAAATGGTCAAAGGATCTGAATACACATTTCTCCAAGGAAGATATACAAATAGCCAATAAGCACATGAAAAGATAAAAAGATAATCAACATCATCAGCCATTAGGAAAATGCAAATCAAAATCACCACAAGATACCATTTCACACCCATTAGGTTACTATAATTGTTTAAAAAGGGAAAACAAGTGTTGTCAAGGATGTAGTGATTACAAACCTCATAGGTTACTGGTGGGAATATAAAATGTTGCAGTTGCTTTGGAAAACAGCTTGGCAATTCCACAAATGATTAAACAGAGTTACCATATGATCAGCAATTCCAATCCAGGTTACATTCCTTCATCTACACAAAATCTTGTACACGAATGCTTTAGAAAGCATTATTTACAATAGTTGGGGAAAAAAAGGGGGAGACCAACCCAAATGTCCATCAACTGATGAATAAACAAAATGCAGTGTATCCATACAAAATATTACATGCCCATTTAAAGAATGAAGTTCTAATCCATGCCAAAAAATGCATGTACCTTGAAAACACTGGGCCAAACGAAAAAAGCCAGCCACAAAAGACCACATATTAACATGATGATTCCATTCATACGAAATGTCCTGAATAGGTAAATTTATAGAGACAGAAAGTAGATTTTGTGGTTGCTTAGGGCTGGGGTGGATAAGGGTAGATGGGAGTGAAATCTAAGGAGTACTGAGTTTCTTTATGAGGTGACAAAAAATATTCTAAAATAGACTCTGGTGATGGCTGTACATATATGTAAATATAATAAAATCCACTCAATTGTACATTTTAAATGGGTGAATTGTATGGTATGTGAATTACATCTCATTAAAGCTTTCTTCAAAAATTATGTATATCTGGGACAGCTAATGACTGGAGAGTGGTACAGAACATCAAGTACTAGAACATCTGGAACCAGTTATGGGCACCTTTTAAGTTAGATAGCAAAAAAGAAACCATATATAAGTGGAAACAAATAACTTGAGCTCTCAACCTCATTAACTTTGACATGGAGGTATCAACTACTGCTTTGAGGTGCTTCTGCAGTCCATCCCTCCCACCACTTCCAACTCTAGGCAACTACAGATAGGCTTTTTTTTGTCTCTATAAATTAGTTAGAATTTTATACAAATTGGGTATAAGTTTTAGTTTTCTTTTTTTTTGTCAAATGAGGATAATATATACTTGGCAGAGTTAGGTAAGAAACGCAGATAATATGTATATTGAGGCTCTAGTACTGTGCCTGGCACAAAATAGGCATTTGACAAATGGTGCTATTAGTACTATAATAATTCCTTTTGGAAGAACTAAGGTTCTAAGGTACTATTGATCATTTAGTCCTCAATGAATATGAATTTCAGCTTTTTACTCAAAACAGGTTTTGAAGGGGAGAAAACAAAGGGGTACCTGCCTCAGAAGAAGGGATAAATAGAAAGGAGAAAGGGTCAACTAAATGTTCAGGGGAAATAATTATACCTTGGTTGTGCTTTACAAGCTATATTTAGGCTGAAATGTTTTATCTCATTTACTGGTGGGAATATAAAATGTTGCAGTTGCTTTGGAAAACAGCTTAAATAGTGGTGATTGTGGCTTTTCCATGTTTATGTCATAGTTCACATTCAGCAGTCACAAGCAAGCCTTGCACTTACCAGTCTGGATAGGATTCACCACTTGCTCGGGTTCAAAGCAAAAGTTTGTATTTTCTGGCCAGTTCTGGCTGTTCTGATATCCCTGGTAGGCCATTTTCTCTTCAAGGAATTCAGTTGGAGACCCTTCAAATAGAAACAGGAAACAAAAGTTATAAGGTACCACTATTGACATCTGATTATTTTTGGCTTTTGTAAATAATGCTGCTATGAACATTCAAGTACAGGTTTTTGTGTGGACATACGTTTTCAATTCTATTGGGTATATATGCTCAGCAGTTGAACTGCTAGGTGATACAGCAATTCTATGTTTAACATTTTGAGGATCTGCCAAACTTTTCCATAAATGTATATAAATGGCTGTACCAGTTTATAATCTCACCAGTAATGTCTGAGGGTTTCAATTTCTCCACATCTCCACCAACACCTGCTATTATCTTTTTTTATTTTAGCCATTCTAGATATGGGTGTGAAGTGGTACCTCATCATGGTTTTGATTTGCATTTCCCTGATGACTAATGATGTTATGTATTATTTCATGTGCTTATCTAAGGTCACTTTTATGTTTTTCTTCCCCAAAGAAAGGTTTATTCAAATAATTTACCCAATTTTAAATTAAGCTACTTGGTTTTTTCATTATTGAAATGTAAGAGTCACTTTCTTGATGATGTCCTTGGAACACAAAAGTTCTTAATTTCAATGAAGTCCAGTTTATGTACTTTTTCGGTCATCTGTGCTTTCAGTGTCGTATCTAAGAAACCACTGACTAATCTAAGGTTACAAAGATTTATGCCCATGTTTTCTTGTAAGAGTCTTATAGTTTTACCTCTTACATATACGTATATGATCCATGTTGGGTTAATTTTTTATATGGTGTTAGGTAGGGGTCTTAACTTCACTCCTTTGCATACAGCTATCCAGTTTTCCCAGCACCATTTCTTGAAAAGACTGTGCTTCCCCCATTAACTTATCTTGGCACCCTTGCTGAAAAATGTAAGAGTTTACATCTAGACTTTGACAGTTTCTTAAAATGTTAAACTTAGACTTATCACATGACCCAGCAATTCCACTCCTAGGTGTCTACCCGAGAGAAATGAAAACAAATATCTATACAAAGACAATATATGAATGTTCACAGCCATGTTATTCATAATAGCTAAAGACTGGAAACAAACCCCAAATTCATCAACTGATGAATGGATAAACAAAATATGGTACATATATTGGAATACTGTTCAGCTGTAAACGGGAATGAAATACTGATAAACACCTCAACATAGATGGATGAACTTTACAAGCATTAATAAGCTAAGTGAGAAAAGCACGACATGAAAGACTATATGCTGTATGATTCTGTTTATATGAGTTTTCTAGAAAAGATGACTATAAAGATAAGAAGCAAATCACTGGTTGCCTAGACTGTAAATAGAGATGGGGATTGAGTGTACATGGACTCAAGATAACTTTAAGGGTGGTAAAAAAAATTTCTGAAAAATGGATTGTGGTGATGAATGCACAACTCTGTAAATTTACAATGGGTGAATTTTATAGTATGTAAATTATATCTCAATAAAGTGGTTAAAAAAAAAAATCTAGGACTCCCAGGTATGTGCCTTTAGTATATACTTCCCTTGTTGGGGGCTATGAATTTTTGTGGAGAAGGGTATGGTAGTGAGTGAGGAAAGAAGTTTTGAAAGGCTGAATAGCTACAGTACGAACACGGTTGAAGTTTCCCTACTGCCCTGCTTCTGGAAAAAAGACTAGGACTTTAAAAAGATGTACCTGGGAAAAGGAGAAGGCTCAACCACAGGGTACTTCAAAAAGATCCAGATACCTGCTGCTAATCTCAAGACAAACTTCGAGGGTAAGTGGCAGAACTGTCCCTCCTTTATTACTAGCTAACTCATCAGGTTGCCTTGAGGTACAAATTTTCTCCTTCATGATTGTCCTTTATTTTCATGTTTCATAGAATCACCTAAATCTAATTTCAACTACCTGAAGCATTTGAGGAAAGAGGAGGAAGAGGAATGAAACAAAAAATTTATCCTAGATTACATTCCCTGAAATGTTCCTTCAGGAACACATCCCAAGAGAATGTTAGATATCTGAGGCCATTTTTTTTTCTCTAAACATTTTTACTTAAGCATAATAAATCTGTGGGCTTTAAGTTATCTTCCATGCCTGCAAGAATGGAAGGGGGATAATATACTGTATTTTTACTTAAGATATTTCAATTATAATTGTATAATTAAAACTCTTCTTATATAAGTGAAATGCCTAATCTCTGAGAAACTTATCTGCTGAAGGTAGACTGTACATGACAAAGCCTCCCAAGTTCTACCTGTCAAAGAGAGCCTCTAGCAGTTGTTCTTCTCTGAACGTTCCAGGCCTCCAGACCTGCACACAACTAAGAAACTTCTGCTATAAGTTATAAGAGAAGGAAGCAAATCAATTCTTCAGGAGAGACTTTTTCTAAAATTCAGGCAGTATCTGTCATGAATATCTTTTTAAGACGGAAACTGATCATCATAATCATCTTTCATCAATAACAGTTTACAATGGATGTAGAGGATGTTCCACACATAGCTATTCCCTAGGTCAACTATCAATAAATGACAAAGGTACAGAAGTAAATACGCCATTAGTTATGGTACAACCTGGGGACAGGGATTAGAGAAAAACTCAGCAATACAGCTCAGCTATGGCATCTACTACCAGAAGGGAATTAAAACATCCTGCAATGTGGCTCTGGCAAACTCATGTCTAAGACCTCCAGAGGCTGAAATGCAACCTCTCCATCCCCTCAAAGCACTCCCTCCCTCCCCCTTTTGGTCTCTCCCCAGGATTCTTTCTCTTTCCTGTCCCTCCTTTGGCTTTAAGAGAGCCAACTTTAAATGGCATTTCAACACAAGGAAGTTCTCCAGAGCTGACTATAGTCCAACTGGGTTAACTGTGTGATTTAATATTCTGTAGTAGCTTATATGTAATCATCATTATTTCAGCAGATATATAGGGCCAGTTTGATATCTGCCACATTCTGATTTTTAGATGGTGCTGGAGAAAAAGTCGCAAGGCTGACGGAAACAAAAGACAAAATCCTCAGGAGAGCAATAAGACAGCAAGAACGAATCAACTGGTGATTACGCAGCTCTGAATTAACAGCACCAAGAAATATGAAATATTAAAAAAAACAGAGATTGAGGTTCTTCACTTCAGTTTTCCCCAGGCAAACTTCCCACCTTTTCAATACTTTTTGGTTTTGTTTTGTTTTTTGCAGTACGCGGGCCTCTCACTGTTGTGGCCTCTCCCGTTGCGGAGCACAGGCTCTGGACGCGCAGGCTCAGCGGCCATGGCTCACGGGCCCAGCCGCTCCGCGGCATGTGGGATCTTCCCGGACCTGGGCACGAACCCGTGTCCCCTGCATCGGCAGGCGGACTCTCAACCACTGTGCCACCAGGGAAGCCCTCAATACTTTTTGATCTCTTTCCCTATCTGCTGTACACTGCTGGTGTACATGATTTGGGTTATTTATAGGGAGTTCAAAAAAAGAAATAGAAAAACAAGAAACACCAATAAGAATTATTTTACTCTGAATTATTAATTGACAGATAGATTTCTTATAAACAGTATTAGTGGTCATAATTTGCATATTACTAACAAAAAAAAACAAATCTGTGACCGCTTCTATTTCATGTCCTTGGCTCTTTCCAAATCTGTCCCCCATCCCCTGCCCCAGCGGCAACCTTAGAATTTTAGAGAAGAAGGCACCTAGGAGATCACCCAGTCCAAGCCCCTGAAGTTTAAACTGTATCTCATTCAATTATCTATTTAAGCACCTGCTATGTGCCAGTCACTGTTCTAGGTATTAGTGATACAGCAGCAAACCAAATGGTGAAAAGTCCTGCTCTCACGGACACTGATCACTATCATCACCATTACACTGTACTTGGGCACTATGAAAACCGAGCAGCAAGTATTAGTCTAGTTGAGGGTTTAAGATATACCCAACAATGCAAATCTCTGCAAGCCTCAGTTTTCACATCTGGTACCTGCCTTACTTACTTCATAAGGCTGAGGGAGGATATGTGAAAGTGCTTAGAAAACTATGAAGAACATGATAGTCCCACAACTATAATGGGTCACATAGGATAAGTGTCTACAATAACACGTAGTAAGTGCTGCTACCGGAGTTTAAAGGTCACATAATATGGTCATGGGATGATCTGGAATATTTTCCACAGGAGATTAGAATTTAACTGGATCTGGAAGGATAGTCAGGAGGATATAATTAAATGGAGCTGGGAGACTGAGAAAGAGACAAAGTGGAGAAGATATCCAGCAGAGGAAAATATGAGTTAAGACCACGGGCAAGAACGGGAAAGTAAGGAGCACACCAATTTAGCTGGAACACACTTACTGGGGGCAGCAGTTCTCCATAGAGGGCAGCTAGAGAATAGCTAGGGTGTCAAAGGACAAACAGAGTGGCATCCAAGAGTTGTCTGCCTGTATCCCATCTAAAGGGAACCACCCCAGTCCCTTCAAGGTGATCCTGGTATGGCTGTCCATCGTGGTACTTTGCTTTCCTGGCCAAACGAGTATACTTGTAATTCAGGCAGACCCGAAGTCCTTTGGGGAAATCTGATATACAGACATTTTAGAACTTGAGCCATAAGGCTACACTACACCTGGGCTGCCAGTAATCATTCTTCCCACCGTGAAAGAATGTGCCTGAGAATGAAGCCAAAGACGGGGCAGGGACGACAGAGGGAGAGAAGGAAGAATGGAAAAAAGGGAGGAAGAGAGGTAGAGGAAGAGAGAAAAAAGGGGAAGGTGAGAAAAGCAAGAGAGAAGAAAGAGACTTTTGAGCCAAATATGTTATTCTAAAAGCTTTACATGTTTAAAAAAAAAAAAAAAAAAACTAGCTGTAGGCAGCCAACAAAGATGAAAATGCAATGCCCAGTTCCTTTAATTGAGGAAAAGTCTAAAAAGTAAGAAATATGTATTTTGCCTAGAGCTGTCTAAAGGTTTCTTCACATGCTAGAAATCTAAATCAGAAAGAAATATGATATTAAAGAAAGAAAACTGGACTGCAAATCAGGAGATCTAGATTCCAGTCCTGGCTCTGTCACTTAACTTTGGGTGTGACCTTGAGACTTTTAGAACCACAAACCATTCATCTATAGTAAAACACCAAACCAAAACAAAACAAATCCACACAAAAAACATGAAACACAATAGGGTTGTGCTATATAATTTTTAAATTTTAACTCTAAAATTAAATTTTAAGACCTTTTAATTTTATTATTTATTTATTTATTAAATTATTAATTTATTTGTTTTTATTTATTATATTATTATTTATTTTATTAATTTATTTATTATTAATTTTTTATTATAATTAATTATTGATTTTTATTTATTTATTTTATTTATTTTAATTTTAATTCTAAAATTAAACTTTAAGACCTTTGATTTATCTATTCATTTTTATATCCCCCCAAAACCTGGCAAGATATAATATGCACAAAAGTACTCAGCAGGAAGTACTGGTCATTTGCTTAAGCCAGAAAAATTACAATGAATCAAAGAACAAACCACAGTGTCACTAGGAAGGTTCACAAGCATATGGAGGAGGGAAGAAGAAAAAGTGGTAAAAACTTGGATAAATAAAGGGGAAGGGGGGAGGGATAAATTAGGAGGTTGGGATTAACATATACACACTACTGTATAGCACAGGGAGCTATACTTAGTATTTTGTAATAAACTATAGGGGAAAAGAATCTGAAAAAGAATATATAGCCGTGTGTGTGTATGTATGTGTGTATATATATATATACACACACACACACACACATATATATATACACACACACAAACACACATATATACACATATGTATAAACTGAATCACTGTGCTGTACGCTGGTAACTAACACAACACTGTAAATCAACTATACTTCAGTTAAAAAAAGAAAAGAAGATTCTCTGTTGGTTTGATTTCTACCAGGTCCCTGATGTTTTAATAGAATATATGCTTAATAATTCTCTTTGGAAACAAAAACATGGAGAAATAAATAGCTCTTAAAATTAGTAAAAGTGGGACTTCCCTGGTGGCGCAGTGGTTGGGAGTCCGCCTGCCGGTGCGGGGGACGCATGTTCAAGCCCTGGTGTGGGAGGATCCCACATGCCGCGGAGCAACTGGGCCCGTGCACCACAACTGCTGAGCCTGTGCTCTAGAGTCCGCGAGCCACAACTGCTGAGCCCACGTGCCACGATTGCTGAAGTCCGCACACCTGGAGCCCAGTGTTCCGCGGCGGGAGAGGCCACCGCAATGAGAGGCCCGCGTACCGCAACGAAGAGTAGCACCGCAGCTGAAGTGAGCCCGCGCGCAGGAACGGGGGCCCAGTGCAGCCATAAATAAATAAATAAATTTATTTTTTAAAAAATTAGTAAAAGTGCAGTGGATAAGAATCCGCATGCCAATGCAGGGGACACGGGTTTGATCCCTGGTCCGAGAAGATCCCACATGCCACGGAGCAACTAAGCCCGTGTGCCACAGGTACTGAGTCTGCGCTCCACAGCCTGCGAGCCACAACTACTGAGCCCATGTGCCACAACTACTGAAGCCCGCGCGCGCCTAGAGGTCATGCTCTGCAACAAGAGAAGCCAACGCAATGAGAAGCCCGCACGCCACAATGAAGAGTAGCCCTCGCTCACCACAACTACAGAAAGTCTGGCGCAGCAGTGAAGACCCAACGCAGCCACAAATAAATAAAAAAAATATTTATTTTTAAAACTTAAAAAATTAGTAAAAATATTTTTAAAACAGTAAGATTTCATAGGATTAATTTATTTCAGTTCTAAAATAAACTTTAAAAGGCTGTGTTTCTCCTCACATTTCTTACCCTTTCGGAAAAAAGTAGTTTTTTTTTGTTTGTTTGTTTGTTTGCGTTACGCGGGCCTCTCGCTGCTGTGGCCTCTCCTGCTGCGGAGCACAGGCTCCGGACGCGCTGGCTCAGCGGCCATGGCTCACGGGCCCAGCCGCTCCGCGGCATGTGGGATCTTCCCGGACCGGGGCAAGAACCCGTGTCCCCTACATCGGCAGGCGGACTCCCAACCACTGCGCCACTAGGGAAGCCCTAACGAATACTTTTTTAAAGTCTCTCAGTTGTAATATCTAATTTGAAAAATATTGATAGATATAACCCATATAAACAAAAGCTCTTTGGGGTCCTTAAAAATTCTGTAAATAGCTTTACTGAGGTACAATTAACATACAGTAAGCTCCACATATTTAAACTGTATACTTTGATTAATCTTGACTATGTATGCCATCACCACAAGAGAGAGAACCTATTCATCACCCTCAAAAGTTTCCCAATTTTTAAGAGTGAAAAGTGGTCTTGATACCAAAACGTTTGAGAGCTGATGCCTTAAGAGTATTTAGAGACATTCTCCCTCTGGAGAATTCTGCCATTTACTTAGAGAGTCAAGTAAAAAGATAAAGAAGCAAAAAAGAGCATAGATTGGGGCAGCAGACTAAGGTTCTAGTCCAGCTCTTTGGAGAGACCTTAGTTATTAACTCACTGAATTCCTTCAAACCTCAATGTTCTCACCCATATCATCAAAACACTGTACCAATATCTGGTATCTAAGCTCCCTTCCACTTATAAAAGTCTATTATAGGGCTTCCCTGGTGGCGCAGTGGTTGAGAGTCCGCCTGCCGATGCAGGGGACACGGGTTCGTGCCCTGGTCCGGGAAGATCCCACATGCCGCGGAGCGGCTGGGCCCGTGGGTCATGGCCGCTGAGCCTGCGCGTCCGGAGCCTGTGCTCCGTGACGGGAGGGGCCACAACGGTGAGAGGCCCGCGTACCGCAAAAAAAAAAAAAGTCTATTATATTAGTCCACACCTCTCCATACTACACTGTAGGCTTATGTATTACCACTATCATTCTTCTAGCCCCCTCCCCCAACACCTCCCCTCTCTTCCCCCGGAGTCAAGAAGTCGAAGACAAAGTTCAGGCTTCACTATGTTCTGTGATAGAAATTTAGCCATCTGAGAAATGAGAAAATAAAACAATATCTCACTAAGGGCTAAACTGTACAATGGAGATGTTTAAAGTATACACGTAAAGAGAAGTAAGAAAATTAATGCTGGCAAGAGGGCTTCACAGATAAGACAGAAGGCAGTCTTTGAAAGTGATATTTTCAATTACTGTTGACACTATAATACATGTGAGAATGTCTTAGATTATAATTACAAATATAAAACAAAACTGGCTAGGGAAACAACGTGTATATCCATACATACATTGATTGTAGAAAGACAAAGCAGTCGTGACAAAATGCTATTGATTGGTGAATCTGGAAAAACATACAAAAGTTCTTTGTTTTATTTGTTCTTTTCTTTCATTTGTCTGTATATTTGCAATTATTTCAAAATAAAAATTTAAGTACTTCTATTTTCTAAAAATAGAAAAGACAGAAGAAAGCTAACTCCTTTCTCAGATTTTCCACCAACTCTACTTTCTTTAATAGATTTAAATGCTCATATCCAACTATATTAGGATGTCTTTCTCCTCTGTACTAAACAGGCAAAAAGCCCACCAACCTTCCTGATTTGAATAATATTTGACCATCCCTAAAATGGCCGGAGACTTTTTTTAAAGACTTCCAGAGCTCTAACAATATTTGAAAACAATGAAGCATTGAAGGTCTCAAGCAGGAAAGAGATGATGACTTTGAGTTAACAGTTTCTTTTCGGTTTGCTGAAAAACAAACCAGCATGCTTGTCTTGGAAATGTCATTAAAAAAAAAAAAAAAAAAAAACCACACACACACAGTATGCTCGTTTTGCTTAAACCAGAAATCCTGCAGGATGCTCCCCAGAGTGGGCTCAGGTGAAGGATGCCACCATGAGGCCACAATACACCTTAAGTTAGCAATAGTTTAGCTATAAACACTACATTGTTTTCAGCTGTTCCTTTTACCTCCCATGACACTCGACTATCATACTGAACAGTACACTGTTCCTATAAAAACATGTATCTCTACACAACTTCCTTTCTTGTTCTCCAAAGAGGTTGTTACATATACTCCCTTCTCCAGCATTTTCCATCCCAACATATAAACTCTTACTTTATAGAAAATAATATTCTTCCACTGACTGCCCTGTCCTCTATTGAAAACTTACCTACATGAGTCCACCATTACTCCTTTCCTTCCTATTTATGAGGGAGGTATAATCTTCCATCTTTTTTTTTTAATTTAAAAAAAAACCCTGCCCAACTAGAGAATATAAGAAATGCATTCTTATAGTCTCCTTTCCAAGGACAGCATTTATGCAAGTACGCCCTTCATACTGTCCCTTGCCATTCAGTCCTCCAGCCTCCTAGGCTTGCTTTTTAATCTCTACTCTCCTCCTCTGGTTATAAGCACAATTAAATCTCAAGCATCTTTAAAACATAAACAAAATCCAAACTGTGTTAAAGAAAATAAATCCCCTATAGAAGAATCTATGGATTAAGAGAACTTTAGATTCTAATTCTAACAAACCAGTTATTAAAAAACAAACAAATGAGGTAACTGGGGAAAATACTGGTGAATTGAATACTGAGTGGACATCTGATATTATGAATTGGGGTGTGTGTGTGAATGGGTAATTATGTTTTAAAAAGGAATCGATTTTGAGAGATACAGACAGGTATAAAGATAGGATAATATGATGATGCCTGGAATTTGCTTCCAAAAAACATCTAGGGTTGGGTGAGGGACAGATTGCCCATCTGTTTGAAAAGCTGAACAACCAACTAAAGAGTCTCTGCCTCTAGTCTGACGCTCCTCTTCTTAGCATAAAACATGTTCATATTAGTCCCTGGTTTAAAACCCTTTAATGTTTCCCCATAACCTAGAGATTACAGAGCAAATTTATCACATAAGATCCTATATAAGCCAGTCTTAATGTTTCAGTGTCATTCCCAGCTAACCATACTATTCCTTACCCACATTCCTCTACTCTTTCACATGAGCTGCTCTATCCATCTAGAATACTTTACTTTGCTCCCCCATACTGTCTGCCTGCCCTAAGCTTACTCATCCTCCTAGGGTCACCCTCTAGGAAACACCTGCGTGTACCACTCCTCTTAAACACAGGGACTTCTTTCCTCAGTGTTTGCATGGCAGCCTGTGCTTACATGTAAACACGTGATATAAGACATTGCTCACTGGCTCTGTGGCTGGCCAACTGAGAGCAAGGAATGTATCTTCCCATTCAGTATTCCCAGCCCCATATACTGTGCCTAACACCTAGATGGTGCCCAATAAATGGTTGTTGAATGAACAAATGACTGCAATTTGGAGGGGAAAAAATTAATCTGGACATAAAAATACCGGTAACTCTGGTGGGCTTTTCTTAGAGATACAACCTTCAAATTAAGATTCTACTTTTTGCAATACCTTTGTTCCATTTAATTTTATTCACATTATATTTTTTGCTGAATACTAAAATATAATCAGTATATAATTTACTTTTTCTAAATGTTCAGGGCTATTAAACAATAGAAATTTATGTTAAACTAAATCAGCCTATTCAAAGACTTAAGTCTGCCTGGTCAGAGCAGATTAATACACTTGAGAGTAAAAACAGTACAATTAATAATTATGTCAGGGCAACAGACATCATAAACCATGCCTGTTGTGTACCTGTGACATGATAGACAGCTACCCTAAGTAGAGAGAGATAAAAACTAGGCTCTTTCTTCAGACAAAATAGGAATTAAAATATTCCCTCAAAATAGCAATAACTCATAATAAGCCCCATTTCTATTTTCACATTCTGCTAAACAGGGTATATAAATGGAAGTATTTAAATTATTTTGGTTTAAAGCCAGAAAACATTTTACAAGTAGCCATAATCAAAATTCAACTGTGGTAGAAATCACATGTGAACATTAAACTGCATTCAGCCCATATTTCACTGACTTCTACTCATTCTGCCAATTTGTTCCAGACAACTATGGATACTTGACATTCCAGCTCTAAACTGAGAATGAAAAAACACTTTCCCAAGTAGGGTAAATTATTCATGGATATTTAACATTCTCATTATAGAATATGATCTGGAACACTACAACACATACGAATCAAGAAGGAAATTAATGTCCAAACAATTTACTCTCTTACTGTTTCTGGTTCCCTCAGATTCAAAAAGATTTCTTCATACTCTGATAACAAGTCTGTCAGCAGTGTGGGGTCTTGGAAGGGTTTGGTTTCCCACGACTTTTGTACCCCTTCCTCCTCCGGACATAGAGCTAACGTGTAATGAGACCTTCTATTGGGGCAGCACAGCGAGGCAGCCAGCTAGGTGCAGGGTGAGGTTTCAATCCCCCTCCTCTCCACACACAACCGGAGGCATGTTTCTTTCCTACTCTGCCTAACTACCATACAACGATGACGAGGACAAGGGAGGCAAGGCCAAATAATCTGCCAGAATCCTCCTAGACTCAACACACCTCTGTTTCTTTAGTTTACTAATGCCTGATAAAAGGATTATCACTGTAGGCATCTGATGCAGTAGCTTCCTCTCTGCTCTGAAAAAAAAATGCAACGAGGGGCTTCCCTGGTGGCGCAGTGGTTGAGAGTCTGCCTGCCGATGCGGGGGACGCGGGTTCGTGCCCCGGTCCGGGAGGATCCCGCGTGCCGCGGAGCGGCTGGGCCCGTGAGCCATGGCCGCTGAGCCTGCGCGTCCGGAGCCTGTGCTCCGCGATGGGAGAGGCCACAGCAGTGAGAGGCCCGCGTACCGCTAAAAAAAAAAAAAAAAATGCAACGAAAACTCACTTTTGTGCCCTCAGGCTATAACTGTGGCCCATTCTTCTAAAGAAAGGTGTGTTAACAGTGCATGCAAACACACACCAAATCTTCAGAAGAGGGGTCCATCAGTGCCCTAGCAGGTGATCAATTTTCTTTAAGCCAAATGAAGGTATCCTTTAACTCAGCCATTCAGAATTTCACATTTAACAATTTCAATTGGTGGACCAGGTCAAATTACAGTTTTTCTTTAAGTTGAATGAATCAAACAACAAAGATACCAACAATCTAATGTTATCTTGAGCTGTACTCGTTTATACCTTCAACAACCATTTAAGTATCCATACTATGTTCCAGGTTCCAGGGATAAAGCAATGAATAAAATGTGCCTGGTTCCAATGTGTTTTCTTCTCTTTTTGTTCCCACGGTGCTCTGCTGCTGTGTGGGACACCGAATGGTGCTCACCCCCACGAGTTTCAGTGTCACCCCACAGGTGACCTCGCGTTTGTTCAGCTGTCACCCCGGCCAACTCCTAGTGAGTTTCCTAGAGAGTTTTGTTGGTACCCCAGCAAGTGGTAGTCCTCAGCCTGTGGCATCTCAGGAACTTCTGCACACTCCAGTGGACTTGAAGGATGCCTGAATCTCAGCCTTGGGTGGGCTCTCTTTTACATATATCCCTTTCTTATACACCCTGCCTCAGTCCCCATATCTGCTATTCCTCTATTCTTCAGAGTTCTCTTTACCCTTTAGTGGGTAATCTCTATGTGTTAGTAATTCTTCATATTAACTTTCCCTTGTTCAAATTACTATGTTTCTGTTTCCTGACTGGACCCAACACAGAATTGGTACCAAAAGCAGGGTGATTCCAGAAGACAGACTTACAAACATGGGATGTGGGGACTGATTTTTGTCACACCTTTGGGTTTAAGTGCAATGCTAACAAGCACCTTGCCAATGGGAAATAGGATGCTAAGTAATCCATGGTACACAGTGGCAATACGATTAGTTGAGCTATCAACTGTGATTGTGCTGAAGTGTAAACTAAAGCAAGCACCTGGGGAGCCCAACCAGCTGCTGTACTTGAATGCTATGGTGGCAACGATGACTACAATAACTGTAGTATGGATAGATCCTACTGAACACACTGAGTGCTCACAGAAAGAAGATGACAAACTCAGGTCTTGCAAGCCCTGAGAGTTAGCCTGAAAACCAGACAGTGTATGTCACAGCCCCAAAGAATCTCTTATTTCCTGTAGCCACAGGTCTAAAATTGTTTACAATAAATTTTTTTTTGCATTACAAAATTTGTTGAACTCACAGTCTCACCAAGTTTCTCATGTGAAATTAGGACACTGACTGGAAAAGAATGGAATAATGACACTTGGAATGGAGACAACTACTTATAGCTAGATGAAATTTATAATCTTGATGCCCCAAGTCACTCTGGGCCACACCAGAGAAGGAGCTGGCCCTTTGGTGCCTGAGATACTACGCTTCCTGATTAAAATCCCTGAGAAAACTTCAGCTGGGGCAGATGCTTTCAAAGAGGATGCTCATTTCCCTCGTCGCCCACCACAACCACCTTCTGTTGCCGGAGACCCATAACCAGGTCAAATCTCAGCATGCTCTAGGGCAGGGTTTGGTAAGCTACAGACCATGGGCCAAATCCACCCAGCCACCTGTTCTTGTACAGCCCACAACCCAAGACTTTAGACTAGTTTTAGGTTCACAGCAAAACTGAACAGAAGGTACACAGATTTCCCAAATACTCCTGTACCACCATCCACCCCCCTGCATCAACATCCACACCACTGTGGTACACTTTGTTACAATCAATGAACCTATACTAACACATCATTATCACCCAAAGTCAATAGGGTTATTACACTTTTTAATGGTTTAAAAAATTAAAAGAGGAAAGAAAATTTGTGAAATTCACATTTCAGTGTCCACAAACAAATGGACACAGACACACTCATTTGCTTATGTACTGTCTAGGGCTGCTTTGGTGCTACAGCAGTAGAGTTGAGTATTTGTGACAGAGACCAAATGCCAACACAGGTCTAGGGGAACAGGTACACACTATGATCCTGAAGGAAATAGCTTGCACAGCAAAAAAAGACTCTGGTAATAACATATTGGCAGAAACCTGGGGAACATGTGTAGAAATAGATTCTAAGGACATTTGACCAAGGAGGGTAGAATATAATTCTATATTGGGCCTACTTTATTGATACAGGTTCACCTACTAGATATTCCAAATTTAATTAACTTATGCAGCTAGAAGTGGCTCTAACAGCTCACTCAGTTGGCTGACTAAAATTTGGACTCAACAGTGACCTACGTTTAACGAGAGAGAGATGCCAAAGTTTCCACGGCAGGGAATCCAAAGGCTTAGGAAGACGGAAATGTTCAATAGATTTTTCATCTGTGATCTAAGTTGCACAAGAATTCCCAGAAAGCACTGAGAAATACATTAGTCAGGGGGAGCACCTGCATCCTTGAAAAGCTCTGTGGTTGTTCTCCTGTGTAGTATATACCTGTCCCCCTAGACCTGGGTTGGCAAACTTTATCTGTAAAGGGCCAGATGTAAATATTTATGCTTTGCAGGCCATATAGGCACTGTCACAACCCCCAGGTATGACCACGGGGGATGTTATCACTGAAGTGGATTCTCTGATTCCAATAGGGATCGTGGGATCCTAGAATAGCAGAGGCCAAGTGGCAGCACTGACTTGCCAAAGACAAGGTGGGTACATCTGCCATAAAAGGCAGCAGGGCTGTATTAGTAATCAGAATGCCTTGGCCCATCAGGAGCTTTAGCGGTAGTTAATTGATTTCAGTGTTCCATAGGGAGCCTGCTAAAAAGTTTTTTCCTGTTGTATAGATCGATCTGTATAATAGGAAAAAACTTTACCCCTGGTAGTAAAAACTGTTCTTGATAAGTCAGGATCAAGACCTCTCATCCAGTTTCCAGACCCAAGTCAATTCACAAACCCAAGACCCCTTAAGGAAGGATCCTGCATTGTTCCCACAAGTACATACTGTGAATCCTGCCTCTACGCTTCCCCAAAGGCCACTTACAAGAGTGACTATTGATTAGAGAAAAGGAAATACCCGGACCTTTTAGGGATAACTAATTCCTGAGGTTCCAAAGTGCCACTGTGGCCGACCAGTCAAAGTGAGGGCTTATGGTAGTCAGGTAACAGATGGAGTGCTTAGCTTAACTCAAGTCCAACTCACAGTGGACCCAATTGTTCCATGGACCCATTTTGTGGTTATTTCCTTAGTTCCTAGATGAATAATTGAGAACAGACATAATTGACAAGGGTCTTTAAAATAGGGAGAGCTGAGTGGGAATCACCTAGAACATCCCCTCCCTACTAAGATATTAAACCAGAAGCAATACTCCTTACCTAGGAGATTTAGAGATTAATGTCACTATCACAGACCTGAAAGAAACAAAGGTGGGTGATATCTACCACATTCCCATTTAACTCATCAGTTTGGCCAGTGCAGAAGTTGGATGGATCTTGGAGAATGACTATGGATAATCCTAAACTAATTAGATTTTCCCATCTGGCAGCTGATACACCAGCATCTTTACTGGAGTAAATTAACATGGTCCCGGCATGTGGCATACTGCTACTGACGCAGCTAGTGTCTTTGTTTTCTATACTCATTTGCAAGGACCACCAGAAGCACTTTGCTTTTACCTGCCCTTTATATGCCTCTGAGTCTTGCCTCAGGCCTACATCAGTTCTCCTATAATATAGCCCACAGCGATGCTGAACAAAAAATATCACACAGGCCCACTATATATTGGCATTATGCTAATTGGGTCTGATTAGTAGGACACAGCAAATATATGATCCAGTAGGTCCAATGATAGTTGAAGTGTACATGGCAAATTGGGATGCTGAATGGAGCGTCTAGCAAGCAAAAATAACAGAATTAGAGAGCCCAAACCTCTACATTGTGGGAGAAAATCTATATTCTGCAGACAACTATTCACCTTTAAAAAAAAAATAGCTTCACGCTTACTATTGGACCTTGCTAGAGACTAAATGCCTAACCATGGGGCATAATGTGATCACACGACCATGAGCTACTCATCATGAACTTGATGTTGTCTAATTCATGCAACCATAATGGTGGGCATGTGCAGTACCAACCCATCATCAGGAGGAAACATGTAAGAGACCAAATTCAAGCAGGTCCAAAGATATGAGTAAGTTACCTAAGCAGATGGCTCAGACTCCCTCAACTTTGACTCCTGTTGCAAAGCCCCCTCTTCCTTAACCCATGCCAAGAGCCTCCTAAGAGTTTCATATGACCAGCTGAATGGGGAAGTCTGGTTTACACATGGATCTGCACAATATGCTGGTACAGATGCAGCACTACAGCCCCACTTAAAGGTAACCCTGAAGGACGGTGTTGAGAGAAAATCGTCCAAGCGGGTGGAACTTTGAGCAGCACATCTGGTTGCCCCTCTGCCTGCAGTGAGAGATGGTCAGAGCACAGATTTACATTGTTTATACTAACATATTTGTGCCCCAAGTGACTAATCATTAAAGGGCACTCATTGTAAAGGAAGCCCTTAATAACCAGGTTGACAAAATGACGTGCTCTATGGATAGCAGTCAGCCTCTTGCCCCAGCCACCAGAGTGCTTCCTCAATGGTAGGGAGAGAGGCTATGTATTGGATCAACAACATGGACTTCCCCTAAACAAGGCTGACCTGGCTAAAGTTACTGCCAGGTGTGTCTAATCTGCCAATAGCACAGACCCAAACTCAGCCTCCTATACGGTACCATTCCCAGGGAGACCAGCTAGTTGATTACACTAAACTTACATCATGGGGTGGACTGTGGGAGCAGTTAGGGAGGGGCAGAGATTTGTCCTCAGTGGACTAGACATGTATTCTGGATATAGATTTGCCTTCTCTGCCTACCTTGCTTCTGCCAGTGCTCATGAAATGCCTGATCCACCATCATAACATTCCACACAGCACCGCTTCCAATCAATAAAGTCATTTCACAACAAACTGAAAAAAAAAAATGGACTCAAGCCCATGGAATTAACTGGTATTGTCACAACCCATCACCCAGGATGACTGACCTAATTAAAAGATGGAATAATCACCTACTGAAGATTCAGTTACAGTTTCAGCTGGGAGACAACACCCTAAAAGAATGGGGTAATGCTTTGCATCAGAGACCCTAATAGGGTGCTGTCTCCCCAACAGCCATAATATGTGGGTCTGAGAATCAAGAGGAATGGTACTATATCCAATAACCCACTCATCGAATTTTCACTTCAACTCCTGACAACTTTGAGTTCTGCTAGTTTGAAGGTCTTAGTCCCCAAGGAGGAAATAGACCTACGAGCATATATAACGGTTCAACCAAATTAGAAAATGAGACTCCGACATGGCCATTTGGGACTCCTTATTCCACTGAACCAACAGGCATAAAAAAGAGGGTTACTTTACTGGCTGGGATGATTAAGCCTCATTATCAAGGGAAAACTGGGTTGCTGCAACACAATAAAAGCAAGGAGGACTATGTCTGGAACCCAAGGGATTCTCTGAGTTACCTCTTAATACTTCCATGCCAATAATAAAGGTTCATGGAAAACTAGGGCAACTAAAAAAAGGGCCAGACTACTGAAGAAATGAAAATTTGAAATTCTGGATCGTTTCACCAGGTAAAGAATTTCTACCAGCTGAGGTTCTGGCTGAGGAGAAGGGAAACATAAAATGGGTAGCTGAAGAAAGAACTCACAGATATCAATCCTGGTCTCGTGACTAATTACAGAAATGAGAACTCTGATGGCTTTGTATATTTTATCTTTGTTATATTCTGTTTATTTGTACATTCTAACCATTTTCTTCTTTTCTTCCTTCTTCCATTATAAGTTGTCAAAGGTTAACTTTACAATCAGTCTCTTGACAAAAGAATATTCAGTGGAACTGTGATTTGAGGAGTGATTAACATATCCAGCAATGAATACCATGACTACAGGTACTGAGCATCTCATTTTGGGGAAAGGACGAAAGCTGCTTCATCCTATGAGAGACAGCTATATCTTGTTAGATGCAAACAAAAGAGTTGTTCTGCTGATATGTGAAAGCTCAAATATACGTAGACAAGTACATATGGATGCTAAGTAGCCAAAGGGGTAGATTGTGCCAGTTATCAATTTATTGTTTCTCAGCTCCAAATTGCCCCTTCACTGCCCTGCTTGTGATAATGGAGCTGGACCCTGTAAACGTTTCTCCTTTGCCAGATGGCATGATACTAGGGTCACTAGAAGGTGATGGAGGCAGGGGCTTCTCTTCCTGCTTCCAGGGTGCTTTTCCATTTTCTTGCTCCTGTGGTGCTCTGCTGGTATGCAGAACACCCAATGGTACTCATCCCAACATGTTTTAGTGGGCACTCCTGTGAGCATCTTCTCAGGCAAGTTCTGCCAGTGCCCCAAGCTGGCTTCCTGGTGATTCAGCAGCACCTCCATGTACAGTTTCCTGTTTTCCAACCTTGGTCTACATCTCCTCAGCAAACATCCAGTGAAGATATCCAAGAAAAGAAACTGGCTTTGGAGGAGGAGGGTATTCTTCCAAATTTTTCTTTCCTTTGTATTCTGCCTCAGTCCTGGGGTAGTAACTGCTCCCCTATATCTGCCATTCTTGTATTCTTTAGAGTTCTCTCTACCCCTCAGTAGTTAATTCCCTGTTCAAACTACTGTGTGGTTTCTGTCTCCTGACTAGGCCCTGATTGATACAGATATTGAGAATTAAATCAGCGAGATGGCTAAAAGAGTAAAAAGTTCTCATCACAAGGAAAAAAAAGCTTTGTAACTAAGTGTGGTGATGGATATTAGCTAGACTTTTTGTGGTGATCATTTCACAACATGTACAAATACCAAATCATTATGTTGTACACCTGAAACTAATAGTGTTTTATGTCAATTATACCTCAATAAAAAATAAATAAATAGGGCTTCCCTGGTGGCGCAGTGGTTGAGAGTCCGCCTGCCGATGCAGGGGACATGGGTTCGTGCCTGGGTCCGGGAAGATCCCACATGCCGCGGAGCGGCTGGGCCCGTGAGCCATGGCCGCTGAGCCTGCGTGTCCAGAGCCTGTGCTCTGCAATGGGAGAGGCCACAACAGTGAGAGGCCCGCGTACCGCAAAAATAAATAAATAAATAATAACCAACCCGTGAGATGGCTTAAATCCACATTATAGGAAAAAATGGGGAAAAGAATGAGTGACGTTTAATGCAAAGAAAATAAATCATAAGGCACATGCTAAGCTCTAGTTAAAAGGCTATCATGTGCACGAGAGAACACACTGCATCTTTGCTGCTCACAACCAACAACTACAGCAGCTGCAACAGCAGACTAGCTCTTTATTTTACACGGAAAAGCAAAGACCAGAAATATTAACTTTTACTAAACAGAGAGCAGAACTCCTCAGTGAAGATCTCTAAGCAGTCAAATGTCAATATTTAAATTTGTAATTTACACATCTTTGCATCTTCTCAGCTCATTTCAAGTTGTTGTAATCCCCATTGGAGGATCAGCTGTCCCAGGTTTTTGCAGTAACGAAGTCCTAAATTAATTTTCTCACAAGAAACAAAACAAAGGCTCTTCCTTCAGTTTGCCTGGAGTCCTTTTAAAGTTTCGCCTTCAATTCTGTCCTCTACAAATAGAGAATCTCCAAAGACAAAGGACACCAAACGTGCTCTAGTTACATCCAATTAAAATACTGTTATACACTCATTTAAATAGGAAAAGGGGCTGATGGCCAAAGAATGATTTACTGGCAGAACTATTTACTAGGCTGAACCTGTAAGAACTTTCTATGTGGACATTAATCATTATCCCAATATCATTTTACATTTATTAACCCCTTCAACCAGGTTACAAAGCACTGAAAATATTTTCTGTCCCTTAACACAAACAATTCTTTTATTACTAGTTCTCATTTTATAGAGGAAGAACTTTGGGCTTAAAGAGGGCAAATAACTTGCCTAAGGACCAAAGCTAGCAGGTGGTAGATCTAGGCCTGCTCTTTACACAGTTTTCTTAAATTTAAACAAACCACTAAGGGGATTTACTTCCAGAAAGACATGTACCAATAACCTGTCAAAAATTATTGCAATTAAAAAAAAAATTATTGCAATTATATCTGACCTTGCTCTTAACATTCTTTGCCTACATGAAGCCTGAAACAAACAGAAAGAACCACCTACTCAGAGAAAAATGCTGGTGAAGAGAAAGGAAGAAAACATAATCAAACTGCTTAGGCAACTTCACAATACACAAAAATTTAAGCTAGATAATCTGTTTATACACAAGACAGCAAGGTGGCCCACTCCTCCTCAACGTTAAACGAAACAGCTGTTATGGTCTAGGACAGAAGTTTGTAATTTTCTCAATAGCACAGAAAGATCATAGCGCAAGTCTTTATTACTTTAATGTTGTTCTTGTTTTTTTTACCTCAGTGACAATGTTATAGCCATGAAAATGTATTAGGTAAAGAGGGATATGGAAAACCATAATAGACTTAACATTGTCAGGGATACGAGAGTAACATCAGAGCAAATGGGCAGAATGGCACATGCTCAGGCTTTGCCACGGGAGAGGGGAAAGGATATGTCTGTTTCAAGGATGAATGTAAAATTCCCTGCCATGTCTCTTAAATGCTACAGAAGCACAGCAAGGGATCTATGGGCCAAAGTCTTTTTTTTTTTTTTAAATAAATGTATTTATTTGTTTTATTTTTGGCTGCATTGGGTCTTTGTTGCTGTGCGCGGGCTTTCTCTAGTTGTGGCGAGAGGGGGCTACTCTTCCTTGCAGTGCGCAGGCTTCTCATTGTGGAGGCTTCTCTTGTTGCAGAGCACAGGCTCTAGGCACACGGGCTTCAGTAGTTGCGGCACACAGGCTCAGAAGTTGTGGCTCGCGGGCTCTAGCGCACAAGCTCAGTAGTTGTGGCGTACGGGCTTAGTTGCTCCACGGCATGTGGGATCTTCCCGGACCAGGGCTCGAACCCGTGTCCCCTGCATTGGCAGGTGGATTCTCAACCACTGAGCCACCAGGGAAGCCCTGGGCCAAAGTCTTGATATGCTTTAGATGACCCAGAAATCCCCTCCTTCACTGCTAGAGGGGCTCTGCCGTGGCTCCTCCCCCAGAGCTCCCCTCTCTGCTCCCATCAGTGCCTCCTCCCAGCCTTTCGCCTACCTAACTTCCATCTTAGGAGACATAACACTGCCAGTTTAGAACAGCCTCCTTCCTTAGAACCACATTTCTTTCCTCCGCCTTTTTTTTTAAAAAACACATTCAACAAGATTATTCATTCAATAGCTACTGTGCACCTACTCTATGCCAGACACTGGTCTAGGTGCTGGGCCACAGCAGTGACCAAAACAAAAGCCCCACCTTCTCATAACATTTATCTTCTAGTGGGGAAAGTCAGACAATAAACAAGATAATTAATGTGTACAAATAATAAAGCGACAGGTGCCATGGAGAAAAATTAAAGCAGAGAAGTAGGAGAGAAAATTGGAAGGTGTACAATTTTAGGTAAGATAGAAAAGACCTCACTGAGAAGGTGGAGAGCGAACTACGAGTATATATGAGGGAAGAGTATTCCAGACAGAGAAAACAGCTAGTGCTCAGAGCCCAAGGCAGGGGCCCACCTGGCTTGTCCAGGAACAGTGGTGAGAACACCAGTGAAGCAAAGTTAGCAAAGGGGAAAATCAGGAGATGTGGTCAGAGAGGTGACAGGGGTATCATATGGCCTTATGGTATCTGGTAAGGACTTTGGCTTTTACTCTGAAATAGGAAACTACTGGAAGACTCTGAGCAAAAGAATAACATGATCTATGTGCAGGACCACTCTGGGTGCTTTTGAGAATATACCATAAGGAGCAAATGAATGCAAGGAGGGAGACTAATTTGGGAGGTTACTGCAATAGTCAATAGTGAGAGATGTGCAACAGTCACAGTGAGAGATGTGGGATGCAAGAGAAAGAAAGGATAGAGGAAGGCAAACATTTAGCCTGAGCAACTAGAAGAACATTCTATTTCTATTTAATGAGCTGGAGAAGGTTTTAGTTTTTTTGTTTGTTTTAGTTGCAGGGGTGGGATCAGAAGTACAGTTTAGGACACCTCAAATTTGAGATGTCAACTCTACATCTAAATGGAGATTTCAAGCTCTAATTTCAAATTTTCTTAGTTCTCATCCAACCTCCTCATGGAATTTAGCTAATATTACATATGTTCTTACAAAATGTTCCTTTAAACTCTGGTTAGCATTTAAATAATGTTTATAAATTTGTGCATTTCTCTCTGCAACTGGAAAAATTAGAACACACCCACAAGGCAGCTAACATATAAAGCAACATTAATTCTAAAGAGGTCTGTACGTACACGATGGTTGATTTGAAAGTCACCTTTTTAAATTTTTATTTTACTTTTTTTTTTTAATTTTATTTATTTATTTATTTTTGGCTGTGTTGGGTCTTCGTTGCTGCAGGCTTTCTCTAGTTGCGGCGAGTGGGGGCTACTCTTCGTTGCGGTGTGTGGGCTTCTCATTGCAGTGGCTTCTCTCACTGTGGAGCACGGGCTCTAGGCGCACAGGCTTCAGTAGTTGCGGCACGCGGGCTCAGTAGCTGTGGCTCACAGGCTCTACAGCACAGGCTCAGTATTTGTGGCAGACGAGCTTAATTGCTCCGCGGCATGTGGGATCTTCCCGGACCAGGGATCGAACCCGTGTCCCCCGCATTGGCAGGCGGATTCTCAACCACTGTGCCACCGGGGAAGCCCATCTTTTTTTATTTTAAATGAGCTAGCTTTATTTATTTATGTTTACCATTTTAAACGTGCAGTTCAGTGGCATTAGGTACATTCACACTGTTAGGCAAACATCACGGCCATCCATCTCCAGAACTTTTTTTCATCTTGCAAAACTGAAACTATGTACCCATTGAAAAATAACTTCCCATCCCCCTCTCCCAATTCCTGTCAACCACCATTATACTTTCTGTCTCTATGAATTTGATTACTTATATGCAGTACCTCATATAAATAGAATCATATAAGTGGCATCAGCATTTGTCCTTTTGTGACTGGCTTATTTCACTTAGCATAATGTCTTCAAGGCTCATCCAGGTTGGAGCACATGTTGGAATTTCCTTCCTTTTTAAGGCTGAATAACACTCCATTGTATGTATATATAACTTAGGTTGCTTCCACCTTTTCACTATTGTGAATAATGCTGCTATAAACAAGGTTGTACAAAGTCCCTGCTTTCATTTGGGTACATATCCAAAAGTGGGACTGCTGGATCATACAGTAATTCTATTTTTAATTTTTTGAGGACCTCCCATACTGTTTCCTATAATGGTTGCACCATTTTACATTCCTACCAGCAGTGCGCAAGAGTTCCAATTTTTCCACATCCTCACCAATACTTGTTATTTTCTGTTTGTTTGCTTTAAAATAATAGCCTAGATCCTAATGGGTGTGAAGTAGTATCTCATTGTGCTTTTGATTTGCATTTTCCTAATGATTAGTGATGTTAAGCATCTTTTCATGTGCTTATTGGCTTATATATCTTCTTTGGAGAAGTATCTATTGAAGTCCCTTGCTGTTTTTTAATCAAGTTGTTTGTTTTCATGTGGTTGAAATGTAGGAGTGCTTTATATATTCTGGATATTAACCCCTTGTCAGATGCATGTTTTGCAAATATCTTTTCCCATTCCATGAGTTGCCTTTTTACTCTATTGATAGTGTCTTTTTTTTTTTTTTTTTTTTTGCGGTACACGGGCCTCTCACTGCTGTGGCCTCTCCCGCCACGGAGCACAGGCTCCGGAGGCACAGGTCCAGCGGCCATAGCCCATGGGCCCAGCCGCTCTGCAGCATGTGGGATCCTCCCGGACCGGGGCACGAACCCGTGTCCCCGGCATCGGCAGGCAGACTCCCAACCACTGCGCCACCAGGGAAGCCCGATAGTGTCTTTTGATGAACAAAAGTTTTTAACTTTGGTGGAGTCCAATTTATCTATTTTTACTTTTGTTGCCTGTGCTTTTGGTGTCACATCCAACAAATCATTGCCGAATCTAATTTCATAAAGATTTTGCCCTATGTTGTCTTCTAAGAGTTTTACAGTTTTAGCTCTTACATTTAGGTCCTTGATCCATTTTGAGTTAATTTTTGTATATGGTGTAAAGTAAGGATCCACCTTCAACCCAACACCAAGACTATCTTTTCCCCACTGGATGGTCTTAGCACCTTTGTCTAAAATCATTTGGCCATATATACAAGGGTTTATTTCTGGGCTCCCTGTTCTATTCCTTAGTCTATATGTCTGTCTTTATGCCAGTATCACCACTGTTTTACTTACTGTAGCATTTTGTAAATTCTGAAATCAGGAAGACTGAGAGCTCTAACTTTATCTTTTTCAAGATTGCTTTGACTATTCGGGATCCTTTGAGATTCCATATGAGTTTTAGGACAGATTTTTCTATTTCTACAAAAAAAGGTAGTTGATACTTTAAGGGAAAAAAATCCTTTGAAAAAGCACTTTTTTTCTTTTCCATAATGGTTCATTATAGGATATTGAATATAGTTCCCTGTGCTATACAGTAGGACCTTGTTGTTTATCCATTCTATATATAATAGTTTGCATCTGCTAATCCCAAACTCCCAATCCATCCCTTCCCCCACCCCCCCTTGACAACCATAGTCTGTCCTCTATGTCTGTGAGTCTGTTTCTGTTTCATAGGTAAGTTCATTTGTGTGATATTTTAGATTCCACATATAAATGAGATCATATGGTATTTGTCTTTCTCTTTCTGACTTACTTCACTTACTATGATCATCTCTAGGTCCATCCATGTTGCTGCAAATGGCATGATTTCATTCTTTTTTTATGGCTCAGTAATATTCCATTGTATATACGTACCACATCTTTATCCATTCATCTGTCAATGGACATTTAGGCTGTTTCCATGTCTTGGCTATTGTAAACAGTGCTGCTATAAACACAGGGGTGCATGTATCTTTTTGAATTACAGTTTTGTCTGGATACATGCCCAGGAGTAGGACTGCTGGATCATATGGCAACTCTATTTTTAGTATTTTAAGGAATCTCCATACTGTTTTCCATCGTGGCTGCAGCAACTTACATTCCCACCAACAGTGTAGAAGGTTCCTTTTTCCCTCATACCCTCCTTCTCCAGCATTTGTTATTTTTTGAGTTTTCAACAATGGCCATTCTGACCAATGGGAGGTGGTAACCTCACTGTAGTTTTGACTTGTGATAATTAGCAATGATGAGCATCCTGAAAAAGCACTTTGAATCTTCTACCAGTGACTGATATTTCCCTACTGTTGCTGGAAGCTCATAGTTGGAATAATCATTTGTATACATCCTCTTATCCACACCCCAGAATTTTTCACAAGGCATTAATCCTTGAACAATGTAAAAAGCATATAAAAATTAGTATTATTCAAATTTCTCCTTAAAACATTACGGTGGGAGCCCTAAAATATATGAAGCAAAAACTAACAAAATTGAGAAATAGATAATTCATCAATGATTGTTGGAGACTTCAATACACCACTTTTAATACTGGATAGAACAAGTAGGAAGAATACCAACAAGAAACAGAAGACCTGAACAATATTATAAACCAAGCAGGCCTACCAGACATTTATAGAACACTCCACCCAACAACAGAAGAACATACATACACATGGAACATTCTCTAGGACAGACCATGTTAGGCAATAAAACAAGCCTGAATATATTCAAAAGGACTGAAATTACACAAAGTATGTTCTCCAACCCCATGAAATGAAATTAGGAAATGACAACAGTAAGTAATTTGGGAAATTCATAAATATGTGGAAATTAACAACACCCTCCTAAATCAGCAATAGGTCAAAGAAATCACAAAGGATATTAGAAAATACTTTGAGACGAATGAAAGTGAAAACACAACACTTAGGAAAACCAAAACTTATGAGAGGCAGCTAAAGCACTGCTCAGAGGGAAATTTATACCTGTAAACACCTACAATAACAGGGAAGGAAAAAAAAAAATCTCAACTCAATAACATAACCTTCCACCTTAAAGAACTAGAAAAAGAAGAGCAAACCAAACCCAAAGCAAGCAGAAGGAAAGAAACACAGATTAGAGAGGAAATAAATGAAATAGAGAAATGAAATAAAAAAGAGAAAAACAGAGAAAACCAAAGTTGACTCTTTGAAAAGCTCAATGAAACTGACAAATCTTTAGCTAGACCAATCAAGAAAAATGACTCAAATTACTCAATTCAGGAATAAAAGAGAAGACATCAACGCCAATGTTACAGAAATAAAAAGGTTTCTAAAGGAACACCAAGAACTATAGTTTGTTAACAAAATACATAACCTAATTGAAATGGACAAACATTCTAGAAAGACAGAAATTACTGAAACTGATTCATAAAGAAAACATTAGTATGGAAAATTCAAAAACTAAAATTGTGGTTAGTTACACAGTTTCTAACAATTAGGCATGGAAATTAGTTCCATGATAGATGGAGTTGAGTCAAATTTCCCAGTATAGAACTCAAAGATCTCATACTCCATGACAAAGTACAGGCAGACAAATCTTTTGTTGAATTAATCTCTTGGTTAATTGGACACCACTTGTGCCCCCCCCACCCTCACCCTTTAAATCCCATCCAATAGGACTAAGCTCTCTTTGTCCACAGCAGTGACTAAGTTAGTAATACTTTACTGTATTGGTTTTTCATCTTTCCGTTTTCACTTTTTGCAGTCTCCCACTCTTGTTTCCTGAGATCACTTCTCAAAATAAACTACCTACATGCAAAACCCTTGCCTCAGCCTAGATTTTCTCCCAGAAAATAGTGCCTAAGAAAGGCTTTAAATAGGCCTTCAAACTTCTGTTCCTTCCGACTACCTTTCTGATGATTAGTTAGCACTTAAGAAGATCCACTGAGACATGACAATGTGGTAGAAAGAGCACAGCACTTCTTCCCAGACTGGGTACAGCCTGGATCTCTCTTATTAACCAAAGTTCAACCTCTTCAAATGAAAAATGGATACTGTTATCCATTCAAAAGCACTTTACAAACTCTAATGTGTTATACAAATGACAGTTACCCTTATTACTAATGAGATGTATCAGGCAGAAGAATCTGTTCATGTCTAGATTCAGGTAAAAATACAAGATCAACTTATAGTAGCTGTGTGTGAATGTTCTATGAGTAAAAATCTTCTGGTCTCTGATAGAGTGTGGCTCTACCTACAATGCTTTAGTTTTTCTTAGAAAGGAGAATGTATTCGTATATTACTTACAGAATTACAAATAAAAAAAGAAAATATTCTGTATCAACAAATGCCTTTTGACGTAGGGTAGAGTATCATTCCACAAAGAGAAGCAAATCGTATAAATGAGGTTACAGTTTAAAAAGTATTTCAGAATTATGGACTCACTCAAAGCTCAGGAAGAAGCTATTTTGTTTCATTAAACACAAAACTCCAACAGAAATAGAAATCGAATGGCTCACAGTATAATTAAATGCTTTGCTTAGATGAAGATTCTTAAGCTCAGTCCCTGAGCTGGTTTCAAGGGAGTCCTAAACGCCTTATAAGTAAATATATCACGTGTGTTAATGGGTACATGTGGATTTTTCTGAGAAGTTTTATATTTTTACCAGAAAACAATAAACCAAAAAAAAAACTTTAAGAAACATTAGATGTTGCTATTTTACTGGTGTGTTTCCAAAATGCAACGCATATCTTAAAAAAGAAAGGAAAAAAAAACCTAAAGCTTTGTTTTCAGGATTTGAGGAGGGGCAGGGAGAATGGCTGCCTTGCTGTGTCTACATCTAGGAACACAGTGTACAGCTTTATGTTCAGGCTTCATTTACGAGCTATAATGCCAGCATGTGGGTTGGTTACAATAGCTGTTCAGAAACTCTAACATTACAGATTTTTCTCTTAAGATTTCACATTTTTTATGACAAATTTTGTCTAATACAAAATCCTTTGCATTCCATCTGATGATACAACTGACAGGGATGAAACACCTAGGATATTTTCTGTGTCATGACATTCTAACAAAGCAGTTTTACTGTTTCACTGCTGTTCTGACCTGAAGGAATGATAACACATCCCATTCAGAAGAGTTATCACAATAAAAAGCCATCGACTCTGATCACAATGGAAACCACTAGTAACACTGCCATTTGTGGAGCACTTAGTATACTGCATCCAGCCCCAGTGTAAATAACACTAATTTGGCTCCATGGCAGCAGAGATGTTTATTTGTGGTTAAGTCTTGTTAAGCCTTCACTGTAATGAAAACAGCATCAAAATAAAATGGAGGATAATCCAGTTTTACGCATGACTTAGAAATAAAACTAACACTCTCTTCCTGCCCCACCAGTCCTGTGTCTTTGTCCAGAACCCTCTCTAGTCTCCCAGCCCCACCATATTACCAGGCCAACAAGGAGGAAGAATCCACCTGAAGCCGGGTTTCATCTCACTTTCATCAAAATGAATACACTAATAAAACCCAACAGTTGTTCCCATCACCAAAAGTTTAATCCTAGGGTACCTATAAGGTTAGTCAAGATTGAGAATTATTCTTTATAGTACTTAAATTATTGTGCTTCAAACCTAAGAATAGATTATTGAGCTCTCTTACTGCAAAGAAACCTAAGAACATTAAATTGAGCTTTCTTAATAAAAAGAAATGTTTGCCAAGCTAAAAAAGTTCTTTATGCCATGCAAATTACCTTAGGTATTCAGTCTTTTCAACGTCTTAATTCAGTCAACATACTGCGTTTGCAAATCTATCAACTGTAAAGACACACTAACCCACAATGGCTAGGAAATTGGGCATTCCATTGAATTCTTCCCAGATACAGCCTATTAGATTATCAAACAATAAGGTTACAAAATTAAAATGTTATTGAATGTAACACGTTTTATATATTAAGTCAAAAGGCATTTTAGGAAGACTGTGAATGTGAATTTTAATTGGACTAAACAAAAGTGTAGTTTTAGAAAGTATCTAACAGTAATTGATACGCCATGGCAACTGTCTTTTGGAATAACTTCTTATTGGAATAACTTCTTATTGCTATTCTGCCAACTGTCTTTCTCATCAGGTGCTATAAAATATCAAATAGTCATTTGGGCTTCTTAACTCTTACAGATTCCAGATAAAAGGGAGTTCACTCTGGTAATCCAAAATGACAACGTAAGTGAAGGTGCCTGGCAAAAAGTAAAAAGCCCATATAATTATGGAATTACTATGAATCAGATTAGAAGCTTTGTTAGACCAAGAGCTCATGTCTCAAGGGCCTTTATTTACAAAACTCATGTTTTGGCCACATTATACTTCAATAATTAAGACCCCAACCAAAATCCAGTCCATACGGTGTTGGTGTAAGATGTTTATTAGTGTAATTTATTTAGCACAATGATCACATTAAAATGTCCCAATATACAAAACCGTTGAAATCTAAAGTCACAAAAAATACAAACTTAGGTGAATGAATAAAGTTATAAAAATATTATTTAAAAACAAAGTTCTACATCTTCAACATTGGGCCAAAGAAGGAAAAAAACAAGAGAGAGAGAGAGAGAGAAAAAGAGAGAGATTGCATATAAGAAACAACACATTTCAACAGAGCAACCCTGACCGGTCTTGGCTGCCTCACCCGCGAGATCCTGGGCCACTGAGTGTGACCATGATGGCAATACAGCATTTCATTGCAGGACTGGCTACTTTATATGAAGCTATATATGAAACGTTACATTTATTTCCTTCAAAATGAAACATCCAAGTGAAACAGAGCTAACAATATACACTAAATTTTAGCTGGCTGATAGTAGAAATTTTCAACAATTCCATAAATTCAAAAAGAAACATATTTGGAAAAAAACAAATTTCAAAGAGAAATAAACATGACAAAATGGAAATTAAAGTGGAATAAATCAATGTCAATAATGAAGTGTGAGTGTATGTTTCTGACCACAGCTATACCACAGGGGTCACACCCAGGCTTTTCTACCCACCTGTCACCTAGACAAACTGCAGAGATTAGTTAGAAGTGATAGAAGGATGTCAAGCATGATTTTTTAAAGTTAGCACTAACAGTTGTGAAAAGGTCCTTGGCTAGAAAAAAAAAAAGGCACAAAAAAAATATGAAACAACTACATACCAAATGAAAAGAGCTATGTTTTATTTGATGGTGTGCTCTCCTATGGTATTTTTCATATTTTTCTCCTTTGCTAAGAGTTTTCATATTTACCAACTGCTTAGAATGTTAGCATAAGCACTTCCCTCTAAAATGTACCTCCCTTAGTGTCTTCTCTCCAGAACCCACAGAAGGAATTCCTGGCAGACGAACAAACCACAGGACCACAGGAGGGAACGCTTCCTAAATTCCAGAAGTCATTGCAGGGTCTTGGTTTAAACTTTCATAATATTCTAACTTTCCCATCCCCAAAGTAGTTTTGTATCAGGGGATCTAAAAGAATGTACATCTCAAATCTTCCTCAGAACCTGGTGCCAAATATTTAATCTGAAATAATCAGTAGCTTAGTGATTATACAAACCTGCATAGTCAGTAAGAGGATAGAAAATTTTAAAGAGTGTCTCACATTCCAGATCTTAAACCAGAACTCCTCTACAATTTCAAAACATGGCCCATGTTTTATATTCTATTTCTAAAAATCTGATCAAAGCTTATCCTTTGAAAAGTTCCACAGTAGTTGTCCCAGATGGTTTCAGATTTTTTTAGCTTTTAGTTTGGGAAAATGAGGAATGAGAAAAAGAAAAGTCCTACTGGGACAATCCTCAGAATGTGTGAAAGTAAATCCTAAGGTTCATGGTAAAGGACTTGACACACAGGTTATTTATATGTGACCGACCAATCCCACCTCAGGCTGCACAAAGGCACCTCCACAGTTCATAGGGAGGCTAACACTGAACAGAGCTGGAGTCCAGTCAGAAAAGCATTTCATTAGAAACCTAATAATTGGTTGTAGTTCTTCGATGTGTTGCAATTTAACTTCATTCTCAGGTTGCTACAGAAAAAGTTATTTTCTATCTGTATCAACAGCCCAGTATTCTAACAATACAGGTTTCCATTTTCCTTAACTTCCCAATTATTATCTTGATAGTTCATGATCATGTTAAGAAATTTGGGATATGAAATTCCACACACAATAATAAGGCTGTCAAATTTTCAGGAGAATCTAAGCCTGGACAAATAGATCATAATTTCATAATAGAAACAATTTCAGCCCAACTTGCAAATAACAAAGGATGATTTCATTTCAGGAAATATTTTTCAAAGTTTAATCAGAACTACTCTAAATTAGAAAACTTTAAATTAAAATAGCTATCATTATTCAGATGTTAGTAAGGTAGAGAGAAACATAGGTAGCCTGAAAGATGAATTTACCCTAAAAGCGAGCTCACAGAGGGAGGGAGGAGGGAGAGAAGAAGGGAGGTTCACGGCAGTGCTGGTGGCCTCGATCCCTTTATGAAAGCACACCTTCTCATTTGCTGTTACATTACCCTGATTCAGGTTGAAGATCTGAAAACCAAATGAAAAAGGCCAACTAAAAATGTTTAAAGTAAAGAAAAATGTGAGACTGAATTAAATTAAAAAATGAGTTTTAAAAGAGAACAAGAAATAAAAGACATTAGATGACCTTCATAAAAATACTGAAATTAAAAGGAATTCATCTGGTACTTTGTGCTCACAAAGGGAAACGAGGTTCCATCAAGCCCTGCGGAGCACAAAAGGAAGCAGGTGGTTTGCTCAGGCATCGGCAGAAATGGGCCCCGAAGAACTACCCTCAGCTTCTTCTATATCGTGTCCAGGAAGGAAAGCAAAGCTCTGCAAAATGCTGAAGGTTTTACAAGTGTAACGGTGCTTAGGAAAGATCACTGGTCTGGTGTTGCAGCAGCCCCAGTGTTGAGAGACACGTTAGGCTTCTAGGAGGAGAAAAATAGAAAGAGAGGAAGAAGTAGGAAAGGGAAGGAAAGGGTGGAAAAGCACAGATCATTAGTAAACAGCAAGTTCAACATTGCAAGATGCTCATAAACCCTTTATACACTGTCAGCAGAGCGGGTCTGCTCTTAGGACTACAGATTAACACTCTGAAGGAAGCAGAAGTAGGAATTTCCAAAAGAGCACGGAGCTACATGCTCCAGTTAGTGATGGCCAAATTAGAACGATGTCACAACATGCTCTGAAAACATGCACTCTTGGCCCCCTCCCTACTCCTTTCCACCCCCAATGAAACATGCGTATTTTCAGTAAAGCACCTGCTTTAATATAGTCAAGAGGTCAGGTTGAGAACACAACATCTCCCCAGGTGTGCAAACTATATTCTACACAGTGGTGGAGAGGTGTCCAAGAGCAGAAAGACCTGCTCTCATAATGGCACTGGGCAGTTCATAAACAGCTGGGCTCTTTTTTGCAGCCAGAGAACTGAAGTCTTCAAACAGTAAGGGCCAGGCTGCATGTTCTTCCTGTTCTTTTTTCCTGCACAATTAAGCTGTGGCAGTGGGAAACAATTGCTACATAAAGTCTGAGTCTCCTCTGGTCAGACCTGACATCCTGCCGGAGAAGAAACCTACTCTAGTGTGGTAGTCATTTCCTTCCCGGATGAAAATGGCATTCATTCTTCCAAATGGCTAACCAAATCAATCCCTTCAAGCCTTTCCTTCCCCTAGCACTGCCTCCTCAATAAAGAAAGCTGAATTTATTCATTTTTTAAAAGTTTGTGTTCAAGCTTCTCCTTTAATCATGGGGATATTTCTACAAATATGTTCTTAAAACCAAAATTATATAGACCTTTGCTTTCAAAGCAGACACAGAAACAGTCAACACTACATACGAACTAAGATTATCAAAAAAACAAAAAACTTTCAGTTCACAAAACTGGAAGATAAATAAGGTCGCACTTCAGGTTGTTTCTAGCTTTTGAAGAGTTCCTAATTAATGAGTTGCTAATAAGGATTTATTGTCACTGGGTGAAACTAACATTCACAACTAATAGAACCTAGTCATCAGTAAACCTAGCATACAAAGATGTATACAACATTTCTAAAGGTCACAGAATAAAGAGTAAATCCTGGAATAACTGCTAGTGCTAACAGAAGGCTTTTTGGAAGCCTTAGAAACCAAGAAATCCTATGGTAGCTCAAGGAAAGGCTTCTCAAGGCTAAGGTATGCGTGCAAGAAGAGGAACACAGACATGGCTAGCACTTGCCTCCCTGCAGTAATGTGAAGCAAACGTTATGCCCAGTTAAAAGTCTTTTCAGTTGGGTCAACAGCGTCAGCCTGATTGTGCACTTAAGCTAATTAAGTTCAGTTATTTTTTAAAATTCAACATGGCTCTCATATCAGCTACCTAAACACAGATTTACATAGTACTGTACATCCCTATGGACCCTGCTACTGCTTCAAGAATTTTGCTCACTTCAAATACACTGGGGGAACCCACAGGAACTCAGTGCTAGCCCTGGTAATGGGCTAGGCATCAGAGACAGATTTCAAAAGTAACAGTTAAGGGAAAAATAAAGGAAAAACAGACTGAGGGCACAACAGAAAGTAAAGAACTTTTAATTTCCAGCTCACAAGTTTCCTAACATTGAGCCATGGAAAGCAAACTGAGTACAGTATGCATTCAGGGATGAGACCTGCCCAAAGAACTGTAGCAGCCAAAGGACTCCATTATAACATTTTTTTTGGTCATTCTGCAACAAAAGCATATTGTTAAGACTGATCCAGCTCCTGTGTGGTACAACTACAAAAGATATTCAAGAAATATCAAATGAAATTCTCTCTTTCCATTGTTGGAAATGTTATGAGGCAGATGCCCTGGGTTTAAATACAACCACCAAGAACAAGAGTACCCTTAGAAATAATCCATATGCTTCCACTAACAATCCTCCTCAAAGGAGCTGATCAAGGTGTTTACTGTGACTGTTTCACCCACACATTTGGGGATTCCTGGGAATCACTTACCAGTGGCATCATTCCCTTCTATTCCGTGGTCACCGTTGGCAAGCACTGTTGCTTGAGAAGATGAAGTACCTGCAATGAGCACAAAGAATAATTACCCACTGTGACAGATAGAAAAATGAAAAACAGATGCAACTACTGTCTAACTAGTAGAATTTTTGTCACTCTTCATAGCATTAGCTTAAAGCAGATAAAATCTGTCCAAAATTTAAAGATCCAATAAAAGGAAATCCAGAAACACAGAACAGAACTGAGTCACTGATTTCTATGGCATCCAAACTCTGATAAGCACCACGACTACAGGAGAAGCTTTCCTAATAACAAGTCTAAGTCTTTCCTGCTCTGTACACTGTCAAAGGTTACTATTATACTCAATAAAACCATCATGAAGCACCATAGGTTTAGAACCTGTAATTCAAACCAAATGGTCCAAGGACACAGAGCCGTTTAAAACAACCCCCACGTGGGACTTCCCTGGTGGTCCAGTGGTAGAGAATCCACCTTCCAATGCAGGGGATCCGAGTTCAATCCCTGGTCGGGGAACCAGGATCCCACATGCCACAGGACAACTAAAGCCCACGCGCCACAACTAGAGAGCCCGTGAGCTCTGGAGCCTGAGTGCCACAACTAGAGAGAAGCCCGCGCACTGCAACGAAAGATCCCCCATGCTGCAACACAGCCAAATAAATAAATATTTAAAAAAAACCCAAAAACAACCCATGTAGAAAGTCCAGGGCACCATCACTGCTCCTGTACATGAGGATTACCTGGAAGTCACCAGCAGCACTTCTGGAAGCAGTGGGCTTTTTTTTTTTTTTTTAAAGCTATCCTTATAGATTATAGTTGTATCTTATTTCCTAATAACTAAGGATGTTGAGCAACTTTTCACCTGTTTACTTGCTATTCTTTTATTTTCTTTGGTGAATTGAACAGTCAAATTTTTTGGACTATTTTTTAAATTGGGTTGTGTATTTTCTTATTATTGAATTTTGAAGATTCTTTTTTTTTTTTTTTTTTTTGCAGTATGCGGGCCTCTCACTCTCTCCTGTTGCGGAGAACAGGCTCCGGACGCACAGGCTCAGCAGCCATGGCTTACGGGCCCAGCCGCTCCGCAGTATGTGGGATCTTCCTGGACCGGGGCACGAACCCGTGTCCCCTGCATCGGCAGGCGGACTTTCAACCACTGCGCCACCAGGGAAGCCCTGAAGATTCTTTATTGTTCTGAATACCAATCCTTATCAGATGAGTTTTGCAAATATTTTCTCCCATAAATGTATTTTCCAAGAAAATACATCGAAGAAATGTATTTTTGTTTTCTTAACTGTCTTTTGAACAGCAAAAGCTTTTGATTTTGATAAAATCTAATTTATCATTTTTTCCTTCATGCTTCCATGCTTTTGGTGGGATAGCTAAGAAATTTCTGCCTAACCCAAGGTCACAGGATTTTCTCCTATGTTTTCCTCTAGAAGTTTTATAGTTTTCATTTAGGTTTCCCATTGAGGTCTATGATACATTTGGAGTTAAATTTTTAACGTGGTATAAGATATGGGTCTATGTTCATATTTTTGTACATTGACATCTAATTGCTCCTTTACTCCACTGATTCCTTTGTACCTTTCTTGAAAATCAACTGACCATATTATGTGTAGGTCTGTTTCTGGACTCTCCTGTTCCACCAAACTATAAATCTATCCATTTTGCCAGTACCACAATGTCTGGATTACTGTATTTGTATAAAGTCTTGAAATGATGTCACACAAGTCGTGCAAATTAGGTCTTTTCCAAAATTGTCTTGGTTATATTTTAGTGTCTTTGCTTTTCCATATAAGTTTTAGAATCAGTTGTTGATTTATACAAAAAAATCCTGATAGGATCTTGACTGCACTGACTGTATAGATCAATTTGAGGACATATAACCTTTTCTGAAAGGCTCTGACGATATCTAACATTTCAGCAACCTGCCTAGCTCTGCAGTCAGCCTGCCAACCCAAGAGGTTCCTACAAATCACTCTTACTTAACAACCTCACAGGGATTTCCCTGGTGGCATGGTGGTTAAGAATCTGCCTGCCAATGCAGGGGACATGGGTTCGAGCTCTGGTAAGGGAAGATCCCACATGCCGTGGAGCAACTAAGCCTGTGCGCCACAACTACTGAGCCTGTACTTCTAGAGCCCGCGAGCCACAACTACTGAAGCCCGCGTGCCTAGAGCCCATGCTCCACAACAAGAGAAGCCACCACAATGAGAAGCCTATGCACTGCAACGAAGAGTAGCCCCCACTCTCTGCAACCAGAGAAAGCCCGCGCACAGCAACAAAGACCCAATGCTGCCAAAAATAAATAAATAAATTAATTAATTTTTTAAAAGATTAGGGAACTAAGTCAAATAATGCTTAGTTCCCTAAGATTAGTAGGAAAAAAAAAAACCTCACAGACATATTTTTCATAAGACAAGTAAAAATCTAGAACATATGCTACTAAAGTATAAAATGCAAGATTTTACTTTGGAAGACAGCAAACTACAATGTCCAAGCTTCTGGGTCTCACAAATCCAAGGCAGAAATCTTTCATACAAACTCAATGAAAAGATCATTCATTCTGTAATCTCAGGTAACGGAGGAACAACTAAAGAGAACAACCTAAAAGAACAAGGCAGGGGCTTCCCTGGTGGCGCCGTGGTTGAGAGTCCGCCTGCCGATGCAAGGGACACGGGTTCGTTCCCCGGTCCGGGAAGATCCCACATGCCACGGAGCGGCTGGGCCCGTGAGCCATGGCCGCTGAGCCTGCGCGTCCGGAGCCTGTGCTCCGCAACGGGAGAGGCCACAGCGGTGAGAGGCCCGCGTACCGGAAAAAAAAAAAAAAAAAAGAACAAGGCAGACTGAAAAGAAAATATCAACTAACTGGAAGAAGAGGAGGAAAATAAAGGAATGAAAGATAACAGACTTTTATTAAATACCCAGTATGCACCATGCTAGGGCTTCACATATTGTTTTACTTATCCAGAGATAGAACAAATATGAGCTAGAACATATTTGGCATAAATAAATTCCCTTTTACCCTCACACAGTAAGCTTATAAAATTTATTCTTCCTAGCTCAAGAAAGAATGCATATTTTCAAAACTCTGCCTCAGATGAAAATGCAAATTGCAAAAAAATAAAATAAAATGCAGACTATAGGAAAATGAGAATTACAAAAATGATACCGTCTTCTGGCCATGAGAGTGATAAAATCTTTTTTAAAATTTGATAATAGCCTGTGTTGGCAAAGGTGTAGGAAAATGGGTAATCTCATACTCCACTGGAGGAATATAAATTGAAACAACGTTTTCATGAGAAAATCTGGCAGTCTATCAAATTTTGAAATACCAGCTTAACTCAAGAATCCATTTTAGGTGCTGGAGAGGGTGTGGAGAAAAGGGAACCCTCTTGCCCTGTTGGTGGGAATGTAAATTGATACAGCCACTATGGAGAACAGTATGGAGATTCCTTAAAAAACTAAAAATAGAACTACCATATGACCCAGCAATCCCACTACTGGGCATATACCCTGAGAAAACCGTAATTCAAAAAGAGTCATGTACCACAATGTTCACTGAAGCACTATTTACAATAGCCAGGACATGGAAGCAACCTAAGTGTCCATCGACAGACGAATGGATAAAGATGTGGTACATACATACAATGGAATATTACTCAGTCATAAAAAGAAACGAAAATGAGTTATTTGTAGTGAGGTGGATGGACCTAGAGTCTGTTATACAGAGTGAAGTAAGTCAAAAAGAGAAAAACAAATACCATATGCTAACACATATATATGGAATCTAAAAAAAAAAAAGGTTCTCATGAACCTAGGGGCAGGACAGGAATAAAGATGCAGAGGTAGAGAATGGACTTGAGGACACGGGGAGGGGGAAGGGTAAGCTGGGACAAAGTGATAGAGTAACAATGACATATATACACTACCAAATGTAAGATAGATAACTAGTGGGAAGCAGCTGCACAGCACAGGGAGATCAGCCCGGTACTGTGCAACCACCTAGAGGGGTGGGATAAGGAGGGTGGGAGGGAGACGCAAGAGGGAGGGGTTATGGGGATATACGTATGCATATAGCTGATTCACTTTGTTATACAGCAGGAACTAACACAATTTTGTAAAGCAATTATACTCCAATAAAGATGTTAAAAAAAAAGGAATCCATTTTAGGTATGTAGTTCACAAAAAGACATACAACACACATAAATAATCAGAAAAGGTGTGGGGAAAAAAATATACCAAACACCACTGGTAAAGTCCTGTTTTAACTGAGCACCTTAAATAGTGGATAGCCAACTGAAGCACACAGGCCAGCTTCAACATACTATCACAAGCAGTTAGAAGCAGCAGGAAAGACTGCTAAAAAAATTAATAAAAGATCTAGAAATCAAGAAGGGTACCCCTCCCCCAGTGGAACAGAAATTACAAGGAATATCCAAGAAAATGAAGCAGATAGACCACACTAAGGAGAAACCCCAGCCCAAAGAAGGCATAGGAAAACAGGACTCCAAGGTACTCCAGGCTTAGAGACAGCAGCGATGATGGGACTCAGTTAAAATCTGTCAGGTCAGTCCCCATTTCCCCCATGCTTTCCTTCCCTCACCCCACAATAGTCACCTTTGTGCCAAACCCAAGATGGGAACAGAGACTGAATGCTTTGGCACAAGAGGAAGCCAACGGGTGAAAGGTGATACCCAGAGGAGTTGCGGGGGAGCCCCACACCACACCTGGCAGCACTGTCACACCCCTGCCAGAGGCAGGTGGTAGAAAACAGTCATGTTATCACAGGGAATCTCAAGCATTGCCAAATAACTGAGGAAAACTACTACCAAAAAAGAAAGGCATCACGTTCAAAGAGAATAAATGTCACCCAGCGAAACAATGTTGATACGGCAAATAGGAGACTTTTAAAAAGAAATATGTCATTTTCCTCATACGGATGAAAGAAAATATCACACATCTGTGAAACAAAAGCAAACCCCTAAACAAACTGAATTATCTAATGACTAACAAATCCTTTCCAGGTTAGGTAGTTTTCAATTCTTTGCTTTTCCAGAATTCAAAGAGGTCATAATGTTTAATAATACTGAGTTACGGAATGCTTAGCATGTAACTCAAAGATTTAGACATTACCATAATAAAGCTTCCATTCCCACATACTTAGCTGAGTGAATAAGGTTTTTTGGCTATTATTATCTATAAAAACAATAGGACTAAATATTGTTAAAACCTTTCCATCCATCCTAACAAAAAATAGATATCCAGATTTATGGTCTAATCAAGGAAAATAATAGCCCCCATAATCTCGTTAGAAAAACATTTCCAATCAGATTCAACTTTTATGGTTGTTAATAATTTGTCAAAAAAAACCCTGTGATCAACTGGGTACTACTAGTACCGATAATTGTGATGATAAATCTTCTCTGGACCAAGTTAATGCTTAGGAGCCTTTGGTTACAAAAACTTTTTAAATTAAAATTTAAGTTTTTTTTTTTTTGATGCAGACCACTTTTTATTTATTTTTTATCTATCTACCTATCTTTGGTTGCATTGGGTCTTCGTTGCTGTGCACGGGCTTTCTCTAGCTGCGGCGAGTGGGTGCTACTCTTTGTTGTGGTACGCGGGCTTCTCATTGCGGTGGCTTCCCTTGTTGTACAGCACAGGCTCTAGGCACGTGGGCTTCAGTAGTTGTGGCTCATGGGCTCTAGAGCGCAGGCTCAGTAGTTGTGGTGCACGGGCTTAGCTGTTTCGTGGCATGTGGGATCTTCCCAGACCAGGGATCGAACCCATGTCCCCTGCATTGGCAGGCGGATTTTTTTTTTTTTAACATCGGTATTAGAGTATAATTGCTTTACAATGTTGTGTTAGTTTCTGCAGTATTACAAAGTAAATCAGCTATATATCCCCATATCCCCTCCCTCCTGCATTTCCCTCCCACCCTTCCTATGTCACCCCTCTAGGTGATCACAAAGCTCCAAGCTGATCTCCCTGTGCTATGCAGTTGCTTCCCACTAGCTATCTATCTTACATTTGGTAGTGTATATATGTCAATGCCACTCTCTCACTACATCCCAGCTTACCCTTACCCCTACCCGTGTCCTCAAGTCCATTCTCTACATCTGTGTCTTTATTCCCGTCCTGCCCCTAGGTTCATCAGAACCTTTTTTTTTTTTAGATTCCATATATATGTGTTAGCATGTGGTATTTGTCTTTCTCTTTCTGATTTACTTCACTCTGTATGACAGACTCTAGGTCCATCCTCCTCACTACAAATAACTCAATTTCGTTTCTTTTTATGACTGAGTAATATTCCATTGTCTATATGTGCCATATGTTCTTTATCCATTCATCTGTCGTTGGGCACTTAGGTTGCTTCCATGTCCTGGCTATTGTAAATAGAGCTGCAATGAACACTGTGGTACACGACTCTTTTTTTTTTTTACACGACTCTTTTTGAATTATGGTTTTCTCAGGGTATATGCCCAGTAGTGGGATTGCTAGGTCATATGGTAGTTCTATTTTTAGTTTTTTAAGGAATCTCCATACTGATCTCCATAATGGCTGTATCAATTTACATTCCCACCAACAGGGCAAGAGGGTTCCCTTTTCTCCACACCCTCTCCAGCATTTATTGTTTGTAGATTTTTTGATGATGGCCATTCTGACCGGTGTGAGGTGATACCTCATTGTAGTTTTGATTTTCATTTCTCTAATAATTAGTGATGTTGAGCATTGGCAGGCGGATTCTTAACCACTGCGCCACCAGGGAAGTCCCAAGACCTACCACTTTAGTTTGCAGACATTCATTACTTGCTAGTCTGCACATTAACATAACCCAAACCTGAACAAAATGATTCTAGTTCAATAACAGATAAAATGACTTCAATTCAGTTTAATGAGCAATGATTGTATATCTACCATGTGCCAAAAGCAGTGATCTCTCTTTAATGCATATCTGACCAAGTTTCCGAGTCCTACCTTATCTCCCCACAGACTGTGAGACTCTGCATGATGTCACTGGATGTGCTTCTCCATGTTCCACCCTGTCACTTGTCTCACTTGTCATTTTGACCTCTGGTTTCTTATCACTGAGCAACTTGAGGTTGCTGGTACACTTTGAACTATTCTGTGCCTCTTTGCTTTTCCTAAATGTGTCATTCTGCAGGAATATAAAAATAAACAAAACACTATCCCTACTCTAGAGTAGCTTAAGTGTGAGACAACAAATAGCTTAACTATGACCTTACAAGTGCCATGAGAAAGGAAGGTTCAGGGAAGAAAGGCACTTACCAAAGGGAAGACGAAAAGATAAAGGGGGTTGTGGGAGAAGATGGGAGAGGGAAGTCAGGGAATGTCCTTGGAAGATTACATCTAAACCCACTCGTAAAGGATTTTTTGTAGAAGACCACCTTTAGCCAATGCTTTATCATCAACCTCCACATGTGTATCTTTAGCCCAGCACTCTCCTCTCAATTAGAGATTCTTTTACCTAGCTGCCTATTGCTCTTGACTAGGTATCTTCTCCACTATCAGATAAGCTAAAATTCTTAACCTTTCCCTCAAAATCTACTCCTTCTACAGCCTTCCCAATCTCACAAGATGACAATTCCTTCCTTTTGGTTGCTCAGGCCAAAACCTTGAGTCATCCTGGATTCATCCTTGGCAATGTAAAGTCTTATACCTTCAAAGGAGCAGTTGGGTGACATGGTGTGGGTTAAAGTCGGATGGGAGTGGGTTCAAGAGAGAATGAAAGGGGGGCTTCCCTGGTGGTGCAGTGGTTAAGACTCCGCGTTCCCAATGCAGGCGACCCAGGTTCAATCCCTGGTCAGGGAACTAGATCCCACATGCATGCCACAACTAAGAGTTCGTATGCCACAACTAAGGAGCTGGCGAGCCGCAACTAAGACCCAGCAAAACCAAATAAATAAATAAATATTTCTTTTAAAAAGAAGAGAGAATGAGAGGAAAGGAATTGGGATTAGGGAGTAGATACACCTTTTTCAAAGAAGGAGCAGAATAAAAGAAAGTAAATGAGCTGGACATAGATTGAGATAGGATTTTTTATGAAGGAAAAAATTATGGTATGTTTGATGCTGATGAATGGCCCAGCTGAAGAGAGGAACTGATGATGCAGGAGACAGAAGAGACAATTGCTATAGCAGTACCCTTGAGTGAGAGCATGAGCAGTTCACTCATGACAATAAAAGTAATAGCAGAGTAAAGGGCACAGATAAAAGTAGTTTAGGAGATGGGGGGATGCATAAACTCTCTTGATTGAGTTTACTGATTATCTGTTCTAAAAGTCATCAACTGAGAATATGAACAGGAAAGCAAGTGCTGGAGGTTTGAACAGAGAGAAGATGTGAAATAGCTGTCTAGGAAAGTGGAAGATTTTATAAATTCATATGAATTAGTAGCAGAGTCCTCAAGTACATGCTCTTTATGCAAATAAGACTCTCATTTACATTTCCTGAACATAATGTTTATAGGTCTAATAATTCTGCCTTTTGATCTAAATAAGTGAACCTTTAGTTTTGAAAAATAGTTATGAGACATTAAATCAATCAGAAAGCATGCATTCATGAAGATGGTAAGGGTTCACAGAAAGAACATGGGGTTTAAAAATCATAAGATCTGGGTTCAGGTTGTGGTTCTGTCACTATAAACTAATGATCAAATGCAATTCCCTTGTGCTCCCTAAGCCTGAATAGCCTCACCTGAAAGACGGGATAATATCTACTTCCCATGGTCACCAAGAGGACTAAACACAATAACACTGGAGGCAGCACCGTGGCAACTGCACAGTGTTAAGTACATGTTAACTATTATTATTCTCATTGTTGTTTAACTGTAGATTGATCAACTATATTGACCTACCTAGAAAACAATTATAGATTGTTGACTGTAGACTGATCACTAAACTACAAAGTAACCTCAAGAGAACACTGAAATTAATTTACTTTTGCCTTATATAAAACTCATTTAAATGACATTACCAGACTAGGCAATAACTACAAGACTAAGAAATAAGCAATTTACCAGAATAAAATAAAAGCAACACAAGGAGATTAGAAGAAAATAAAAGGGAGATGGAGATTCTACCATACACATAACACCTAACGATCTCAAAATCTAAGCTCAGAAGAGAAGAATAAAAACATTACAACATAAAAACAATTAGGTTTTAGAGTATGAAAAAGCTTTGCATACTTCTCTGGAGATAAGGCTTGGGCTCTAATCATGGGAAATGATTAGACGTACCCTACTGGACATACCCAGTAGGGTACGTCCTCATTCGAAAGGTGCTATACTGTCCCAGAGGACAGACTCCCATTTCATGAAGTGAAAACTTTCTCAGCTAAATACATACAGCACTGAAAACAATACAAGTTTTTTAAACTAATCACATGCTCTGAGATATAAGGATATTGAAATTTACTTTGTTTTCTTAATCTCTTCTCCTGCGATCTCTTCTCTTTCTCAGCAGTGGGATTTCAGAGTCCCACTGATGGCAAATCAATTTGGCAGAGAAGGGAAGTAGGAAGAAGGTGAGAGGGCATGTGTGCTGTGAAGAAGAGACACAGCGAGTGCGCTTTGGGCAAAATGGGGAGGATTCAGCATTGTCTCAATGCATGGCCTCCTTCTTGTGTAAAAGTCAGGCCTGTGCCAACATCGCCCTCTGGTGGCCAATGAAGGTAGTTACAAAACTCCACAACAGAAAGCCCCAGTCAGTTGAACAAGGAAAAGTTCTGTAGTATCTAGTTATCATCCTTCCCAGGACATACTTAGGCCCTTTCTCCAGGATCAAAGTTTCTCAGTCATGGACCTGCATCCAAGTCACTTGCAAGGGCTTGTTTAAAAAACAGATTGCTGGGACTTCCCTGGTGGCTCAGTGGTTAAGAATCCACCTGCCAACGCAGGGGACGCCCGTTCGAGCCCTGGTCCAGGAAGATCCCACATGCCGCAGAGCAACTAAGCCCAAGCACCATAACTAGGGAGCCTGCGCTCTAGAGCCCGCGCGCCACAACTACTGAGCCCACGTGCCACAACTACTGAAGCCCACATGCCTACAGCCCGAGCTCCGCAACAAGAGAAGTCACCGCGATGAGAAGCCTGCGCACAGCAACCAAGAGTAGCCCCCTGCTCTCCCCAATTAGAGAAAGCCAGTATACAGCAATGAAGAACCAACGCAGCCATAAATAAATAAATAAATAAATATAAATTTAAAAAAAAAAGCCAATTGTTGAGTCCTATCCCCAGCGTTTGCCTAAGAATTGCATTTTGAACAAGGTCCCAAGTGATACCGCTGGTCCAAGAACCACACTTCAAGAACCACTGTCCTAAGATTAAAACATTCTATAAAAATAAATTCTTAGCCTCAAAAACCTCCTGGAATGTTGGGGAGTAAGTATCCTCTCAATATCGTAAGTGCTCTATATAAGCACATGGAATACAGAAAAATTAAGTGGCTTACCCACAAATTTGCCAACTATTTATGTTTAAGGGTCAACAATGTATTAGATGTTCATTCAAACATCTGTGACACTGTTTTGAATGAACAAGAGTGACAGAAGTTATATTGTTACATCTAAGAGAAAGCTTCTGTCTTTTGTCTTCCTAGCCTTGAAAACAGAGCCATACAGAGCTGATAATGAACAGTACTAGGAAGATAGCATTTTTGAAGGAAAAAAAAAGTAATACATATGTTCTGAAAAAGTATCTTGAGAATTGTTTCCCAAGGAGACAGGCATTTTAGAAGAAGTTGAAAAACAGTTTCATTTCTAGGTATTTGGCTATTTAGGATTTTTTTTTTTTTTTTTTTTTTTGCGGTACGTGGGTCTCTCACTGTTATGGCCTCTCCCATTGCAGAGCACAGGACCCGGATGCGCAGGCTCAGCAGCCATGGCACACGGGCCCAGGCGCTCTGCGGCATGTGGGATCTTCCCGGACCGGGGCACAAACCCGCGTCCCCTGCATCGGCAGGCGGACTCTCAACCACTGCGCCACCAGGGAAGCCCTATTTAGGTATTTTATGGTGGCAATGCTATGGAAAAATACGTGTACACTCACAACTAAATGGGGGTAAAATGGGAAAGGGTATAGTACAGAAAAGGTAACCCTAGCACCCACACTGTGAACTTGAAATACCATAGTTTCTTGGAGAAATCATTTTTTCCAGGTTTGGGGCAAGAACTATACCTTGGGGGGAAAAAAGCAACATTTCCTACTTTGTGCTAAGTGCCATAAAGGCAGTCTCACTTTCCTTCCCCCTCATTTTAAAGCTAGGGCAATTACAGTAGGTGTATAATAATTAAAAGAAATAAAAACACCATTGCCCAGAGAGTTCCATTATGTGTAACCCACTTAACTAACCTTTCTATATCTAGATGCAGGAAGCTGGTTGATAAATTTCCAGTAGTTGGCCTAAGTTAGCCTGTTGTAAAATCATATTAAGAGCACCAGTGATGGGGCTTCCCTGGTGGCGCAGTGGTTAAGAAGTTTAATTACAGGTTATTCAAATATTAAAAATATCAGCAGGAAAAATTTAATAATTTTTATAAGCAAAACAGTTGCTTAAAAATTCTCCTCCTCTTGGGTCAAGTTCATGGTACACAGATCAAATCACCCAAGATGAACCACAAGAAAATCTACTGCTACCATCTCATTATCCTCACCCACCTAAGCTGAGTCCCAGGTGGTAGGAGTCACGCACAGCTAAAGGAAGATTTTAAATGAAAAGGAGCAAGCTTCCTCCACCTATGACTGATGAGGGTAAGTTAATGCGGATGGGAAGAGTATCTTAGTCATGACTCAAGTTATTAAAATATTTACTTTGTACCATTTTCTTTCTTCCAACTAAAGTGTTCCTTTTAGGTTAATCAAAGGACAAATAACTCCACTGACCGTTACGGATTAAAAGAGAACAGACATTTCCATTTTCCATTAACGAATCCAATTTTTTTCTTGGAGTAAATATTTATACGGATATAATTTGATTTTAAACTCTCAATAATATTTCTCCTGATCATTTGTGGTTACCTTTCCACCCCCCAAATAAAGCACATTTAAAAGAAGCAGGAGTTCCTCTTCCACTCAGGCTACAGAAAGCCAAAAGAAATGTCACTCCCACCCTATCAACAACAAAAAACCCAGATCAACTACAAAATCGAACTCAACTACAACAACTCAACTACAAAAACGAACTCACCAGAGAGCTGAGGTTTTAGGGCAACCAAGTAGTGTGGAATCCAAAGAAAGACATTCCCCTCAAGCAGATATGGGAGGTAAGCAATGGTTCTCCTGTGTCTTACCTGCCATGCAAGCAGGTGAGAAGAATTCAACTAAAGAGTTTAACGATTTGCTAAAGGCTAAGTGAAGGCTAGCATGAGAGTAAAGGGCCCCTGGGATCCACAGACACAAAAGCAGTTCATACCCACTTGCAGGTTAGAAAGACTGGAGGCAGCGGGGTGGGGGGGTGGGGGGGGACCAGAGAGCTGCTCTAGGTGGTGCAGACCTGGAAAAAGCTGCCACTAAAAGCAAAGGCAAGAAGCCCTGGGCCCTAGGACTCCTCTCTCCTATGCAAACAGAAGCTTTAAGCTACTGGGGGAGGAGTATCAAACCCTGTCAGCCCCAGGGCCCGGGTGAAGACCCACTGCAGCTGGGGAAGAAGTTAACAAGAAAACCCCCTTACCCTAGGGGAGGAGCCAGAAAGAATCCTAGCCCAGGACCCTATGCCAATACCTTTAGAAAACGCCATCCGTGTAAGAGGGATAATATGATTGAGAAAAAGACTCAACCACAAGACGCATGCACACAGGCTTGAGCCTAAACCAAGGCCAAAAAACAAAAATAAAACAACTCCTGCCCACTACCAGGCTATCCCTCTTCTGATAAGGGAGGGGAGAGCATGGAGAGAAATCCTCCTGAGGCACAGGTGCACAGCAGGGCCAAAAGCTGGGAGTGGAACAAGAACTTTAAGAACTTTTTTTTTTTTTTTTGCAGTACGCAGGCCTCTCACTGTCGTGGCCTCTCCCGTTGCGGAGAACAGGCTCCGGACGCGCAGGCTCAGCGGCCACGGCTCACGGGCCCAGCCGCTCCGTGGCATGTGGGATCTTCCCGGACCGGGGCACGAACCCGTGTCCCCTGAATCAGCAGGCGGACTCTCAACCACTGCGCCAACCAAGGAAGCCCAGAAAAGAACTTTTGAGAAAAGCTTTCCAGCACCTCAGTCCCTACTCTACGCACCAGAAATGGAAGAATTTGAAGCCAGTAGTGCACTGAAGACCATCATAGCAACAACAAAGCCCAACCCTAGCTCAGCCCTGGCCTAAATTGACTCAACCCTTTGAAAGTATTAATTAACTAGTAAAAGAAGAGAGTTGCCCATTGTTGGGTTGTACCCCGCAGGCCTACAAGGTCTGTGCTTGCCCAGCTCTAAAACCGAAGAAAGAACCCAGAGTCAGCAACAGAGACATCAACGGTGTAATGGATGGGGGAACCTTACACAGCTGAAGCAAGGTCCTGGAGCGACACCCCACCGTGTGCGGCAGACAGCAGGCAGGACATGGTGGCAGTCTTCACTGCCGGCCGGGGCGAGGGGGGGGGGGCGGATTACCAGTTATAAGAGAATTATGTCATGTGGGTTCATTAGTTACCAGGGAAACCAGCAGAGAGGCATGCCCCTCATTACCCCTTCGATAAAAACAATCAACAGCTGGAGCAGGGGCAAGAGTGTAGGAAGGTCCGGCACTTGAGTAGGGTACAGGTGAAGCAGGCACTGGTCGAGAAGGGAATGTACAGAGAGCAAAAGAACAGCCATCTTGAGTGGCCTGACCATACACTCATTTCCAGGCATAAATATTTTATTTCAGTCTCTACTGTTTTACATGTGAGGTCCAGCATTCACTCAAAAATTAAGATACACATAAAAAGTACCAGAAAAAAACAGTAAAGAGACAAAATAATCGGACTGAGAGATGACCCAGATGTTCAAATTACCGGACAGACATTTAAAATAATTATGATTAATGTGTTAAAGTCTATAGTGGAAGAGATAGAAATATGCATTAACAGATGGATAATTTCAGCAGAGAGATGGAAACTCTAAAAGTCAAACAGAAATGCTAGAAGTTAAAAACAGTAAAGATATTAAAGATAAAGAATGCCACTGAGTGCTCATCATTAGACTCAATGCAACCAGGAAAAAAATCAGGGAATTTGAAGATAGATGAAAAGAAAGTACCCAAAATGAAACATAGAGCATCTAAGAACTGTGGGACAATACTCAAAAATCTAACAAAAATGTAACTCGAATCCCAGAAGAAGAAGAGAGAAAGAAAGAGGCAAAGCACAGATCAAGCTCAGAGAAGCCAAGAAGGACAAATAACAAAATATTACCTAAACACAACACATTCAAACTGAACAAAATATCACCTAAACACAACACATTCAAACTGAACAAAATATCACCTAAACAACACATTCAAACTGCTAAAAACCCAAGATAAAGATAGCCTGGAAGGTGGGGGTGGGGGTGGGGGTGGGGGGAGAACAATGATCAAGATTGTAACAGATTTCTCATAGGAAACTATGCAAGTAGGACAACTAATTTTCCTTTAAATTACTGAAAGAAAAAAGTAACACAGAATAGGACACCTAGCAAAAAGTACCTTCCAAAACTTAAGGTTTGTTTTTCAAATAAAACAAAGCTGAGAGAATTCACTGCTAAGCATGTTTGTACTATAAGAGAAGAAGTGTTACAAGCTTTTCAGGCAGAAGGACTATGGTGCTAGACAGAAATTTGGGTCTATACAAAGAAATGAAGAATGCCCCAAATGGTATTTGAAAATGGTATTTGAAAATTACTCTAATTAAAAATTAGAGTAAAGGTATATTTTCCCCATATTTTTATTCATTCTAAAAGATAATTGACAAGCTAAAGCAAAAATAGTAACAAGGTAGGTAACTAACATAAGTCAAATTATGTGTATGACAATAACACAAAAAATGACAGAGGAATTGGACATTTACTATTTTGCATGGAATTTTACACTATACATGAAATGGTAGAATATTACTGGAAGGCAAACTGGAAGAAATTAACATACACAGTAAACTCTAGGTCAAATATAAAACAATTTTTAAAAGAAATATATATAATAAGCCAATGTTGGAGTTAAAACAGTATTTTAAAAAATATTCAGGGACTTCCCTGGCAGCTCAGTGATTAGGAATGTGCCTGCCAATGCAGGGGACATGGGTTCGAGCCCTGGTCCGGGAAGATACCACGTGCCGCAGAGCAACTAAGCCCGTGCGCCACAACTACTGAGCCTGAGCTCTAGAGCCCGCGAGCCACAACTATTGAGCCCGCATGCTGCAGCTATTGAAGCCCGCGTGCCTAGAGTCCGTGCTCTGCAACAAGAGAAGCCAGCATAATGAGAAGCCCGCGCACTGCAACAAAGAGTAGCCCCTGCTCACCGCAACTAGAGAAAGCCCGTGCACCGCAACAAACACCCAACACAGACAAAAATAAAATAAATAAGTAAATTTTTTTTTAAAAAGCCTATTTTAGGTGGTTGCCAGAGGTGGGGGGTGGGCAAATGGGTGAAAGGAGTCAAAATAAATAAAATTAAAAAGTTATAAAATAAATAAGTCCTGAGGATACAATGTATGGCATGGTGTCTATAGTTAATAACACTGTACTATATTTGAAAGTTGCTAAGAGAGTAGATATTAGAAATTCTCATCACAAGAGGAAAAAAATTCATAACTATATATGGTGATGGATGTTAACTAGACTTGTGGTCATCATTTCACAATAAAAACAAATATTGAATCATTATGTTGTATACCTGAAACTAATGTTTTATGTCAATTATATCTCAATTTTTAAAAAATGCTTATTTTAGAAAAGAAATGTTTCAAATCAATGATCTAAGCTGCCACCTTAAAAAACTAGAAAAAGAGCAAATCAACTAAAAGTAAGCAGAAGGAAGGAAATATTAAAAGTTATAAGCAGGAATTGAAAACAGAGAGGACATGACAAGAGATCCTACAGACATTAAAATAATAAGGTAATATTATAATTTTATCTCCATTAATTCAATGACTTAAAGGAAACAGACCAATTCCTTGAAAGATACAAAACACCAAAGCTCACTTGAAAAGATAGAAAACTTGATAGAAAACAGTTCTGTATCTCTTAAACGAATTGAAATCCTAGTTAAAAACTTGACAGAGAAAACTCCAGATCCAGATGACTTCACTGACAGTCTGTCAAACATTAAAGAAAAAAACATCAATTCGACACAAACTGTTCTAGAAAACAGAATAGGAGGGAACACTTCCCAACTCATTCTATGATGTCAGCATGACCTCAGTTCTAAAACCTGACAAAGGCCTCACAAGAAAACAACAGACCAATATCCCACATGCACATAGATGCAAAAATCCTCAATCAAATGTTAGCAAATCTGACCAGCAATATATAAAGACAGCAAATCTCTTTGAAAGGGTTTAACCCATTTTTTAATCCTGACCTAGGATTACACTCAAAGACAGGTGGCATCTAACTCTGTTCCAAATTGTCTTGGTATAAATACAGAATTTAAAGTATCTAACTTTACAAAGCTACTTTCAAAGAAAAGGCACAGCAGACAGTTTAATTTAGGAAATTAAGAGGCAAATTATATAGCCGTTGAGACATTACAGAAGGAACTTTAGGGTTAAGAGTAATCTACAGCTTCAAGAACACATACTCTACTGAAGGGTAATGAACCTACCTCCTTGGTTTCCAAGAAATTTAGATAAAGAGAAAGTTACTAGCCTATACTACAAAACTCAGTTCAGTTTCCTCAAAGGTTTCTAAGATTATGACCCAAAGCGTAATCCCTTATCTACTTTCTGAACCTATCTATCCAGTCTGGCTTAATTACTTACCTTCAGCCTGGCTAGTGTCTGAGCATGGTTTCTTCTTTGACTCCGAATTCCCGGTTTTCTCATCAACATCCAGTAGGGGAATATAGTCTGTTTTTCCAACAGTTTCTCCCACAACATCATCAAAGGCCTCTGCCTCCAGTGTGGCAATAAAGTCCCGTTTTATCTCTTCCTCAATTTCTGGAGGTGGCTCTGTTAATGCATCTGCAAGACTGAGGTCTGCCATTCTGCACCACTGCAACTGCCTGGTTAAGGGGGAAAAAAATGTTTCATACGATGAGAACTGCAAAGGGAAAAACATTCCTAGAAACTCCTGTCATCATCTTAAACAAAAAAGGAATTAAAATCTAAAATTTTAGAGCTAAAAGAGACTCTCCCATTTTATAGATTAGAAAATCACAGCTCTGTAACAGATAGTCTTACCCAAGGTAAACACTTTTTCTTTCATCTCTGGGAGGTAAATAGAGCAAGTGCCATTTTGCCCTTTTCATTAATAAGAAAAATGAAGTGCAAAAAAACCCTCAATTTATCCAAGGTTACAGCCAGTAAGATTCAAATCAGGTCTTTTGATTTCAAGTCTTAAAACCCTTTCAACTATTCCATTTATCTTAATTTCCAAATCATGTCACAGAATAATTCTTAAAAATATATACAAAAGGAGGTCAGATTTGGTTATATTCCCATTTTTAAAAAAAAACGGCTAATTACTATCAGGCAAATGAAGTCACTTTTATTTACCAGGGATTAGGAATATGGACTTTATCTTGTAGGGGTAAGCAGTGCTTCATGAATCACTTGGACATGGCTCTGTCAACCGAACTACTCTTACTAGTTTCCTGCTGGCATGAAAAATACAGACAACGTTCCCTGAATTACCTAGGGGAGGCAGTTCCTCTCTGTGGTCATGTACATTAGCATCTTTGCAGAACACCAGGCTTTCCATTTTTAAACATAACCTGAAATTAAAAAGTATATGGGGGACTTCCCTGGTGGCGCAGTGGTTAAGAATCTGCCTGCCAATGCAGGCGACGCGGGTTCGAGCCCTCGTCCGGGAAGATCCCACATGCCACGGAGCAACTAAGCCTGTGCGCCACAACTACTGAGCCTGTGCTCTAGAGCCCGCACGCCTAGAGCCTGTGCTCCGCGACAAAAGAAGCCACCACAATGAGAAGCCCGCCCACCACAACGAAGAGTAGCCCCCACTCGCCACAACCAGAGAAGAGCACGCGCGCAGCAATGAAGACCTAATGCAGCCAAAAATAAAATAAAGAAAATAAAAATAAATAAAGAACTTTGTAAAGGCCTGACATATGTCAAAGGGTTCCATAAAGAGGAACTGCTTTTCCCTTTTCTATCTATAATAGCTATTATTACTAGTGAGCCTTTGAAAGCTGTTATGAACAAAAAACAATAAAGAATGTCTATAATTAAGCAGTTTCATTGTCAAAGAGAACTTGTAAGGAACACCTGTACCACCTTTAACAACATACAATAAGAGCCCAACAGATTTATTTGTCCTAGAAATATGTAATTATGACACTTACTTCATGCAATCTTCTCAGACTTTTCCTAATTTAGGACACTGATGAAAATATAGACAAAACCAGCAATACATTTTAAACCTCATTCATCTGAGTACGGATTCTCAAAGGGCAACTTTTTATTCACTGTAATCTTTCCCCTCCTCCCCGCCTCCCAACCTCCCAAACCATTTTCTGGGCTGACATGTGGTTCATGGAATATGAACAGCAGCTTAAATTCAGTCTAAGAGGGTAAAATTGATAGAAAATTAGACAGCTGGAAGTGGGAAGGTCACTTGGCTCCCAGTACATGCATCCAACCACCCAGCATCTGCATCTCAAAACAGTTTAGCTATTCTTTTCATGTCATCACATATAAATAGAAGTATGATTTAAGCGCGCGCGCGCGCACACACACACACACACACACACACACACACAAACACAATCTACTTATGGAAAATGACCCTGTAAAAGCAATACTAGCTAGTGGAAGTGAAAATACTGGCTTTTAGCCAAAAAGCTCCAGTTTTCAATAAATTAAAGAGAAGACTACTCAATTTTATAGTTATTCTATTCTAAAATATGTGTAAGTATAATAAATTCCTTAGGTGCTCTACAGATCTGTTAAGCTGGTTCTGCAAGTGATCCAGAATTGATCTTAATAACTTCATGACTGAATGTCATCCCACACTTAACAGCATCATTTAAGGTCACAATATTTATTCATGCCTTAAAATGTTTAGTTATGTATTTTATGGACAAATGGATCTGACACAGTGTTCTTCTCAAATCTGGATATACAGGAAAATTCAAAAACATACCCTTGTGAATGAGAAGTATCTACTTAAAAAAATTCTCTCATTGACTATTTATGCTTTTCCTCCTCTATTTGTATAGATAATAGAGAAAATTAACTGAGTTTGAATTTTTTTAATTTAAGTACAGTTGATTTGCAACGTTTCAGGTGTACAGCAAAGTGATTCAGTTATATACATATTCTTTTTCAGATTCTTTTCCGTTATAGGTTATTACAAGATATTGAATATAGTTCCCTGTTCTGTTAACTTTAAATGGATTTGTTGATAGGAGGCAAGAAACGAAAGCTGGTTAAAGAAGTTTCCATGCTTCACTAGTTCAGTCTGATTCTCACTATGGCTTTGAGTGAGTCACCTTCCGGGGCTGAGTTCCCTAGGCTGTAAAATGAGAGTGGTATGTTAAACGATTCTTGAGGTTGACTATTCTATAAGCTACTTATAATTCAGTTTCATCACTTAAATTAGAAATAAACAAACTTCATATAGATTCTCTGTGTGACTATTATTTTATACATCAAGTACTCTCAATTATAACTGGGTTCAGGTTTATTAAAAGGTAAAAAGGGGCTTCCCTGGTGGCGCAGTGGTTGAGAGTCCGCCTGCCGACGCAGGGGACGTGGGTTCATGCCCCGGTCCGAGAAGATCCCACGTGCCGCGCAGCGGCTGGGCCCGTGAGCCATGGCCACTGAGACCGCGTGTCCGGAGCCTGTGCTCCGCAACGGGAGAGGCCCCAACAGTGAGAGGCCCGCGTACCGCAAAAAAAAAAAAAAAAAAAAAAAAGCTAAAAAGCCTTTCGGCAAAGGGAGACTAAAAACCAACTACCCAGTGCACAGTGCCTGCTTGAGCAAATCTGACTGGAGCTTAAGAAACTCCACCCAGTTCTGGCTAACATCAAAGGAGACTTGACACCACTCTACAAGAAAATAAGCCCCATATTATTTAACCAGGCACCAAGAGCATACCGTTTTCAAGCATAGCACTCTGGACATCTGATCCTTCATTCTGACTTCATGCCTGATGTGAAACTATCTGGTGAGAACGTTTTGAAAATACCTAGGTAAACCAAGGCAAGAGGAAATGACAGGACATGATGATGAAGCACAGAAGAGAATTTTGGCCTCTTGACTATTCTTTTACTATTAATAGCTATGTGCTCATAAAGAGTAAATAAGAATACATAATGAGATCACAAGTGCCTTCTCTGTTGTATGGTTTTCTTCAGATCACAAACTCTGGAATTAATTACTGAACTAAAAATATTTTCTAGGGCTTCCCTGGTGGTGCAGTGGTTGAGAGTCCACCTGCCGATGCAGGGGACACGGGTTCGTGCCCCGGTCCGGGAAGATCTCACATGCTGCAGAGCAGCTGGGCTCGATAAGCCATGGCCGCTGAGCTTGTGCGTCCAGAGCCTGCCCGTGTACCGCAAAAAAAAATTTTTTAATTAAAAAAATAAAGAAAAAATATTTTCTAGGTCTATACAGATTAAATAGTGTTCATATCTAACTTAAATGCACAGAAGTATGGGCAAGTTTTCAAGTTCCCAGAAGTCCTTGTGAAAATTTTAGGTCAGTCATATCTATAGTCACTCAGTTGGGATCTGTGCTCATTCTGGCTGATGAGAAATTAGCATTCTAGTTTGCAAATGGCCTGTTGTTGCCTCTGTCCTCCCTTACTAACCTCCCCCCATCCCCGCCCCTGACCAAAGGTGCTGCTTTGAAACTAAACTGGAGGAAGAAAACTCATGAAAAGGAAGAACAGAAGCCTAATTCCCACCAACATACTCACACTTTTCATAACCACTGTAATATTTTCATTTCACTCAGTCACATTAGCCAAACTTCTACCAAGATTCAAACTTCTACCAAGATTCATTCAATGCAGCAGCCAGCATTCTCTTTTAAAGTACAGAATCCTATTTCACAATTTAAAGGGGGGTAATAAGGGGACATACACCCCTTGAAGGACCATCATTCCACCTTATGTGACTTTAGTTAGCAAGTAGCTTTCCTCCTAACCCCAGAGATAAATTCCATTGAAAGTGTCTGAGTTTCTGGTTTTAGGATAAAAAGGAAGAACATAATTTAGCAACATGGAATATTTCAGGGAACAAAGCAGACCTGGATAAGGTACCAAAGTAGGGAGAAGGTACGTGGGCCCACAGACCCTAGGAGGTAAGAGAAAGGGAGGTGACAACGCCATGGGCAAGCTCAACACCTTTCAAAACACTGCCTGTCAGTTTTAGAAAAAAGAAAGAAACTTTCTTCTCAGTAATTGGGACTAGTTTAGAACCAAAATTATCATTTATAACATTGTTTATCTAAGGAAAATGTATTCTGAGTTCCAAATAACCAATTTAAAAAAGAAACATTTAATAATAATTCTTAAAGGTAGGAGACTGTTCATAATACTCACTTAAATTGTACCCATGATGGATATTCTGTTCTGTTTGGGGGGTGGGGGTGGGGTGGAGGGGTGAGTTATGGACAAGACACAGAACTGTAAAGATACGTGGGCTAATATTTTCTTCTACACTTTTTTTTCCATGACGGAGAATTCTGAAGCCAGCACTAAGCTGCTATCCCAGGACAGTGCTGTGGCCAAAAATGTAGGGCTTATTCCTCAAGCTTGGAAAAAACCCAGCATCCCAGACAGTCCCAGAGACCATTTATAATCTGACATGCTTAAAGGTATAGTCTGCATCATAAAGATTTCACATTCAACATGAGACTTTTTTAGTTTGCCTAGCAAGCTTTCAGTGACTAAGTGGGGACTTTATTCCTCAGATTTGTTTTAATGAATTTCTTTCAGAGGCCTATTACATATCAAGCTGAACCTTATCTGTCTGGAGGCTGTGTTCTGTTTTTAATTTATTTAACTAGAAAACCTTGATTTATACTTTCAGTTGAAACAGTATTTCATTCAAAGTAAAACCAAATATTTATTAAGGACCTCTAGGGGTCCTTATACAGCTCACAGGCACTTACGATCCCTGAAGCTAAGCTAAATTTCTCCTGCTCCTCCCCAGAACCAGACTGGAAACAGCAACAGACAGCTCAGCAACATCTTGACTGTCCTGAGCAATAAACTCCAAACCCCCTGTAGAATATATTAACTTTCCACCCCCAGGTGCCTCCCTATCCACTACAAGGACAACAGCTGTACTATGACCAAATGATGGAATTTCCAGGCTCAGCGGGGTTCTGTTCATCACCACCATTTGTCCTGCTCATCACAGGATTAGCAACAGGAGAGAGCCCTTGATTACTAGAATAGCTGAGGCCATCAACCAGTGACATTCCTACATGAAAGAACACACTGATACACATTACTTCCATGTAGTCCCCAAAACAAAGTGTTCCTTTTCCCACTGCTAGTTTAGGAAGCCCTGTCCTGTAAGTATAAAACACTGCACACACATGCACACACATATTCACATACCTAAGACCTTGCAGCACAAGGCTTAAAGCCTAGCTTACTTACTTACAGGGACTATCCAGGCAGCTTAGATTCGGTCCTGACTGAATGCATTTTGGATCTCTAAACAAGCACCTGCCACATTTCTATCCAAGTGAATTTGAATCTATTTCCCCAAGAAGAAGAATCTACACTAGATACCTCCCACTGTTAGCCATGTGATACAGATGGCATGATGTCTGCTGAAGTCCAGTTATATGTGCCAAAACAAGAGATGACAATGACACAGCACTTACATTTCTGTTATAACTGTCCTCAAGACCAAATCTTCAATTTTATCTCAATTTTTTTAAAAGAAGAGCGAACCTTAAGATGATTCTCAATACCTAATGCCCCCAAATTTTGAAAAAAGAGAAAGTATTTTTTAATACTTTCATCCCAGTTAGTCTAACCTCAGTCTAACAGACAAAAAAACATTCAGAGTTTGCTTACTCTTATCCATAAATTATTTCTAAACACTTAAGATCTCTAAAGGCTTTTTAAAAAACACCAGTTCAAATAATCTAGGATCCAATTCCCTCACTTTAACAGATGACAAAAAAAGAATCAGAGAAAATGAATTACTTATAAATGAAACCGGGATTGAGGATCAGACTAAGAGGAGACCCAGAGAACACCAGACACAGATGCAGGGTGTGACAAAACTGGCAAAATCTTGGAATTTTACAGTCTCTGCTTTAACCTGACACAATGGTATCACTATACTTCAAAATCAATTTTTTTGCTCTACCTTTTCTTCTTAAAGGCAGTTGGGAAGATTCCTAATATCAGGAAAACATACCAGTTGATTTAAAAGGACCCCAATGCCTATTTAAAAACAAAACAAAACTCCTTAGTGTGATATCAAGGCCACACAATCCTAGAAGACCCAGTCCTACCACCTACTACAACCATCAGCAGTTTTCCACTTGGGGCTCTCTATATTTTAGTCACATGGGACCAGCTGCCATTTTACAAGCAGACCACTGACTTTATCACTGTATACTCTTGCTCATATTGCTCTCCACACTTCAAATTCTCTTTACTTTCTCCTTGTTAGTCTTGAAATCGAGATCCACATCCTATCACCTTTTCTCTGATTCCTTTTTAGAATCTGTTCTCCCAGTATCATTCAGAACTAATACATCGTCTATACTTCTATTGTAACAAACAGTACAGTCTGATCTATACTGTAGTGAGCTGTATATACTAGCAACTCCTGTAACCTACTAGGTCCCAAAGGGGAAAGACCATGTCTAAGTGATGTGTATATCTTCTCTTAGTGGATTACTTTATACAGAAGATGGGCCAAAACAGCAAAAGCCGACAAAATGAAGGGGATAACTAAACAGACAGTTCTAAAATGGTAAATGGAAGTTCATAAAAACCATGTCTAATCTGAAATTAATCAGAGATGCCAAAGCTACAAAAAGTCAGAACTGGAAAAAGAATCAACAGTGACTTCCCTGGTGGCACAGTGGTTAAGAATCCGCCTGCTAAAGCAGGGGACACGTGTTCAAGCCCTGGTCCAGGAAGATCCCACATGCCGCAGAGCAACTAAGCCTGTGCACCACAACTACTGAGCCTGTACTCTAGAACCTGTGAGCCACCACTACTGAGCCCGCGTGCCGCAACTACTGAAGCCCACATGCCTAGAGCCCGTGCTCCGCAACAAGAGAAGCCACTGCAATGAGAAGCACATGCACCTCAAGGAAGAGTAGCCCCCGCTGGCCGCAACTAGAGAAAGCCCACGTGCAGCAACGAAGACCCAACGCAGCCAAAAATAAATTAATAAAAATAAATTAATTTTTTTTAAAAAAACCTCAAAGAAAAAGAAGAATAAACAGATTAAAGGTGGAAGGTCATCAGTAATTAAGAATATTCACCTCATTTCTCCTACTTTCTAAACATGGCCCGTGCCAGAGCAATCATGAAAAAAAAGCCAACAGGGAGTAACCAGACGACCCAGCTCTCCATGCTGGTCATCTTATCATTATTAGGCAGGGCAACAAAAATAGCTCTCTGCTTTTAGAAAAGCACAACAACATGATGCAATGTGACAAAAACAAATCGTTTTTTGTTCAAGAGATCAGCTACCACCATCATGTTACTATCACTTTTATAATTATTGCAATGTTAAATCTCTATAGTATCAGCTCACATGTCTCTGTCAAGGAGTAACAAATATATTATAGAATTTTAAGCTACTTAGCCTGGGGAAATTGGATGAAGTAATCACACTTGATCAGCTCTTAGCTTTTGAGAACTATTTTATTTAAGAAAAACCTCTTGGGACTTCCCTGGTGGCGCAGTGGTTAAGAATCTGCCTGCCAATGCAGAGGGCACGGGTTCAATTCAGGCCCTGGTCCAGGAAGATCCCACATGCAGAGGAGCAACTAAGCCCGTGTGCCACAACTACTGAGCCTGTGCTATAGAGCCCGCGGGCCACAACTACTGAGCCCACGTGCCACAGCTACTGAAGCTCACAAGCTCTAGGGCCTGTGTGCCGCAACAAGAGAAGCCACCGCAATAAGAAGCCCACGAACCACAACAAGAGTAGCCCCCGCTAGCCAGAACTAGAGAAAGCCCGCGCGCAGCAACAAAGACCCAACGTAGCCAAAAATAAATTAAAAAAAAAAAAAAAAAAGAAAGAAAGAAAAACAAAACCTCTCCATCAAGTGAAGTTTCTCTCTGAAGTTCAGAGCCACAGTATGCCACACTTTATTGTAGAAAATGTCAGTGAAAGTGAGGGGAAATGGAAGATAGAACTAAGAGTAGATAGGGATTTGTGATACTTCTGATACTTCTGTAATTATTTATCTACAACGTATGTCTCTTTCAGAGCCCGCCTTGGACTCTGAGTTCTGAGATGCAAAAGACAGCATCTTTTTCACCTTTTATCCTAGGCATCTAGTATAATAAAGGGCCACCTCATAGGCACTCATTAAACGCACAGGCATTCTACTGGTTGTGCTTTGTTCTATATCACGACACCAGCCTTTTCTTGCTGGGGTCGACATTTGCCCAGCTAAAGAAGCCTGCTGGCTCTTCCTTCCACTGTTGGTCCAAGGCACGGAATCAGCATTGGGGCACAGTAGCTCAGCTCTTCTGAGCAGCAAAGATGGCATAAACTCTATGGGAGTACTTAGTAGGCACTTTATAGAACAACCTTAGTGATGTCTTACCTTTAACATAAAAGTACCTTACAGATGTGTTCAAAAAGAGGGGGAAAAAAGCCTGGAAGTAAAAAATAAAAACAATACTTTTAAGTGAAAACTGAGCAAGCAAAGTAAAAAGTCAAAGGAATCTTTCAAGTTATTATTTACCATAACTTTGAACATTTTACCTGAAATAGAGGAAAAGATCTGAGTTAAAAGTGAAAAGCCACTGGAACAGAATCAATCAGAGACAGAGTTGAGCAATTTCAGTTTTTAAGAGTTAATTCTGAAGGACACCCACAATTGAGAGCTACTGAATTAAGCAATAATCTACCTAATACACTAAAGATAAAGTTCATCAAAATGAAACATAAAACAGGATTTGTAAAACTTAACACTAGAAAGAGATAAAGTTCTCCCTTGTTGGGAGGATAGGTGCTTTAGATCCAGTTTACTAGAAGCAGAGCCTGAAATGGGATTTTTATAGAAGTGGTTTATAGAGGGAGTGCCTTCAGGAGAAAGATGTAGAAGGAAGGGAGCCAGCACTGGTTTCAGCCGAGTCCCCCTCTCTGCCTCTTCCCTGGGAAGCTGTAGAGCACAACAGCAGCACTGAGTCAGTGCCGCCATGAGGGAAGGGGGCCAGGTTTCTGTAACCCTCGTCAAGGCACTCATTGGCTGAGAGACACACTGGCTGGTTAAGGGGATCCAGACAGGGTACCAGTAGCATCTACTGCAGAACATTCAACTGCGTAACAAAAAGGCATACCAGATTGGTGTACATAAATATCAAGCAAAATCAACTCTAAGCAAAAAATCATTAGTAGAAATAAAATGACAAAAAGTTTAATTCACTAAGAGTTATCAATATTAAATATCAAACTTGTACATACCTAACAACACAGATGTGTAAAAATACATAAAACTGATAGTAATGAGGAGAAATAGATGAATCCTCCTTCATAGGGGGATATTGTAATACACCTCTCCCAGCAACTGACACATCAAGTAGACAAAAATCAGCAAATACAATATAAGCTATGAGCAACTCAGTATACAGGTTTCAACTACTGGACTACAGAGTACACTGGAGAAGACACTTTCTCTTCTAGCACACATGAAACTTTCTTTTTAAAATAAATGTATACTAGGAAATAAAGTCTCATATTTTAAACATTATTATACAATCCACATTTATGAAACATATAAATAAGCTAGAAATAAAAACCTGAATTTTTTAATGTATTAGGAAATTTTAAAACACTACAAATAACCCATGAGTTAAACCATAATAGAAATGAAAAAATGCTAGAACTGAATAATACCAAAAATATTATATAGCAAAGTTTGTGGAATACACCTAAAGAGGGAATTTAAGAATGTCTCCAGCCTTAAGTGCTTATATTAGAAAAGGAAGAACAAAATTAATTAGTTAACATACATCTTAAGAGTTAGATAAAAATAAATCTGAATAAAATCAAAGGAAGGAAATAAAATCATGAACAAAAATAAAGCACAAAGAAACAGAAGAGGATGGACTTCCCTGGTGGCGCAGTGGTTGAGAATCCGCCTGCCAATGCAGGGGACATGGGTTCGAGCCCTGGTCCGGGAAGATCCCACATGCCGCAGAGCAACTAAGCCCATGTGCCACAACTACTGAGCCTGTGTTCTAGAGCCTGCGAGCCACAACTACTGAGCCTGCGTGCCACACTACTGGAGCCCACGCGCCTAGAACCAGTGCTATGCAGCGAGAACCTACCTCAATGAGAGGCCTGTGCACCACAATGAAGATTAGCCCCCACTTGCCGCAACTAGAAAAAGCCCGCGTGCAGCAACGCAGACCCAATGCAGCCATAAATAAATAAATACATTAAAAAAAAAAAAGATTGATCCTAAAAAAAAAAAGGAAACAGAAGAGGAGATCAGCAAAGCAAAAGTCCTCTTTGAGAACTGATAAAGTTAACAAACCACTGGGAAGACTGACGAAAAAAGAAGAGAAGGCACAAATGAACAATTTTAGGAAGGAAAATGAATAATGCCACAAATGCAGGAGAGAGAAAAAACGAGAATATAAAACTATGCCAACAAATTTGAAGATTGGATAAAAAATATCAATTCCTAAAAGAGTATATATCACAAAAACTGATCCAAAATATAATAGAAAACCTAAACAGTACCAAATCAATTAAAGAAATTGAAACAGTATTTTTAAATCTTCCAAATACACACACACACACACACACACACACACACACACACACACACAAACACACACACATATCCCACAAAGGGTTTTATAGTTCTACTAAATATTTAAGGTGCTGATCTAACACAAACTCTAGAAATTAGAAAAAGAATGCTCCCCAACTCATTTTATGAAACGAATATCAATATAAGTATAATATAGTAGAGGCTGGGATCCACACTGGACCATCAGAGGTTCAAATTTGGGTTCTACCATTTAGTATCTATGTGACCTTGGGCAAGCTTCTTAACTTCTTTACTTCAGCTTCCTCAAATGTAAGTTGGGGATAACAGAATTAACTACTTCTGGATCTGTTAATATTTAAAATGTTATAACAGTGCCTGGAACACTGTATGTGCTTTAGGTATTTGCTAGTGATTACTATATGATTATTGGTAATATACCCCAATATCAAAACCAGACAAGAATACAGTAATGGAAAATTATAAGCAAAAGTAAACTTATGAACTTAGATCGCAGGTCGCAAATATTTTCGTAAAGAGCCAGATAATAAATTGTTTAAGCTCTGAGGCCCATACAATCTCTGTCACAAATACAGGCAGTGCTTGCTTTGCAAGGTTCTAACATCCACAAATTTCAATTACCATAGTTAGCTAAAAAACACCAGTCCTTCAAAAACCTGTTTCAAGTTCCAGTTACCACGGTATATTAACTGTGAGTAATTGCATAAAGCACAAAATTAGCTGCTAACTCTTCAGTCTACAAATCACTACATAAATAACAGGTGTGCATCAAGATCAGTGACCTATCACATCACAAAGTATGTTAGGGACTGGTCACTGAGCATCTGTTATTCATTTCATGCACAAACAGTTGTGTTGCCTCGTCTCCCAGTGATAAACCCATGTGACATTTTATAAAACGGATAGTTGTAAGAGGGAACTGGTCAACAAAAACGAAAGTGCAGCAAAGAACTAAAAAGGAGTAACATTGGAAGTGAAATCCAAATCGAATGTGAATGGAGTTACAGAAGTAACAGCTATGCTGTGGGATGTTGACTCTACCGTCATTCAAAAGACTCTGGATATGGTTAAGAATCCACCTGTCAATGCAGGGGACACGGGTTCGACCCCTGGTCCGGGAAGATCCCACATGCCATGGAGCCACTAAGCCCATGTGCCACAACTACTGAAGCCCACACACCTATAGCCTGTGCTCCACAACAAGAGAAGCCACCGCAATGAGAAGCCTGCACTCCGCAACGAAGAGTAGCCCCTGCTCACCACAACTAGAGGAAGCCCGTGCCCAGCAACAGAGATCCAACGCAGCCAAAAATAAATAAATAAAATAAATAAAATAAAAAAAAAAAAGACTGGATATGCAGCCGGAGGAATTTAGTGAAGGTGAGCTTATCTATGTGTGTTTGGTAAAAAAGATGAGGATGTCCTGGAGGAAGTGACTTGGGCAAGAAACTTCACATTAAAAGAATTCTCAAATATACTTTGTGACACTGAAAATCCAAACGATAAAATCCTGGAAGCAGATCCAAACTTAGAAAGGAGTATGACAACTTGCCAAGGCAGAGAAAAGATGCCCATTCCACATCATAAGTCACAAGAAGAGAAGAAACTACTCTTGATAAGTTTTTTACTAAGAAATAAAACATCTTAATTCTCAAAGTTTCTAATGTTTTAAATAACAGTGTACTAAATATTAATCTTCCTATTTTTTTCATTTCCCTGTGCATTTTTAACAGGCAACAAGAGAACTTTTAAAGTTTCTGGGTACTTCCCTAGTGGCACAGTGGTTAAGAATCCACCTGCCCATACAGGGCACACAGGATCGAGCCCTGGTCCGCGAAGAATACATATGCCACAGAGCAAGTAAGCCCATGTGCCGCAACTACTGAGCCTGAGCTCTAGAGCCCACGAGCTACAACTACTGAGCCCACAGGCCACAATTACTGAAGCCCGAGCGACTAGAGCCCAAGCTCTGCAACAAGAGAAGCCACCGCAATGAGAAGCCCACGCACCACAACGAAGAGTAGCCCCCGCTCACGGCAACTAGAGAAAGCCCGCACGCAGCAACGAACACCCAACGCAGCCAAAACAAAACAAAACAAAACAAAACACTGTCATTATTTGCAGGAAACGTAACTATGAAAATATAGAGAAAATCAAATAAACTATTTGAATTAGTAAATGAATTTATTTAGCAAGGTTGTTGAACTCCAAGTAAATTGCTAAAACTCCAACTGTATTTCCACATACAGCAAAAATAATTGGAAAACAAATTTTTCAAAAATACCACTGACAATGGTATTTTTTTTTTTTTTTTTTTTGCGGTACGCGGGCCTCTCACTGTTGTGGCCTCTCCCGTTGCGGAGCACAGGCTCCGGACAAGCAGGCTCAGCGGCCATGGCTCATGGGCCCAGCCGCTCCGCGGCACGTGGGATCTTCCCGGACCGGGGCACGAACCTGTGTCCCCTGCATCGGCAGGCGGACTCTCAACCACTGCGCCACCAGGGAAGCCCTACAATGGTATTTTTTTAAAAAACTAAGAATAACTTTAATGAAAGATACCCATGACCACTAGAAAACATATTTAAAAAAAGAGAGAGAAATTAAAGACCTAAATAAATGGCAGGGGCTTTTTATAAGAATTTGTATATAAACTCTTGCATTCATGTACAAGAATGTCAAAGCAGTATTATTCATAATAACAAGAACCTGATAACAACCCAAATGTACATCAACAGAGAACAGATTAAATTTTATATTAATACATATAATAAAATCAATACAGCATTGAAAATGAATTAACTACAGATATACATATCAACATGGTTGAATTTCAACACATAGTGTTAATGGAATCATACATTTGTACTCTATATTAAAATAAACACAAAGATTAATTCCTAGTGTTATGTATATTGTAAGATATGAATTCAGCGTAAAAGGAGTTATAATGTGTGACACACTACTAGACCCATTCTTATAATCTTCTATGCATTTTATTTTGAATCTACTGTATTTAGCACAGAGTCTGGCAGGAACATAATAAAACAGTTATTAAATATAAAATAAACACAAAGAGAGGCACAAATTCAGAATAGCAATACTCTCTGGCGTGGAGAAAATCAAAAAGGGAGAGACAACAAGGGGTTTAGAAAAGTCCAATTTCGTAAGTTGGGCGGTAGATTCATAGATATTTATCTTTTTATTATCTTTACATTTTGCACATATTTACACACAAAAAGGTACATATAACATATCACAGCAAAAAAGGGGATGGGGGAGACAGGGATGATGGAGGGAGCAGAGAAACAGGGACAGAAGGGAGAAAGGAGAAAAAAAGAAAATTCCCCAGGCAGTATCTACCAAGTTATGAGAAACAGATTTGCTTCTGACTTCTAATAGCAACACTGGATGCTACAAAGCAATGGAGTGATGCCTTGAGAACTGAGAGAAATTATTTTGAACGTAGAGTTTTATACCTGACCCATCTATGCAGTCAGGACCAAAGCAGGAAATTCAAACATGCAGTAAATCCAAAAAGTTTACTTTCCAGACACCCTTTCTAAAAATGAACTTTCAGCAGACTCCAGGAAAATGACAAATGAACACAGCATCCTAGGAAAGCCACAGTATCAAAGTAATAGTACAATTAACCTATATGAGAAAAAAAAAGAAATCCCAGGATGATGGTTATGCACTAGGATCTAGAAACAACTCTGTACAAAATTAATCTTTCCAAAAATAGCATAATTTTTGTCCTTTTTTTTTTTTTGGCTGCACCCTTGAGAATGCAAGATCTTAGTTCCTCGACCAGGGATCAAACCCATGCCTGCTGCAGTGGAAGCGCAGAGTCTTAACCACTGGACCACCAGGGAAGTCCCCCAAAGCAGTATAATTTTTAAAAGCTAAAGACTTAGACATTTGGTACAGATAGCATATATTTTTCTGCCAACAACAAAAAAAGGCAACTGGGATTTCCCTGGTGGTCCAGTGGTTAGGACTCCGCACTTTGACTGCCAAGGGCCTGGGTTCAATCCCTGGTCTGGGAACTAAAAAAAGAAAAAAAAAAGGCAACTGCAAAGGGAGGGGCGGGTTTGATTCACCAGAGGGGTAACTACACAAGAAAGTATTGATTCAAATACAATGCAAACTGAACTGTGGCATTATTTTGAGATAATTATATATTTTAAGAAAAAAATGAATTTAATACTTAGGCTTACAACATTCTCATCAGATTTACTAACATAGGATGGATCCATGAGGAATGATATGTTTTGGTCTTAAGTACAAAATGGTATATATAATGGATCACAGAAAGGGGGTTGGGGGGGATAACTAAAACAGCAGCTGAAATCAAAGCTGAAAGGCTTTTGCTGACTCTAAGTTTAACCTTAAGTGGGCAGAAGGCAAAGAGAACTTTGCCTCCTCACTGGAATGTGCTTCTTTATTGGTCTGCAAGTCTGCATGTGCTGACCTTTAAAAGACAGTGTAAGGTTTCTCTGTTCTCCCTTCTGCTAGTGGGCTGACAGACTGAACATGGGTGGACAATGACTTGGTGGCTCTGGTGTTGGCTGTGTTCAATATTCTAGTGTATTTCTTGTATAAGCAATGGGAGATTTTTACCATAGATGCATTTTTAATCCTTCAAAAATAAGCAAGGCATAATGAGGTTCAAAAAAAGTTTAAGCAGAAATGAAATTACAAAAGAAAATAACATGATATAACCATCTTGGGGTAAAAAAACAAACAAACAAAAACACTTTCCTAAATATAGCAAGCACCAGAGTTTACAAACTACAATAACAAAGAGTCCCAAACTAAATTTCTTCTAAGAAAATTTGGAAGTAAATTCTGAGTAATCAAAGGTACAAAAAGTAGCACGCAATAGGAGATTTTTGTGGTGAATACAGAATCTAAGAATGTATTATACAAACTAAATGGGAGTACAGCATAGATGCTCAATGCTCAACCAATCCGCTTTCTTCTTCCTAGGCACTCAGAAAAACATCTCCCACCCACATCCCTTGCAGTTGAGACCATACTAGGTTCTAGACAGCAGGATTCCAGCTGAAGTAATATGCTTCCCCACAAAACATTCAATGAGAGATCTTTCTTGCTGGTGCTCTTTGTTGTCAACCAAATGAATGCAAAGGAGCTGGAATTCTTCAATCACCACATGAAGCAAGAAATAAACTTTGTGTTAAAGCACTGAAATGCTAGATATATTAGACAGCATTAATTACACTAATACAGGGATCTTACATATCTAACATACTCATTTTACAAATAAAATGAGAAAGAGACTTTCCAAAAATTACTCTAGTTGTTGAAAGAACCAGGTTCTTCTTTGTTACAGACCACAGAAAAGGCAGCAAGATAAACAGTTGTTCACATAAACATGAGGGGTCTTAAACTTCTTTTTAAAAATGCTTGTGAAAATCTCAGAGGGGGGCTTCCCTGGTGGCGCAGTGGTTGAGAGTCCGCCTGCCGATGCAGGGGACACGGGTTCGGGCCCCGGTCCAGGAGGATCCCACATGCCGCGAAGTGGCTGGGCCCATGAGCCATGGCCGCTGAGCCTGCACATCCGGAGCCTGTGCTGCGCAGTGGGAGAGGCCACAACAGTGAGAGGCCCAGGCACCGCAAAAAAAAAAAAAAAAAAAAAAAAAAAAAAAATCTCAGAGGCATCCATCCCAAACGGTATGATTGACATTGGCTCTCACATCTGAGTTGTATCGTTAAATATGGCTGAAATTATTAAAAACTTTTTATACCATAACAGACTAATAAATTACATAAAACATTATATAATTTGTTACTCTATTACTTCCTTATTTTCTTTTTTTAAATAAATTTATTTATTTTATTTTGGCTGCGTTGGGTCTTCGTTGCTGCGCGGGCTTTCTCTAGTTGCAGCGAGCAGGGGCTACTCTTCGTTGCAGCGTGAGAGCTTCTCATTGCGGTGGCCTCTCTTGTTGCAGAGCACGGGCTCTAGGTGTGTGGGCTTCAGCAGTTGTGGCTCGTGGGCTCTAGAGCACAGGCTCAGTAGTTGTGGCACACAGGCTTAGCTGCTCCACAGCATGTGGGATCCTCCCGGACCAGGGCTCGAACCCGTGTCCCCTACATTGGCAGGCATATTCTTAACCACTGCACCACCAGGGAAGCCCCTTATTTTCTAAGAAGTAATTTTAATGTATTATACTATGTAAGTAGACATCATGTGAAAACAGTATTTGTGATCATTTCTATGAAGAGTACCATGGGCACTAGGTCTACGGTCAAATACACAGCTTCAGGTTATGCCTTTATTTCTACAGGAGAAAGAAAAAATCCAAGGTTTTAACAGTATCTCAAGTCAAATTTAAAATAATTTGCCATTGGCAGATCATCTGGCCTCTCTTAACCTCAGCCATAAACTGGATAAAAGGTCTCGGGCAAATCACCTCACTTTATTTGTAAAGAGAATTATCCAGGACTTCCCTGGTGGCGCAGTGGTTAAGAATCCGCCTGCCAATTCAGGGTACACGGGTTCAAGCCCTGGTCCGTGAGGATCCAACATGCCGTGGAGCAACTAAGCCCATGTGCCACAACTACTGAGCCTGCGCTCTAGAGCCCACAAGCCACAACTACTGAAGCCCACGCGCCTAGATCTTGTGCTCCACAACAAAGAGAAGCCACCACAATGAGATGCCCACGCACCACAATGAAGAGTAGCCCCTGCTCGCCGCAACTAGAGAAAGCCCGCGTGCAGCAACGAAGATCCAACGCAGCCAAAAAATAAATAAATAAATAAATTTATTTTTTTAAAAAAAAGAATTATCCAGAAGTCCTTTTTAAGCCTACCATTTTGACTATGATCTCACTCTGTTCAGGTCAACAAAATGTATTGAAAGGCTTCCCTGGTGGCGCAGTGGTTGAGAGTCCGCCTGCCGATGCAGGGGACACGGGTTCGGGCCCCGGTCTGGGAGGATCCCACATGCCGTGGAGCAGCTGGGCCCGTGAGCTATGGCCGCTGAGCCTGTGTGTCCAGAGCCTGTGCTCCACAACGGGAGAGGCCACAACAGTGAGAGGCCCGCATACCGCAAAAAAAAAAAAAAAAGTATTGAATATTTATTAAGTGGAACGACATAAAATTATTGGTATTTGATTGGTTTTGGGGGTTTTTTTTAAAATATTTATTTATTTATTTTTGGCTGCGCTGGGTCTTCGCTGCAGCGCACAGGCTTCTCATTGCGGTGATTTCTCTTGTTGCGGAGCATGGGCTCTAGGTGCGTGGGCTTCAGTAGTTGTGGCACGCGGGCTCAGTAGTTGTGGCTCATGGGTTCTAGAGCGCAAGCTCAGTAGTTGTGGCACACAGGCTTAGCTGCTCCACGGCATGTGGGATCTTCCCAGACCAGGGCTCGAACACGTGTCCCCTGCTTTGGCAGGTGGATTCTTAAGCACTGCGCCACCAGAGAAGCCCAATATTTGTTTTTGACCTATCAAAACTGCATTTTTGTATGGCTTAACCTAATACTAAGCGCTATGCACTATGTTAAAAAATATTAATTTTTTTAGGTATGTATACAAACGTACATTTTTTTAGAAAAAAACTAGTATGTTGATTTAGGGGCTCCTGACTGCTGTCATTAGATCTAAAGAGCAAAGTCTATACATCTGAACAGAAAAACCTTTCACATACTCTCTTCTCCTGAGTACTTATAGCTATGTGCTATTTACAAAGAAGCGACACAATTTCTGTTAATTAGTATACTGTATCAGAATACTAATTCAAATGTTTTGGCCAAAATTGCTGCAGTAATTGGGTAAACATAAATCCCACCTGTCTATTATTCCATCAGTTTAGACTGCTACTTAAAGATTTAGGATTAAGTTTGCCTTGTGAGGCTCACAGAGGATTAAATTACTTGTAAATAGCCATTCCCATGAAAGACTAAGTCATGAATGCTCCTGTTACAACCTAATCAAATACAAAAACTTTGGCAATCCTAACAAAACAGGAATTTAGACTGGCCCTTAGGATAGAGATATGTTTATTAACCAAATCGCCTAACAAAGATACTTCAAGATACTTTATTCCAAAGACAACACTTAGAGCCAAATGAACATATTTTTACAAAAATCCTATAGCTGGGGACTTCCCTGGTGGAGTAGTGGTTAAGAATCCGCCTGCCAATGCAGGGAACACGGGTTCAAGCCCTGGTCCAGGAAGATCCCACATGCCGCAGAGCAGCTAAGCCCATGAGCCACAACTACTGAGCCTGCACTCTAGAGCCCGCGAGCCACAACTACTGAGCCCACGTGCCACAACTACTGAAGCCCACGCGCCTAGAGCCCGTGCTCTGCAACAAGAGAAGCTATCGCATTGAGAAGCCCATGCACCACAACGAGGAGTAGCCCCCGCTCACTGAAACTAGAGACAGCCCGCGTGCAGCAACGAAGACCCAACGCAGCCAATAATAAAAATAAATTAATTTTTTAAAATGTCTTACTTTCCTGGAAGTTACAACCACTAACTCCTTTGAAGAGTTTTAATCAATGACATGAAAAGCTCTGTCCTGATACCTCTGCTTTAAGGAAAGAGCAAGAATGCATACTCCTATTTCCTAAGGCAGTAATCTAATGGTTTAAAATTCTATATGTTACAGCTACAGACCACTAGTTTAATGGCATTTTACATGATACATATTTTAAGATTTAGTACTATATTGCAATAAAACCACAGCAAAAGGAGATAGAAAAGAAGGGGAGAAAGAAGTCTAAATTAGGAACAAGCCTAAATATTTTCCCATAAATATGACATTTCCACTCTGTTCAAACACAGATAGGGACTTCCCTGGTGGCGCAGTGGTTCAGAATCCACCTGTCAATTCAGGGGACACAGGTTTGAGCCCTCATCCGGAAAGATTCCACATGCCACGAAGCAACTAAGCCTGTGTGCCACAACTACTGAGCCTGCGCTCTAGAACCTGCGAGCCACAACTACTGAGCCCGTGTGCCACAACTACTGAAGCTCACGCACCCTAGAGCCCGTGCGCCCCAACTACTGAGCCCACACACCGCAACTACTGAAGCCTGCACGCTCTAGGGCCCATGTGCTGCAACTACTGAAGCCCACACACCCTAGAGCCCACGCACCACAACTACTCAAGCCCATGCACCTAGAGCCCGTGCTCCGCAGCAAGAGAAACCACTACAGTGAGAAGCTCACGCACCGCAACCAAGAGTAGCCCCCGCTTGCTGCAACTAGAGAAAAAGCCCATGTGCAGCAATGAAGACACAACGCAGCCAAAAATAAATTAATTAATTAAAAAAAAACACAGATAAAGTTTAATTAAAATCTTCAGGTGCATTCCAGTAAGCAACAAGCACACCTGGTGTCCAGGGCTTGGTTTCTAATACCATCTCTTACACAGGAAACAGGGCTCCTTGGAGAAATGACTAATTCTAGGACCGGGACAGAAAATATACAAGCAAAGCCTGGAATATCTTGTAATGCCAGAAAGTTAGGAAATGCTATAAAAATAATAATTAATTAATTAACGAGGGAATGTGAAAGGCACACAGGGGTCAAATGAAAGAGCTTCCAATGACCAAAGCTGGAACAATTTGAGCAACAAAATACAGTATTGGATTGTAACCCAAAATACAAAATAAGTATTCATGAATCCATACTGGTATAAATAATGATTGAATAAATTAGTGATGAAGAATAAATAAATCTACCATGAAGAAGAATTCCAAAGAATTAGTCTAGACATTCCAGCTTCTAGGTGGTAGAACTTAACCCTGATTCCTTAAGTGTGGGTGGGTCACATAGTGACCTCCTTCCAAAGAGTACAATATGAAAAGGGAGACAAAAGAGAAACCTGACAAACACTACCTAAACCAGGTGATCAAGATTAACGTTAACAGTGATGAGTTATGTTGACAGTATGTGCCCTTGATATGTGATAAGAATGGCATTTTACCTCTATAATCTTCCTCTCATAAACTGTAACCCTGGTCTAGTCATAAGAAAAAGATCAGATAAATCCCAGTTGAAGGAATTCTACAAAATATCAGACTAGTACTCCTCAAAACTGTCAAGATCATGAAAAAAAAGATCATCAAAAATCAAGTCTGAGAAACTGTCCTAGCCAAGAGAAGCCTAAGCATAACAACTAAATGTAATACGGTATCCTGGATGAGACCCAGAACAGAAAAGGATCGTTAGGTAAAAACTAAATCCAAACAAAGTATGAACTTTAATTAATAATAATGTATCAAAATTGGTTTATTAATTGTCACAAATATACCATACTAATGTAAGATGTTAATAATAGGAGATTCTAACAACTTTTCTGTAAATCTAATTTCCGTAAGTTACAAAATTAATTTAAAATATATTTAGATGGGCTTATTTACATAAAAATATTGATGCAATCATTATGTTGTCTTTATTTCTGAACATGGTCAAAATGTACACTTCCAAAGTGACCAGGGAGTTTGCTCTATGGCTGTAGGTAAGCACTTGAATGGCTAGTGCCGTTTCAGTATTTAACATTGTTTAAGCATCAAAAATCATGAACCTGGGCCTTATTTACAGAAATTTCTGAAATACAGAAAAATATAAATTGCCCACAATATAGCCCCTATTTTCCCCAGGACAGGTATTCAGAAACAGATCTAAAGAAAAAAACAGTACAGTACTACACAATCCACAGTCAGCTGAATCCACCATAGATACGGAGGGCTGGATATGGAACTTAAGCACCAGGGTATTTTGGTATCTAAAGTTGGTCCTAGAACAAATCCCCTATGAATACCGAGGGACAACTGTATACAACGTCTGTCTTTAACATTCTAGTAACAAACTTTATTCACTTCCAACTTAAATCTGACCCATGACCAAAAACTGCACTCTCACACAATCTACAATTCCATGGAGAAACTTACTATGGAAGAAAGTCTGTATAAGTAACGTCCAAGTCTCTAATCACTGAAAACTAGCTGGCTCTCCATTAAAGCTTCAAATCTGAAGTTCTACCACTGGTACTATTGAAACAGGAGAGAAGGGAGCAGGGCATAACCTCTGAAAGAATGACATAGCCTGAGGACATGACATAAACGGATTAGAACCAAATGGGTCTAAGATGGTGGACAAGTCGACTCCCACTAGACCTTGAACCTCAGTATACGCTCAATGTAACACATCAGCAAGCTAAATGACACACCCTTAGGCGCCATGACAGTTCTAAGGCGACCATAAGGATCAAAAAGTGGGCGGTGGCCCAATTCCTGAAAATCCCTGCCCCTTCCTGAAATAGCTGGAATACTCCTCCCACTCACTAGCCTATGAAATTACCCACCACTATAAAAACTGACAACCCCATATCCTGGTTCCTTTCTCACCTTCTGAGATGGCCCACTCCCTCTGTCTGTGGAGTGTGTTTCTCTCTAAATAAATTCACTTATTACCTATCACTTTGTCTCTCACTGAATTCTTTCTGTGATGAGACATCAAGAACCTGAGCTTCATTAAGTCCTGAAACCAGGTGTGTGATCTCAGTTGGAACACTGTGGGTTTTGGCCGCGTGGGTTCAAGTCCCAATCAGGGTTTTGGCTGGGTTCGAGTGCCAGCTGTGTGCGTTCAAGTCCCAACTGAGGTGCACGGTTTCACTATTAACTCTAACTTCATTTTGCAGATTCACAGTGACCAACTCTAATGAGGACTTATATTTATTACACTCAAAGAAACAAAACAAAATAACTTAGCAATGTGTGTCTGATATTTCCAACCAAATCACAAAAAAGGGGCATTTGAATCCAAACTCCTTATTTTATAAGTGAGAAAAGAGCCAAGGGGATTAACAAAGATACTTATTCAAGGTCATCTTGAATCTCAACTAGAACCAGGATTTCTTCTCAGCCCTATACTATTCCAAAGAAGGAAACAAGGGCAAGATAAAGGGTATTATAATTCTGACCATTTCCTATGCTAGGTTAGAAAGCTTTAGTTTTCTGAGGTCAACAAAATAAGCCAGCCTACCTATTGGAAATAGCACCAAGTAGCTATCCTTTTTTTAAGTGGCATGCCCTCCTGACACAGATTCTTGTCTCCTATTTAATTATCAATTCTTGAATTGTGCCACTATTCAATATCCATGATGTGAAAGTTGAAGCCTTGGTTAAAGCTTGTAAGTGTTCAACTTAATTTGGTACAAACAGAAGACTGAGTGTATTAATTTTCCTCCCAGTTATCCTTAATAATTTTTCTTTTTCTTTTGTTATTGAGATGAAATTTACAGAACATACACTTAAGCATTTTTTAAATTTTTTTAAAACATTTTGAAGTATACAATTCCATGGCATCAACCTTTCTTTAGTTTCAAAATGCCAAATATTTTTCATTAGAGATGCACTAATCCAAATGTAGAAGGACTACTGTTTTCAATTAATTCGTCACATCTCAAAGAAGGCCTAAATCCAGGTTCCAACCCTAAGTGTGGCCTGAGCCCCTTTATCATTCTAATCTCTTTCCACACGTGGCCAGCCACAGTGCAGAGGTACTGTGCCAAGCACCTTTCACCTTCTTCCACATATCAGTAGTATTCTATCACACTCTCCTGCCCTGAACATACCCACAAAATCAGGCTTATTGTGTGGTTAGCCAACCCGGCAGGCTTTTGTTTCAGCAAATACTTCAAACTTTGCAAACTAGTTAGGAAGGAATGATCTCATCCCACTGACCCAACAGCCAACTTTATCAAAAAAGCTTTTTGTTACAAGCTGTGATAACCTAGGAAACCAGATCTATTTTTACTGTACAGGCATGGAAAAGGAAAAGAAGAAATCATAAGGAAAAAAACAGCTCACATGTTGACCATTTTTAAAAATCACTTATTCTCCAGAATTTCCCCCATTCTTTGATATCTGGCTGCAAGTGAACAAAAAGAAAGACTTTTAGAATTTTTTCAATGCCCCCCAAAAAATCATTATTGTGACAATTAAAAAGCAAACTTCATATTCTAGACCAAATATTGAACCTACCCTGGGTCAGATTTGTAAGAAAAAATAAGGATTCCTCTCCAGCATCACCTCAACATTTATTGAGTGCTAATGTTCCAGGTACTATTCTAATCACTTTACATATATCAATTCAATGAATATGTTGAGGACTTCCCTGATGGCGCAGTAGTTAAGAATCCGCCTGCCAATGCAGGGGACATGGGTTCGAGTCCTGGTCTGGGAAGACACCACGTGCTGCAGAGCAACTAAGCCCGTGCACCCACAACTACTGAGCCTGCGCTCTAGAGTCTGCGAGCCACAACTACTGAGCCCCCATGCCACAACTACTGAGCCCCCATGCCACAACTACTGAAGCCTGCACGCCTAGAGCCCGTTCTCCACAACAAGAGAAGCTACCGCAACGAGAAGCCTGTGCACTGCAACAAAGAGAAACCCCCGCTTGCCACAACTAGAGAAAGCCTGCACACAGCAACGAAGACCCAACGCAGCCAAAAATAAATAAATTAAATTAATTTTAAAAAAAGAGGGCTTCCCTGGTGGCGCAGTGGTTGAGTCCGCCTGCTGATGCAGGGGACACAGGTTTGTGCCCCGGTCTGGGAAGATCCCACATGCCGCGGAGCGGCTGGGCCCGTGAGCCATGGCCGATGAACCTGCGCGTCCACAGCCTGTGCTCCGCAATGGGAGAGGCCACAGCAGTGAGAGGCCCGCGTACCACAAAAAAAAAAAAAAAGAAAAAAGAAAAAAGAATACGTTGAACAATTCTAGTATGTAGGTATATTATTATCCCCATTTAAAATAGGGACACTATGGCACTTAAAGTTTAAGTAACTTGCCTGAGGTCACTCGCCTAGTAAAGTAGTGGACCCCAACTCTTAACTGTTTCCCCACACTGTCTCTCACAACAACTTTTTTAAAAATAAATTTATTTATTTATTTATGGCTGTGTTGGGTCTTGGTTGCTGCTCACAGGCTTTCTCTAGTTGCAGCGAGTGGGGGCTACTCTTTCATTGTAGTGCAGTGGCTTCTCTTGTTGCAGAGCACGGGCTCTAGGCACACGGGCTTCAGTAGTTGTGGCCCACGGGCTTAGTTGCTCTGTGGCATGTGGGATCTTCCCGGACCAGGGCTCGAACCCGTGTCCCCTGCATTGGCAGGTGGATTATTAACCACTGCGCCACCAGGAAGTCCCTATTTTTTTAATTCTTAAAAAAAGATGTGATTCATCATCTACTATACACCTGGGTATTCAAAGCACATGGATGTGCCCTTTCTCTGCTTGGCCTCCAAGCAGCATACTTTCACAGATGGAGCTATGGCCAAATGCTGTGACACAGGGTGCACACCTCCAGTGCCTTGCCGAGGCAGTTCCTTCTGCTTAGGTAGCAGGTGATCAGCCTCTACTCTAAAACATTCAGGAAAAACAAATTAGATCAAGAGCACTATTTAGAGTGAATCGTCCTAAATCTGTATGTGTCAGTATGCATGTGAGAATCAGGTGACTAAAGGCGGCTGATGTAAACAAAGGATTCTACAGCAGACAACTATAAGGAACAAAAGCTAACAATCTCTGATAGTTTGTGGAGCAGCTGTGGGACATTCTAAAGGTGAATGTTAGCCTACCTTAAGATAAAACAAAAAAATGGTTATAAAGTCTACTGAGAGATAAAGGCTAAAGTTAGATTACTGGCCTCGAGGCTGAAAAGAATTCTGAAGACAGGAGTACACACAGTTTACCCTTCTGAAATGCATAAAGCTTTCCCCAGATCTCAACTAGACCTCCCCCACCGTCCTGGACTCTTGGTGGGTCCAAGTACATCTAATGAAGACAGTAATACAAGCACTAACATGAAATAAAATTTGAAAAGGAAACAAGTAAACTCCAGTAAAGAAAAGTTCCAAGAGCAGGAAAGAAAGAGTGCCTCCAGAAAGAGGAAAGCTGTGACAAGAGCTATAGAACCTCCCTTAAGCTCCTCCCTTAAGATCCCTTAAGATCCCCATGCACTCGGGTGCTACACCAGAATGAGTGTAGGCAGTATATGAATAAGAGTGGATAAGTACATCACTACACTGAATTAGAAATAATTTACACAGATATATAGATATAGATATCAATTCTTCTTCTTCAGTCCTAAAATCATTCTCTCTCACTTAATAACTAAAATACCATTTTTCTTTTCCACCTTTTCAAGGCCTACCTCTACTCTCTCAGTCCGTCTCTATGAAAGCCTCCATGGCTTCCAGAGCACTCTAGCTATATGATGTGTGCTACTAGTACACCACCGACCAACTTTATTACTTACATGCCTATTACCCACTATAAACTGTGAGCTCAAGAGCAATAATGTTCAGTAATCTCTGGTTATTCTCTAGTACCTATCTCAGTTCCATGAACATTAGCAGGTACAAAATAATGCAAAATATATTGCACATTTTTCTAATTCTGAGGCCTTCAATCTTTTTCTCTTTATATCACAACCCATGGGGGAAAAATCATTTCATAAAATGACCCATATTCACACACATACAGTTATACACACACACATACACATAAATGAAACAGAAGTATGTAAAATGTACTGATATCTTCTGTTCCTGTTTTTTAAGGGCTTCCTGTGAAAATTTCAATTTCTGGTAAAAATAATATCTTAAGAGAAGGAGATACACAATTAAAAGCAGTTTTCAAACTTTAATGTGGACATCCCTTGGGAAGATGGTTTAAAATAGATTACAGAGAACTATACCCAGAATCTGATTTAGTAAGTCTGGGTAGAAGCCCAGGAATCTGCCTTTCAAATTACCCCAAATCATTCTGATGTAGATGATAAAACTATACTTATCAGACACATGCCCACATAATTTAAGATTTAATCTCAAAATACATAGTTTCAACTCTTCCTACACTAGCTACAGGTTAACCAAACTATCTGCAAGAGGTTCCTGCCTTGCTAATAAACTGGTTTTTCATCTGAAAGCTGTCTGGCTCAACAATCCTTTTATAGACTTTCTCTAATGCAACTGGTAAACCACTAAAATCTAACTGTTCTCTTAACTACAGCTCTTCGCACCAAGAAAAACAAAAGAATGATATGAATGAAAGGCATTTTTGTTGCCAAGTCGTTTGCTTTATAACTGAAAGAGCTTTTGAAAACCAGTCACATTGGCCATACAACTGGCATATGTAGTCATCAGTTTGGAACTCCTAAGTACAAGTGGCCTATAGCTCAAAAGTGATCACTAAATAACTCAAAGTCTGACCACAAACTGCTTGAAAGCTACGACACAAGCCTACATGTCTTGTAATTATAAGCCAATAAGAAGACCCTTGATTCCTGAAAGTTTTAAATTCAACAAAGTCAATATTAAAATAGCACCAAACACTTGCAATGAACAATTCAAAAATGAAATTAATAATTCCATTTACAACAGCAACAAAAAGAACACTTAACAATAAATTTAACAAAATAAGCACACAACTTATAGTACTCTGAAAAATACAAAAAATGGAGAAAGAAGAGCTTCCAAATTCATGGATGGGAAGACTTAACATTGTTAAGAAGAGGGAATTCCCCATCGGTACAATGGAAGAAGGCAATACTCCTCCCAAACTCATCTACAGATGCGATGCAATCCCCATCAAAATCCCAATTAGCTTCTTTGCAGAAATTGACAAGCTAAATCTAAAAGTCATAGGGAGGGACTTCCCTGGCGGTCCAGTGGTTAAGACTCCGCACTTCCAATACAGGGGGTGTGGGTTTGATCCCTGGTCAGAGAATTAAGTTCCCACATGACGCAGGGTGCAACCAAAAAAAGAAAAAAGTGGGCAAATAATCTGAACAGCCATTTCTCCAAAGATGATATGCAAATAGCCAGTAAGCACATCAGTCACCAGGAAAATGAAAGTCAATACCACAGTGAGAAACCACTTCATACCCACTAGGATGATGATAATCACAAGGACAGAAATTGGAACCCTCATATAGTGCTAATGGAAATGTAAAATCGTGTGGCCATTTTATTAACAGAAAACAGTATGGCAGTTCCTCAACAGGTTAAACATATGACCCAGCAATTCCACTCCTAGGTATAAACCCAAGAGAAGTGAAACCCTATGACCACACAAAAACTTGAACACAAATGTTCATAGCGGCATTATTCATAATAGCAAAAAAGTGGAAACATAAATGTCCATCTACAGATGAATGAATAAGCAAAATGTGGTATATCCAAACTGTAGAATGTTATATGTCCATAAAAAGGAATGAAGCAGTAATACAAGCTACAAGACAGATGAACCTTGAAAATATTATGTTAAGTGGAAGAAGCCAGTCACAAAAGACTACATACTGTATCACTCCATTTATATGAAATGTCCAGACAGGCAAATCAAGAGGGACAGAAAGATTAGTGGTTCTCAAGGGCTTGGGAAGAGGGGGTGCTGAAAAGATTAGAGAGTGATGGCTATAGAGTATGGGGTTTCTTTTGGGAGTGATAAAAATGTTCTAAAACTGTGGTAATAGTCACACATATCTGTGAATATACTAAAAACCATTGATTTCTATACTTTAAATGGGTGAACTGTATGGTATGTGAATAATACCTCAATAAAACTGTTACCCCCCAAAAAAGAGAGACAGAGCACCAAACACATGAAACTAACATCTTCTTTCCTATGAGATTGCCCTTAATATCAACTTAAAGGATATTTCCTTTCTTGTTATCAGAAGATAGATATGTTATTTTCCAGTTATGTACAATTTTTTTTAAAAAAGCAAAGCTTGCTCAAAGAAACATGCTTTGTTGTTAGATGCATATAAAAACTTCTGCAAGAAAAGGCTAGAGGGAGCCACTAGAAGATGAAGAGAAAAACTAAACTTTCAACAGTTAAGTATAGGCAGTCTTCGTTTTGCATAGTGGTGTGAGACTAAAAAAGTGACAATGCAAGTTGAAACCATGCAAAACGATAGTAATAATAAATGGGGAAAATTACAATTGTTCTGTTATCTTTAAAAATTTTTGTTGAAACATTAAAAATTCTGTCATTTATAATTGTATAAGAATAAAAAAACAGGAAAACTAACATTTATTTAGTATGCTGTAAAAGATTGGAAACATTGAAAATTATTTATAATTTCTTTGAAAAAACTTATCAAGAGTAGTTAACTTATGATAGGGAATGGACCAGCTTCCAGCATTTTATCCCTTATGTTTTCAATGTCACAAAGTATCTCTGAGAATTCTTTTAATAAAAGTGAAATTTCTTGCCCATGTCACTTTCTCCTCTGGGATATCTTCATCTTTTTCACCAAACCATTTTCCTCATTTACATAGATAAGCTCACCTTCACTGAGCTTCTCTAGCTGCATATCCAGAGTCTTTTGAATGACAGTAGTGTCAACATTCCCACAGTGAAGTTATTTCTTCTGTAACTCCATTCACTTATGATTTGCATTTCACTTCCAACCCTGGAAAGGAAGTTTTTGGTTCTTTGCTGCACCTTCTTCGTTCTTTCTTTCAATTACCCATTTTTGTAAAATGCCACATGGGTTTATCGCTGGGTGACATGGAGGCAATGGAACTGCATGCTTTGCTATCTCTGCATGAACTGAATAACAGATGTGCAGTGAACAGTCACCAACAGGTTTTGAAAGGAGATGACAGATCACTGATACTGATGTACACCTGTTACTTACATAATAATCTGTAGCGAGAAGAGCTAGCGGCAATTTTGTAGTTTATGCAATTACAGGTAGTACATGTTATTAGGGAATGGGTGTTATTTAACTGAATCATGGTAAGTAAAATTTGTGCATATCAGAACCATACAAACCAAGGAGTCCCTGTATATCAAGTTACAGAATCTTGGCATTTCTAGAAAGCTCCCTCAGGGTAATCTAACCGAATGACCCTTGATGTAGATGATTGATGACCATCACGTGACACACATTACGGCAAAGGGTAGCTCTTCCACCAATGAACAGCTCTAATGATTAGAAAAATAAACCTCCAAACAGTCAAGAGCACAGGTTCTAGAATCAGACTGCCTGACTTCCCATCCTGGCTTTTCCTTTTGTAGAGCTAGGTAAACTTGGGAAAGTTATGTAATCTCTTCGTGACTCAGTTTCCTCATCCGTAAAATAAAAATGTTATGACCTGCAATCATGGGACTGTTATGAGAGTTAAATTCATAGAGAGTACTTATTAATTCTAGCACATAGTAAGTGTTCAATAAATGGTAGCCTCTATAATTAATCATATCACCATCATGAACTGTACAGTGCTTGACCTTCCTCATTCAAACCCTTTCCCTCACCTGGACTCTGTACCAGCCTCTTAACAGAGCCCTCGGACACAGTCTCTCACCCGACTCTCCATATGGTCATCAGAATTATACCCCTCAAAATCGAATCTGACCCTCTTCCCCTTGCCAAACAATTCAGCCTAAAGCATCAGGTAGGGCAGAGCAAAGTCAGAGTCCTTGTTTTGGGGTGGGGAGGGAGCCATAGTGGCCCAGCGCAGGGTGTCAAAGACCAAGTTAGGGTAAGGCAGGAATTCACATGGTGAGGTGGCCTGGCCCGATTTATTTAACTTATAAGGGGTCAGAAGATAGCTACCATTTTAAAAGATCAAATGAATTTCAAAACTGAAGAAACATAAATAATAGTCCAAGGGGGAATAATTAAGCTTAACTTTAAAAAGAAAACAACTTATCACAAGTAGACAAAATGACAGTACACAACTGGTAACCCTGATTCCTTGGAAGTAGGTTGGCATTTCAATGTTTGTTCATTATTCTCAGTGCCAGTGTTCACTGCATTCACTTTCAAGATAAAATTTCATTTGGCATGGTGGTCTCTCTTGAACTTGTTAACAAAAGGAAACTCCTGGTGAAGCCTACTCATCAACTACATAAATATTAGGTATTTGAAAAAATGCTAGGTCTTCAACAACACATCCCTGGTTTCCTGTCTCTTAAAAGCAAAGAGAGAGAAAGGAAAAAGTTAAAAGAAAAGGATGAAGGAGAAAAGAAGAAACAAGCATAAAGAACAAGGCAGACAATAATAACTCTGAACCTAAAATAGGTTGTAGAGTTGCTCCTGAGCTGTAAACTGATCATGATGCACTGATCCTCTCGCATTACACCAACACACAAAAGCCACAGGATAACAGAGCAAGCCATCACCTCCTTGTATTACAATCTCATACACTTGCTTTGGATGCTGTGCCTCCTAATCACACCTAGTTTAAGTAGCATCATATATCTGGCAACATCTAGTATTTAAGAAGCAAGTAAAAACCTGAAAGGAATTACCAAGCAAGGCTGCATGGTACTATGCAAGTATATACACTTTATCGTCAAAAAGATAGAGATTTGAAGCTGTCTTTTTACTGGCTGTGCAACCTTGGGCCTTATCTTCTCTAACGTCTATCATTCCCAACTTTATAGATAAGGAAAGTGTCTACACAGAAATATTATAACGACTGAATGAAACAATACATGAAACACCCAGTACAAGCCCAAGCCTGCCTTGGACCACACAAAAGTATGTCATAAAACCCCTCAAACTCAATTCTAAAATCTGGTTTCCTAAACCACAGCAGCTTATAAGAAAAAAATTAGAAAAGAAAAATAAAGATTTTTCCCCCCACAAAATAAAGTACAGAGACAGAAGCACTACAAAGCAAGCACTCAAAATCATAGCCATGTGAGGTGCTTAGGGGTAAAACCTACACGATTCAACAAGCGTGAAGGATATGATTCTACATAATGAGCCATCACATTTGTTGTACGAAATGATGACTAACAAGTCACTGGAAAATATTATATTTAGGTTATAATAATCACTTCCTATATATGAATTCCTTTTATGCAAAGTTCAAAATACACAGATTACATTTTACTTGATAAAACAGATTCAACTTAAGCATAAGAAATTCCCAAGTCACTCCTACTAGGATACATAAAAATAGGGAACTGGGCAATTGGGTAAAGAAAATGGACATAAATAGATAACACAGCTAAAGACATATTTGTAATGCAGTCTTAGAAGAGATGGAGACAGCTGGCTGTGGAACTGCAGTTATACAGGAAGAAGAGGTGAGTAAATAGGGTAAACAATGCCAGATCAGTGTTATTACCTTCTTGTGAACATGAAATTAGCATGGATCATGATCCTTATGTAATATATTGAGTGGGGGGACTTCCCTGGTGGTCCAGCAGTAAAGAATCCACCTTGCAATGCAGGGGACGTGGGTTCAATCCCTGGTCAGGGAACTAAGATCCCACATGCTGCAGAGTAACTAAGCCCGCGTGCCACAACTACTGAGCCCATGTGCCACAACTACTGAGCCTGTGTGCCTCAACTAGAGACCCTGCGTGCCACAAACCACAGAGCCCACGTGCTCTGGAACCCACTTGCCATAACTACAGAGCCCACGCGCCCAAGCCTGAGCACCATGACTAGAGAAGAGAAAACCTGCACGCCACAACTAGAGAGAAACCCACCTGTCACAACGAAAGATCCTGCCTGCCTCAACGAAGATCCCACATGCCACAACTAAGACCTGATGCAGCGCCCAAAAAATAATAATAAATAAATAAATAAATATATGAAGTGGGGAAAGTTGAGAAATTATCCCAGAATACATGTGGATTTGCTCAGTAATGGGTTTAACTTATGCTTTATCCATCTCAAGAATCCAGGTCACTGCATCTCCCTATCAATTTGATCCAGGATAGAACGTAGTAGTAAAGAAACAACAAATTTTAGGGGGATTTCCATGGTGGCACAATGGTTAAGAATCCGCCTGCTGGGCTTCCCTGGTGGCGCAGTGGTTGAGAGTTCGCCTGCCGATGCAGGGGACGCGGGTTCGTGCCCCGGTCCGGGAAGATCCCACATGCCGCGGAGTGGCTGGGCCCGTGAGCCATGGCCACTGAGGCTGCGCGTCTGGAGCCTGTGCTCCGCAACGGGAGAGGCCACAGCAGTGAGAGGCTCGCATACCGCAAAAAAAAAAAAAAAAAAAAAAAAAAAATCTGCCTGCCAATGCAGGGGACACGGGTTCGAGCCCTGGTCTGGGAAGATTCCACATGCTGCAGAGCAACTAAGCCTGTGCGCCACAACTACTGAGCCTCTACTCTAGATCCCATGCACCACAACTACTGAAGCCCACGCGCCTAGAGCCCGTGCTCCACAACAAGAGAAGCCACCGCAATGAGAAGCCCATGCACCGCAAAGAAGAGTAGCCCCCACTTGCCGCAACTAGAGAAAGCCCGAACGTGACGAAGACCCAATGCAGCCAGAAATTAATTAATTTAAAAAGAAATAAATTTTAAAAGTAATTAAATGTAAGACCATACAGAAAATAATCTTAGTATGCACACATGCAATAAAACATTGAAATTTTAAATGCAAATACAGAAAGTACAAACTTAACTGAAAGTAAAAAATTATGAATTTAAGGTATTTGAAGTTGTTTTATTATGAGCTGTCTGCTCTTTTTTTTGAAGAAACTATAAAAAATAAAGGCACATCTATTAAAGGAGCTAAAATAAAAATATTGACTACCAAATGCCAGTGAAGATGCAGAAAAATTGGACCTCTCCTACACTGCTGGTTGGAATGTAATGGAACTGCCAATCCAGAAAACAGTTGGACAGTTTCTTCAAAAATCAAACATACCCTTACCATGCAACCCAGCAATCACACTCTTGGGTATTTATTCCAAAGAAAAGAAAACGTGTGTTCACTCAAAAACCTATACACAAATGTGCGTAGCTGCTTTATTCACAACAAAACATGAGCCAACCCAAATAACTGTCAACAGTGTAAAGCTAAACACATGACATCCATACCAACTATTACTTAGCTATAAAAAGGAACAAATTATTGATACATACAATGGGCCACAAGGGCATCATGCTTAGCAAAAAAAGCTAATCTCCAAAGATCACATACTGTACGATTCCAATTTGATGTCGTTCTCAAAATGACAGAGAGAACAAATTAGTGGTTGCCAGAGGACCAAGACAGGTTGAAGAAAGGGGTTCACAAAAACTACACACACACACACACACACACACACACACACACACACAAATGCAGGTTAAAAAAATTAGGGAAAACTGAAAAAGGTCTGCAGTGTAGTTAACAGTAATGTACCAATCAATGTCAGTTTCCTGGTTTTGATATTATACTACAGCTATTTAAGATGTCACTGTTGGGGGAAGCTGGCTGAAGACTACTATTTTCAACTTCCTGTGAGTTCAAAATATTTACAAATAAAAAGTTAAAAAACAAAATAAGGGCCTTTATGGATTCACTTTTTCATGGATTTACTTTCAAGTTCCACTGAAAAGCATTACACAGTGGCTAAAAGCATAAAGTGACCACCATTTACTGTTTGGTGATCTCTTGATACCTCAGTTTTCTCATCTATATAAAGAAGATAATTATTACAATCTTACTAAATTTCTCACTAAATTTCTCATGCAAACTTCCCTATCAAGAAGGCTCTCCAGAACTTATAACCTTTGTGTATATGGAGGAAATACTTTATTACTAAAGTTCAAAAGCCCAGAAATCAAAGTAAAATATTGAAATCTCATTTTAAAAACTAACTTAAGTCAAAAGGCAAACAACACACGAGGAGAAAAATATTTGTATTACAAATAATACATAAAGGGCTAATTTTTATAATATACTAAGAGCTCTCACAAATAAATAAGAAAAATATCAACAACCCAATAGAAATATAAGCCCAGGATACAAACTCTTCACAGAAATTCAAATGATTAATAAATTTATGAAAAGATATTCAGACTCTCTCACATTACAAAAAATACAAATTAAACAATGAGAAACCAATTTTCACTTGCCAGGAAGAAAGTTTCAGTTTTCATTTAATACTTCTGTACTAAATTTTCTTAGTATTGTTTGTCTTAATTTATTATAAACTTTTTTTTTTTTTTTTGCCGTACGCGGGCCTCTCACTGTTGTGGCCTCTCCCGTTGCGGGGCACAGGCTCTGGACGCGCAGGCTCAGCGGCCATGGCTCACGGGCCCAGCCACTCCGCGGCATGTGGGATCTTCCCGGACCGGGGCACGAACCTGTGTCCCCTGCATCGGCAGGCGGAGTCTCAACCATTGCGCCACCAGGGAAGCCCTATTATAAATTTTTTAAAAAACACTCAACATCTGCCACATTGTAGAAAATTTTTTTTTAATTTGGAAAACTTCACATTTGTGAAGACTTTAAAAAGAGTTTAGGGCTTCCCTGGTGGCGCAGTGGTTGAGACTCCGCCTGCCGATGCAGGGGACACAGGTTCGTGCCCCGGTCCGGGAAGATCCCACATGCCACAGTGCGGCTGGGCCCGTGAGCCATGGCCGCTGAGTCTGCGCGTCCGGAGCCTGTGCTCTGCAATGGGAGAGGCCACAACAGTGAGAGGCCCACGTATGGCAAAAAAAAAAAAAAAAAGAGTTTAACTGAAAAATTCACTTCAGTTAATTACTGTATTTTCTCTACAAGAAAAAAAGTTGTTATAATATCCACAAAATACATGTCTGATTTTTCTCAAAAATATTATATTACATGTCTGATCTTTCTCAAAAATATACATTTAAGGGGCTTGCCTGGTGGCACAGTGGTTAAGAATACGCCTGCCAATGCAGGAGACAGGGGTTTGAGCCCTGGTCTGGGAAGATCCCACATGCCACGGAGCCACTAAGCCCGTGCACCACAACTACTGAGCCTGCGCTCTAGAGCCCACGAGCCACAACTGCTGAAGCCCATGCACGTAGAACCCGTGCACCGGAACAAGAGAAGCCCCCACTCACTGCAACTAGAGAAAGCCCACGCGCAGCAATGAAGACCCAATGCAGACAATAAATTAATTAATTAATAATTTAAAAAATAATAATAATATAATACATTTAAGAGAGGGATTACCTTTCTTTAATCCTTCATATCACCAAACATAATACAGGACAAAAACTGACAAACATGGAGAAAAAAAATGGAGACATAAGGGGAGAGAAGACAAACAGATCTTGGATTCAAGTTTAGTCTCATTAAATAGCACCACCTCTGGAAAGCACAAGATTTCAAAATACACACACATATCCTCTGCCAGTAAGCCCTACCACAGCCAGTCTCTAATTTCATTTATACGGCTGTTGAGACTTTTTAAATGACTTCCATTAAAATATTTTCTTTGAAACAAACTATAAAATCAGACCCTATGTACACTCTTTTATGCAATCATTGATTTTGGTAGGGTAGAGGAATTCAAGAGAGGAAACACAATCAATATAGCTACGTGGAGGCTACCAATCCAGATATTCATTATAAAATAACTAAGAACCATTTTAGTTCAAACTACCACTACATATCTTTTCATTCAACAAATACGTACCAAATCAGGCTCTGGGCTAGGACCCACTGCTCTCAGTAAGCACATATTATACTAAACTAGACTGAGGCTCTTAGGTCCCTAAGGTTCCCTTTTCTAGATTTGATATATAGGTCTTGCATGGAAAATAATGTCCTACTGCCAATGTGTGGGCTAAAAATTTGATCTGTAATTGTTTAATTCTCTTCTGGACCAGAGTTTCTCAACCCCTGTCCTATTCACATTTTGTACCGGATCATTCTTTGTAGTGGGGTGTTATCCTGTGCATAGCAGCATCCCTGGCCTCTACCCACTAGATGCCAAAAGTACCCTCCCAGTTGTGACAATGAAAAACATCTCCAGACATTGTCAAACGTCCCCTAGAGTGCAAAACCACATCTCTACCCCAACCCCCACTGAGAACTACTATTCTATAGACCAGCAAAATCATTTGAGAAACTTTTGTTTTTAAATTCAGATTCTGCAACTTCACACCCTCTAGGATAGATATAACCAAAAGACAGATTAAGTGTTGACGAGAATATGGAGAAACATGAAGCCTCATATGTTGTTAAAGGGACTGAAAAATGGTACAGACACTTTGGAAAACCAATATAGCAGCTCCCCAGAAGGTTACACCTAGAGTTACCATTTGATCCAGCAATTCCACCCCTAAGCACATACCCAAGAAAAATTAAAACAAATGTCCACACAAAAACGTGTACTCAAATGTTCACAGTAGCATAATTCATAACAGCCAAAAAGTACAAACAACCCTAATGTCCATCAACTTATGAATGTATAAACAAAATGCAGTATATTCATACAATATTATGTGTCCATAAAAAGGAATGAAGTACTGATACATGCTATAATACAGACGAACCTTAAAAACATTATGCTAAATGAAAGAGGCCAGTCACAAAAGACCACATGTTGTATGATTCTATTTATATGGAACATCTAGAATAGGCATATCTATAGAGATAGAAAGTAGATTAGTGGTTGCCCAGGGCTGGGGCCCAGGGGTTGGGGGGTAGATAGAGGAATTAAGGGGGTAATGGCTAAGAGGGGCAGGGGTTTTGTACGGTCTAACAAAACCTTCTAAAATCGATTGTGGTGTTAAATACACAACTCTGAAAATACTAAAAACCACTGAAATGTACACTTTCAATGGCTGAATTGTAAGGTATGTGAATTACATCTCAATAAAGCTATTTTTAAAAATTCAGATTCTAGACTCCACCTCAGATCTAATAAATGAGAATAAAAGGCAGAAAGCCAAAACTATTTTAGAAGACCCTCCAGGTGATCCCAATGAAGCTGGTGTGGGACATTTGGGGTTCACTACCAGATAGTGATGAACATCCCAAACCACAAGCTGCAGAGACTGGCAAAGAGGAAACAGCTTGCTGAGCACTTCTCAATGGTAAACTGCTTGTAAAAGAATATGAAAACTAGTAACTTGGTAACTTTTTTTCCTTTTTCTAAATTTAAATTTTTTTTCATAGCATTACTTATCCCTTTCGGAAAGGAAAAAGTAAATAAATATGATTATTAAGTTTTAAAAATATGATCAATAACATCTCAATTTCATGTCTAATTAATGACTCCATGTTATGTTGAAAGATTGCTTGCTAAACAAATTATGACATATGCACCTTCATATTTCAAGAAATAGAAACTAAAACAACTCTATATATTACATACTTCTACATCTATGCTCATTTGTAAAGTGATTTTATAATTATTAGTTTCAGTTTGACATACAGTGCAACTATTCACATGATACTAAGAAAAAGATTATACAAAGTGGAAGAAAATGAAAGAGTAATAATTTTTAATTAGATCTGCTACATGAACCTGGACATCTAATACTAAAAATTCCAATCTATGAAATTTAAACTTCCCAATAAATCCGAACATCTGGAATTATACTGCACAGCAATTAGAAAAAGTTGCACTATGGAAAATGATTTAAATCATTCTGGCTTATGTTTTGCAAACTCCAGCAGAAAACTAATGCTAGGGTTCACTGAAACAAACACTGCTGGTATCTCCTATTTCCTCCAAGAAAAAACAAGAAAGCCATTATTATCTCTGATTTTCTCCTGAAAAGTATAATGACCCCTCTTATGACATAATGGAAAATATGAACAAGAATTTTAATCAAAATAGCATTTATAAAGACATATGGATACTTTTAAACTTTAAAATCTAAATACCTACCCATACACCCAGAGTTTCTGAAACTAATGGCTAAATCTGGTTTACTTCAGACTCCCTTTTGTAAAAAAGCAATGTCTAAACAGTGAGATTCATGTGAAACAGTACATCCTTTATTTGTACAGGAACTCTCTCTCAGGTACTTAACCTAGCAGAGTAATACATACGGATCACCTCCTGAATATGATTACGTTACAACTTAATTGATACCACAAAAAATGGCATTATACATAAGTATTTATTGACAAGGAATGATGCTTATAATAGTTAAGTGGGAAGTTCTTAAATAGTATAAACAATTCCTATTTTAGCAAGAAAAATATGTATGCATATTCACAGAAAACAGCTGAAAGAATATATGTCAAAATGTTGTTATTCTTTTATAATTTTTGTATGTTCTAAATTTTGTACACTAAATATATATTCTCATAAACAGAAAAATAAATATCATTTTAAAAACAATATAAAAACTTTTCTGCCTTTATGAAAATAGAAAATAGAAAATCTACTTTTTCCTCTTCCTTCCACTAGGTACAACTAAAAACGCTGGACATTATACATACATAAAAAAACATTAAGACTCTGAAAGGTGGAGAGAATAAGTTAGAATGGCAAGGGACCTTGGGAACCTAAGAAACAAAAAGGGGCGAGTTCCCTGGGCTTCCTTTTTGCCTTATAGATCTCAATATTGGAAATGACAAGCCTGGCAACCTAGAAACACCTAAGAGTACAGACAAGAAAAACTCCAACGAAAGCCTGCTCACTTTAGCCAAAGGACCAGGAAAGGCTCAGCTTAGCAAGACAGAAAACTTTTAGACAATAAACATTTTACTCCAGCCAAACACCACAGAAAACACAGTGGGTCCAACACCACCCATATAGTAAAGGCCAAACCCTCACCAGGCTGGAATGAGGCACCCAACACCCTCTCCAGGGTGGAGTAAGAGGCCAAGGAGGGAAGCCAGGACTTCACCCCTGCAGTCGGCAAAGGCACCGCAGTGTCAGTGAAGACCACTTGCAGAGCCTGGAATACCACCATATTATATCAATGTAAATGGCGTTTCTCTAAAAACTAAACATGCAACTACCATATGACCCAGCAATTACACTCTCAGGCAAACTGCCAAACTGTTTTCCAGAGGAGCTGTACCATTTACTGTTAACTGTTTCTATGTCAATACCCTGGTTGTTATATGGTTTTGCAAAATACTACCACAGCAGGGAAACTGGACAAAGGGTACAAGGGATCTCTCTGTATTGTTTTCTTACAACTGCATATGTATCTACAATTACCTCCAAGTTAAAAGTTTAATTAAAAAACAGAATTTAAAAATTATATAAAAAACTACTATTGATACTATGTATAAAGTAGATAACTAATGAGATCCTACCGTATAGCACAGGGAACTCTACTCAGTGCTCTGCAGTGACCTAAATGGGAAGGAAATCCAAAAAAGAAAGGATATATGTATATGTATAGCTGATTCATTTTGCTGTACAGTACAAACTAACACAACATTGTAAAGTAACTATACTCCAATAAAAATTAATTTTTTAAAAAAACTGACAAATATACTAAATATTTGGGCTTCTTAAGGCAGGACTTACATAGTCTTATAGCCATAGCACCTAAACTGAACCTAGAACATATCAGACACTCAAGAAACACTTATTGGGGAGTTCCCTGGTGGCCTAGTGGATTACGATTCTGAGCCTTCACCACCGTGGCCTAGGTTCAATCCCTGGTCATGGAACTGAGATCCCACAAACTGCACGGCACGGCCAAAGAAAAAAAGGAAAGAAAAAAAAAGAAAAGAAACACTTATTGAATTAGATTGAATAATATAAGCAACATTTCAAAAATAAGATGCTTAAGAAACCTAACAGTTCCATTTCATTGGCTTTAAACAAAACAACCTTAAAACAAGTGCCAAAAAAAAAAAGTCTCTTTCAAGAAAATAAAGTATCCTGGAATTTTTCCACAAAGAGAACAGTGACTCAAACTTAGACTACAATGAGCTAGAAAGATATTACCTCATCATTTTAGTCAATTTATTGCTGGCTTGTTAGGAAAAATAAAAACAAAGAAGAAGAAAGAGAAAGAAAGCTTGCAGGGCTTAAAAGTACCATGTATGTCCACCCCAATGCTCATAGCAACACTATTTACAATAGCCAAAGGACTTCCCTGGTGGTCCAGTGGGTAACACGCCATGCTCCCAATGCAGGGGGCCTGGGTTCGATCCTTGGTCGGGGAACTAGATTCCATACGCATGCTGCAACTAAGAAGCCCGCTGCCACTACTAAGACCTGGAGCAGCCAAATTAAAAAAAAAAAAAAAAACAGTCAAGACATGGAAGCAACCTAAACGTCCATCGACAGATGAATGGATAAAGTAGATGTGGTACATATATACAATGGAATATTACTCAGTCATAAGAAAAAGAATGAAATAATGTTATTTGCAGCAACATGGATGGACCTAGAGATTATCATACTAAGTGAAATAAGTCAGAAAGACAAATACCATATGATATCATTTATATGTGGAATCTAAAATATGATGCAGGGCTTCCCTGGTGGTGCAGTGGTTAAGAATCTGCCTGCCAATGCAGGGGAGACGGGTTCGAACCCTGGTCCAGGAAGATCCCACATGCCGCGGAGCAACTAAGTCCATGCGTCACAACTACTGAGCCTGCGCTAGAGCCCGCAAGCCACAACTACTGAGCCTGTGTGCTGCAACTACTGAAGCCCGCACACCTAGAGCCCATGCTCTGAAACATGAGAAGCCACCGCAATGAGAAGCCTGCGCACTGCAAGGAAGAGTAGCCCCCGCTCGTCACAACTAGAGAAAGCCCGCATGCGCAACGAAGATCCAACACAGCCAAAAATAAATAAAATAAATAAACTTTAAAAATAATATATGATACAAATGAACTTATTTACGAAACAGAAACAGACTCACAGAGATAGAAAACAAACTTATGGTTACCAAAGGGGAAAGGGGGTAGGGGAGAGAACAATTAGGAGTTTGGGATTAGCAGATACAAAGAACTATATATAAAACAGATCAACAACAAGATCCTACTGTGTAGCACAGGGGAACTATATTCAATATCCTGTTTAAACCATAATGGAAAAGAATATGAAAATGAATATATATATATATGTATGTATAACTAAATCACTTTGCTATACACTAGAGACTAACATAACACTGTAAACCAACTATACTTCAATAAAAATGAAATATAAACGTAAATTGAAAAAAAGAGTACCACATATGAAATTTGAAATTACCATATAGCAGAGATTCTTTAGAAACCAAGAAGCACACATAAATACTATGTATACCCACCCACCTTCAAATGTCCTTAGGCCAAAAATCTTATTCTACTCGCCTAACTCTTCGTCAGTATGTCTGATTTTAACTGGGTCTGGCTAAATGAGATTTATCTTGAACAGCATGTCTTTAAGATTAACTGTCACAATTGGTGACCATCTCCTTTTACCTGACAAAACCATCACTCAATAACAAGACAGTCTCTTATTCTACCAGAAAGACCCAATCAATTCATTAATGAAAGGAAAAAAATGTATACAGGGACCTGTGTTGTCACTTCACTTAAAACCAATAAAACAGCCATCTTTTCTGACATAAGTTCCCCTGCATGGACACCTGATCTGAAAATAAAGGTGCAGCATCAGCAACCTTCATAATTAGCAATGAAAGTGAAAGTAGAGTTAACAGCCAATTAACAGACTTCATCACTGAATAATGCAAGTAAAAGTACAGGGTTACAGCCAAAACTACATAAACTAAGTTGATAATGATAAAAACTACCCAGGATATCAACTTTAGAATAATGGCCAACCATCCTTACTTTGATTCTTTATGGTCCACTAAACCTATGGACATATGAAGCCTTAATTATTTCAGAATTAAACTACTCTTGAATATCTCTCTCAAACCTCTGGTCTTTAAAATCCCAATCATACAGCTTTTTTTCTTTTTTCCCCCAATCATATAGTTTTTAATATACACAGGTTCAGGAAGTGTCACTTTACAGCAGAACTCTGCAGTAAACAATAAACAATAAACAGTTCCATCACCAAAAGGTACCTGGGTCACATCCCAACTAGTACAAACTCAGGCATTCATAACATTACTAATCCATTTCCTTTGGAATGTTATGTAACACAAGGCAAGTCATTATGCTGACCTTTCTTGCCTACTAAAAAGTCTTAACAGTTATGCTCCTGAATGCTGCAGAAACTGCAACAGAACAATGTCCTAGAGAACCCATCAAAACTAAGGAAGATTAGGGAATTCCCTGGAGGTCCAGTAGTTAGGACTTTGCGCTTTCCTGCCGAGGGCCCAGGTTCAATCCCTGGTTGGGGAACTAAGATCGCACAAGCCGTGCAGCACAGCCAAAGAAATTTTAAAAATAAATAAAATTAAAACTTCTGATTTGCAAAATTTGCTGTTAAGAAAATGAAAAGATAAGCTACATACTGGGAGAAAATATTTGCAAAACACAAATCTGATAAAGGACTGGTACCCAAAATATACAAAAAACTCTTAAAACTCAACAATGAAAAATGAACAGGGCTTCCCTGGTGGTGCAGAGGTTAAGAATCCACCTGCCGGGCTTCCCTGGTTGCGCAGTGGTTGAGAGTCCGCCTGCCGATGCAGGGGACACGGGTTTGTGCCCCGGTCCGGGAAGATCCCACATGCCGCGGAGCGGCTAGGCCTGTGAGCCATGGCCACTAAGCCTGCGCGTCTGGAGCCTGTGCTCCGCCGCGGGAGAGGCCACAGCAGTGAGAGGCCCGCGTACCGCAAAAATAAATAAATAATCCACCTGCCAATGCAGGGGACACAGGTTCGATACCTGCTCCAGGAAGATCTCACATGCCACAGAGCAACCAGCCCGTGCGCCACAACTACTGAGCCTGCGCTCTAGAGCCCGTGAGCCACAACTACTGAAGCCCATGTGCCACAACTACTGAAGCCCAGGCACCTAAAGCCCGTGCTCCACAAAAGAGAAGCTGCCTCAATGAGAAGCCTGTGCACTGCAACAAAGAGTAGCCCCCGCTCGCCGCAACTAGAGAAAGCCCACGTGCAGCAACGAAGACCCAATGCAGCCAAAAATAAATATATAAATAAATAAATTTATAAATTTTTTTTTTTTTTTTTTTTTTTACGGTATGCAGGCCTCTCACTGTTGTGGCCTCTCCCGTTGCGCAGCACAGGCTCCGGACGCGCAGGCTCAGCGGCCATGGCTCACGGGCCCAGCCTCTCCGCGGCATGTGGGATCTTCCCGGACCGGGGCACAAACCCGCATCCCCTGCATCGGCAGGTGGACTCTCAACCACTGCGCCACTAGGGAAGCCCTATAAAAATTTTTTGAACAAATAGATTTTTTTAAATGGGCAAAAGATCTGAACAGACACCTCACAAGAGAAGAAACATAATGACAAATAAGAGTATGAAAAGATGCTCAACATCATGTCATTACGGAACTGCAAATTAAAACAACAAGATAGCACCAAATATCTATTAGAAAGGCCAAAATCCAAAACACTGACAACATCAAATGCCGACTAGGATGTGGAGCAACAGGAACTTTCATTCATTGCTAATGGGAATATTAAATGGTACAGCCACTTTGGAAGACAATTTGGCAGCTTCTTACAAAACATAGTCTTACCATCCAATTCAGCAATCATGGTCTCTGGTATTTACCCAAATGAGTTGAAAACTTACGTCCATGCAGAAACCTGCCTGTTAGTGTTTATAGCAGCTTTATTCATAATCGTCAAAACTTGGAAGCAACCAAGATATTCTTCAATAGGTGAATTTGGTTCCTCAGAATCAGAATCTCCATTATAACCATATCCTCTATATATACACAATAAAATCTGAGAAGCCCTAATCTAGAGCTTCAGTTCAAGGGCCAAGCAGAGCAAGGGAGACAGAAATCAGGGCCCTCCCAAGGTTAAGTCTTATGAAGAGACATCCCACTTTACCTCTCAAGGTGAACCAGATTTAAACCAAGACCCAATTTTCCACAACCCCAGGGGACACAAAGAAGCCTGCAGTAGTGGCAAAAGAACAAAAAATTCCTGAGAAATTATTGCCACAGAATATCCCTTATGTGCACTGGCACCCAAGGTTCTCATAATCTGGATACGCCAAGTACCCTCAAATTGTACATAGTTTTAGGTAATCAACTACTAGGATTGCCACAGAATACTTGACAGAAACGAACACCAAGAGTAACTTCCCAACAGTAACAGTGTAAGCCAAAAGATAATGGAATGACAAATCCAATATGAAAGAAAATATAAGCAAACATACAATTCTATACCCAGAAAAAGTACTTTTCAAGGGTGAGAGCAAAATAGACATATGCATACATAGAAGGTGTTAGATTCTCAAAGGGATCTGTACTCAATAATATTAAAAACCACTTACAAAGACCTTGAAGGTGATTCAACCTAACCACCTTCTCAGTATCTCTAGACCACGACCCAGGCTCTGCTCTAACATTAATAGTCAAAGGAAACTCACTATCTTCTAAGGAAGTTCCATTCCACTTTTCTCCTTAACTTGACTTGATGGTTCTGTTCTGCCAAAGCAACAAAATACTAAATCTAATACCTCTTCCACTTGCCAGATCTTGATATATTTGAAAATAGCTGCCCCCACCTATTTCTTCTCCAAAGGAAATAGCTCTAACTCCTTAAATAGTACCTCAAATCATTTGATGTCTACTTTCATCACAAGCCAGACTGTTTTCTTCTGGATAGGCTCTAGATCATCCATGTCTCTGAAAATGTGGTTCTTAAAACCGAACACAATACCTACGGTATGGTGTATTACACTCCTCTCTAAGGGTCCTTATACTTTTAATCCTAAGAATCTATAATCTTTATGCTTCTGATTGCCTGAATAATACCATCTCTTCATTACCACCTCAAGGCCAAGAAAGAAGCATATGAAGAACTGTTTTAAAGAATAGTATATTTAACTGTATGATATCACTTATATGTGGAATCCAAAAAATACAACAGACTAGTGAATATAACAAAAAAGCAGACTCACAGATATAGAGAACAAACTAGTGGTTACCAGTGTGGAGAGGGAAGGGGGGAGGGGCAAGATGGGGTAGTGGATTAAGTGGTACAAACTATTACATATGAAATAAGCTACGGGACTTCCCTGGTGGCACAGTGGTTAAAAATCCGCCTGCCAGTGCAGGAAACCCGGGTTCAAGCCCTGGTCCGGGAAGATCCCATATGCTGCAGAGCAACTAAGCCTGTGCGCCACAACTGCTGAGCCTGTGCTCTAGAGCCCGTGAGCCACAACTACTGAGCCCATGTGCCACAACTACTGAAGCCCATGCACCTAGAGCCGGTGCTCCGCAACAGGAGAAGCCACCGCAATGAGAAGCCCGCACACGCAACGAAGACCTAACGCAGCCATAAATAAATAAATAAATAGATAGATAGATAAAAATAAGCTACAAGGAAATATTGCATAACACAGGGAATACAGCCAATAGCTTATAGTAACGATAAATGGACTATAAGCTTTAAAAATTGTGGGAAAAAAATGTTTAACAACATAGCAAAAAAAAAAAAAAAACCAGGAAATTCCCTGGCAGTCCAGTGGTTAGGACTCGGTGCTTTCACTGCTGTGGCCCGGGGGTTCGGGGGTTCAATCCCTGGCCAGGAACTAAGAGCCCTCAAGCCAAAAACAAACAAACAAAACAAAACAAAAAAACAAAGAAATAAAATTAAAATGAAAAAATCACCTGCAGCACTTATCACAGTGCTATGCACAAAGAAGATAACAGAAGTACCTGTAGTATTAAGCTGAACATAGTAAAAAGAATGCTAGAGATTAAACTTCAAGTCCTGACTCAGCTACAAATGTGGCATGTGACCTCAAAGAAGACAATTATTCTGGGCCTCAAAGTGGTTTCATGAGTCCATGAATTTCATGTTTCACAGCCAATTTACTATATATATGATAAAAACGAAACTTAGAGACAATGCAATTTCCATTGAAAACACCAATACACCACCATTCCATATCCACCAAGACTATACTTTGTTATGGATCACTAGGCAATATCTCACTAGCATTTTAAAGGGTACTTTCCTATTCACATATCTCTTAATTCTCACAACAACCTTGTGAGATAGACTAGTTGAAAGGCACCCCTATTCCTGATTGATGAACTGGCTTGTTTGCCCCTGAGGCATTTCAGCAAGCTTCAGCTACAGTATGCATATAAAATTGTTCAGAATACCCTTCAAACATTTCTTTTGTCTCCGTTATTAATGTTACCCCGATTTTAGTTTGCTAAAGAACAGCTGTCTGGGTAGCCTGCTGACATTCACTTTAAATTATACCCAACCCAAAGAATCACGCTAAAATGGACAGTGATTGAGTACTAGGCAACCGGCTATTGCAGAGAAACTCATTCTTAGTGATCCAATCTTACCCTTGATTATTAGGTATATTACTATGCAATACTTTTTCTGTCACCGTTTAAAAAAAAGACAGATGTGATTAAAACAGTGAGATTTTTCCTATTTAACCTATTAAATTAGCAATTTTTAATGTATAATTTTTTTAATGATAAAATTTTCTTAATGATAATTCTCAGTGCTACCAAGGGTATGATGAAATGGGCATTGGTAAGAATGTACAATTTTCCAGAAAGCAGTTTTGCAAAATGTATCAAAAGCCTTAAATTTACACACTGCCTGACTCAGTAATTAAATATATATTTAAGAATCTAGGGGCTTCCCTGGTGGCGCAGTGGTTGAGAGTCTGCCTGCCGATGCAGGGGACATGGGTTTGTGCCCCGGTCCGGGAAGATCCCGCATGCCGCGGAGCGGCTGGGCCCGTGAGCCATGGCTGCTGAGCCTGCACGTCCGGAGCCTGTACTCCACAACGGGAGAGGCCACACCAGTGAGAGGGCCGCGTACTGCAAAAAAAAAAAAAAAAAAAATCTAGGGCTTCCCTGGTGGCGCAGTGGTTAAGAATCTGCCTGCCAATGCAGGGGACATGGGCTCGAGCCTTAGTCCGGGAAGATCCCACATGCCGCGGAGCAACTAAGCCCATGCGCCACAACTACTGAGCCTGCGCTCTAAAGCCCGCGAGCTACAACTACTGAAGCCCGTGAGCCACAACTACTGAAGCCCACATGCCTAGAGCCCGTGCTCCACAAGAGAAGCCACTGCAATGAGAAGCCCACACACCACAAGGAAGAGTAGCCCCCGCTCATCACAACTAGAGAAAGCCCGCACGCAACAACGAAGACCCAAAGCAGCCAAAAATAATAAATAAAATAAATGAATTTGATAAAAAAAAAAACTATCATAATTTTTTTTTTTTGACCATACTGTGCAGCTTACAGGATCTGAGTTCCCCGACCAGATATTGAACCAGGGCCCTCCGCAGTGACAGCGTGGAGTCTTAACCACTGGACCACCAGGGAATTCCCCCAAGGATGCTTTTTTTAAAAGAATTTCTTGGGAGTTCCCTGGCGATCCAGTGGTTAAGACTCTGAGATCCCACTAAAGGGGGTTTGGGTTCAATCCCTGGTCAGGGAACTAAGATTCCACGTGCCAGGCAGCATGGCCAAAAAAAAAAAATTTCTTCATGTCTGGTAATGAAAGGTAGACAAAACAATAACAAAAGAACAGGGGACTTCCCTGGTGGTCCAATGGCTAAGACTCCAGTATCAGAGGCCCAGGCTCGATCCCTGGTCAGGGAACTAGATCCCACATGCATGCCGCAACTAAGAGTTTGCATGACACAACTAAGGAGCCCGTGGACCACAACTGAGAAGCCCACCTGCCACAACTAAGGAGCCCACCTGCCACAACTAAGGAGCCCACATGCCACAACTAAGGAGCCTGCCTGCCACAACTAAGACCCGGTGCAACCAAATAAGTAAATAATTTTTTAATTAAAAAAAATAGAGTAATAAAGTCAGAAGTAAGGAGAAAATAAAGCATGAAGTTTTATTTCTAATTACCTACTACTAGGATCTGATCTTGGCATTCTCTAGGTGAATATTTTCTTAATCTATTCAAGGAAAAATAAAGAAAGAACAAATCAAAGTTATAGACATAGAAAGGATAACAAAGGCAAAGGATAACAGAATCAGGATTCCCCTTTGGAACAATGGACAGAAATCAGGAGTTACAGAAGGAATACAGGAGTGTAAAAAAGTCCAACACATAGATTCAAAAAACCAACCAGGGGCTTCCCTGGTGGCGCAGTGGTTAAGAATCCACCTGCCAGTGCAGGGAACACGGGTTTGAGCCCTGGGCCAGAAGATCCCACATGCCGCGGGGCAACCAAGCCCATGCGCCACAACTACTGAGCCTGCGCTCTAGAGCCCGCAAGCCACAACTACTGAGCCCGTGTGCCACAACTACTGAAGCCCACACGCCTAGAGCCCGTGCTCGGCAACAAGAGAAGCCACCGCAACGAGAAGTCTGCACACCGCAATGGGTAGCCCCCCCTCACCACAATTAGAGAAAGCCCACGCGCAGCAACGAAGACCCAACACAGCCAAAAATTAATTAATTAATTAATTTTAAAAAACCAAACAAACAACCAACTGAGGACAAAGACTTGGGTTAATAGCAGTTCTAGAGAAAAAAAGACCTACAGGTGACCTTACTACCAGACAAGTAAAAACTAACACTGAAAAGTGGATATTGAAAGAAAAAAGAACCTAATTTATTCTAAAGCAACATTGATGGAAACTAAGCTCCCCAAGGGCAGGGATCATTTTGAATTCCTTAATCACTTTACTTTCAGGGCCTAATACAGTAGTATCTGGACCAGAACATATGTGACAAACTGACAAACTGTAGCATGTCCAGAGGATGATGCCCACACAGTAAAAAGTTTAGAAAGCACATTTCAGAAGAGGTGGCTAGAAGGAAAAAACTGTTTAGTCTGGAAAATAAAAAATTTAAGTGGGACAAAATAACTGTAACTAAATAGCTGTAAAGTGGAGATTGGAGCTACAAGGAATAATTGTAGACAGCAAAATTAGAACCAGTGAATAAAAACTGCAGGGAGGGAGCTCTGAGATAATTATCAAGGAAGTCTTTCTAAAATGACAAATTTGCAAACCTGGAATTGATAGCCACCAGCTGTGAAGTTCCTGTCTAGGGGAATACTTCCTAAAAGAGAGGACTGGATGAATCACTTATACTGTGTGAAAAACTGCACTAGATTATCTCTAAGATCTCCACCAAGTCTATGATTCTACAAGTAGGAAGAAGTCCAGTAAAGTAATTATTTTTGCTCTCAACACTGCCAAAGTTTAAAAAAAAACCTAAAACCCAGGAATTTCTTTAATTAAAAGGAACAATCCCACCAAGAAGGGATAAAGGTTGACCTGTTGGTCAAGATACTTGATATGAAGAGACTGCTTTGCTTGAGATTAAGCTTTTCATTGGGAGTGAGAATAGGTCACCAATTCCAGCTACAGTCACTCACTTCCTGTTTGGCCAGGGGCAAATGACTTCACCTCTCCACTGGAACTGAAAAATAGAAATTTAAAATACCAATATTACAGGAATATAATTTAAATTAGTTAACTGCAAAATACTTTAGAATTTACCTTATGTGACAATTAAAACTGCATTTTCCACCTGAAACTAACATAATATTGTAAATCAGTTACACTCCACTATAAAATTTAAATTAAAAAAAAGAAATACTAAAAAAAAACCTTGCAGTTTCCTACTTTACACATACACTACGGCTGAACTATTAAGTAAATCTATTATAAATTATAAGAACCAAGTTTCTCACTGACAGAGAAAGAAATTACAAATAAGCAAGGAGGTGAATGCTAGAATGAACTCTGTGGTGCTGGATTAGAGTCAGAAGAGACCAGTATGAATCCATGATTATATTTATATACAGATAGATACAGAAACAGATCTGTGTAGGGAATTCCCTGGTGGTCCAGTGGTTAGGACTCTCTGCCCTTTCACTGTTGAGGGCGCAGGTTCAATCCCTGGTCGGGGGAACTAAGATCCTGCAAGCTGCGACGCATGTCCAAAACAAAACAAAACAGGTATGTGTATACCTGGGTCAGTATACATACATATATTTCCCAGCTCTGTTCCCTAAGAGTGCCCAAGAAGCAGTGATATCCCAGTAGCAATGAGTACACCCAGTTCATTTAGAAACCAGACCTTGGTTCCTAAATATTTTTCTGCAATAAAAGAAACCAGAGCTCCTTCAAGAAATGGTTGGTTCTAGGGCCAGGGCTGGGGAAATAAAGATGAGACTGGGGCTTCCCTGGTGGCGCAGTGGTTGAGAGTCCGCCTGCTGATGCAGGGGACGCGGGTTCGTGCCCTGGCCCGGGAAGATCCCACATGCCGCAGAGCGGCTGGGCCCGTGAGCCATGGCTGCTGAGCCTGTGCGTCCGGAGCCTGTGCTCCACAACGGGAGAGGCCACAACAGTGAGAGGCCCGCGTACAGCCAAAAAAAAAAAAAAAAGATGAGACTAGAGCATCTTGCAGCACCAGAAAGTAAAAATGTGATCCAAAAAAAAAGCGGGGGGGGGGGGGGGCTCATGTCAAAAGAACATAGGTGGCAAATGGCCAAAGCTATAAGAATTTATGCAACAAAATATAGTACTGGATTACAATCCAAAGGGAGAAAAATGTTCATGAATCCATACTGATATAAATGATTAAATAAATAAATGGGGGAAAGGCACAAATCTTCCTTACAGAAGAATTCCAAATAATAAACGTAGGAGGAATGAGGGAAACAAAATCACCACTAGAATAACACAATAATAATTGCTGCTGCAGGCAAGTTTCACTGCCGAATGCTAAAATTAATGGATTAAACTTTAAGAAAGAAAATCAGATCTTTGCTTAGCCTCACAGAGATATTTACTAATTACTGTGGGTGGTTTTAACTTATGCTCACAAATTCTTTGATACTCATCCCTTCAGGAGGTGGAGCTTAAATTCCCTTGCCCTGGAGTGTGGCTTTACTCAGTGACTCATTTCTAGCTTTTAACAAATGAAGTAAGGAAACGGAAAAAGAGTCACTTTATTGAAAGCTGGCAGCCACACGACCTTCAATCAAGCTACCAAAGTTAACGTCAGTAATAAGTCGTGTTGATATCAGATATCCTCTGATACGAAATATGATGGGACAAGAAGGGCATACTATCTCTCTGGTAATCTTCCCTAAAATGCCTAACCTCACTCAGGCTAATCAAGAGAAAACAGAAAATGCAAATTCAGGAACACTCTACGAATGACCACTATTCTTCAAAAGTGTCAAGCATCAAAGCAAGGAGAAACCAAGAAACTGTCACTGGTTGGGAGAAACTAAGGAACCATGACATCTTAAGTGCAATGTGGTATCCTGGATTGAATCCTGTAACACAAAAAGAGTATCAGTGTGGAAAAACTGGGGAAATCAGAGGAAAGTCTGTAAGTTAGTTGATAACATTAAACTAATGTTGCTTTCTTAGGGCTTCTCTGGTGGCGCAGTGGTTAAGAATCTGCCTGCCAACGCAGAGGACACGGGTTCGAGCCCTGGTCCGGGAAGATCCCACATGCCGCGGAGCAACTAGGCCCATGCGCCACAACTACTGAGCCTGTGCTCTGGAGCCCACAAGCCACAACTACTGAGTCCATGTGCCACAACTACTGAAGGCCGCGCGCCTAGAGCCCGTGCTCCGCAACAGGAGAGGCCACCGCGATGAGAAGCCCGCGCACCGCAACAAAGAGTAGCCCCTGCTCACCGCAACTAGAGAAAGCCTGCGCGCAGCAACAAAGACACCCAACGCAACCAAAAATAAATAAATACATTTAAAAAAAAAAAAGGGCTTCCCTGGTGGCGCAGTGGTTGAGAGTTCGCCTGCCGATGCAGGGAACACGGGTTTGTTCCCCGGTCTGGGAAGATCCCACATGCCGCGGAGCGGCTGGGCCCGTGAGCCATGGCCACTGAGCCTGCGCGTCCGGAGCCTGTGCTCCGCAACGGGAGAGGCCACAACAGTGAGAGGCCCGCGCACAGCAAAAAAAAAAAAAAAAAACAACTAATGTTGATTTCTTAATTTTGATAAATGTATGATGATTATATAAGATGTTAACATTAAGGGAAGCTGAATGAAGAGTATACAGAAATTGTGTACTATCTTTACAACTCTTCTGTAATCTAAAATTATCTCAAAATAAAAGGTTTTTTTAAATTGCATTTTACCTTGTAAAATTGGGGAGAGTGAGGAAAGGTTATAAATACATTTCAAACGATTCTTAAATGCAAACTAACAAAATGGATTTTACGGGGCTTCCCTGGTGGCGCAGTGGTTAAGAATCCGCCTGCCGGGCTTCCCTGATGGCACAGTGGTTAAGAATCCGCCTGCCAATGCAGGGGACACGGGTTCGAGCCCTGGTCCGGGAAGATCCCACATGCTGCGGAGCAACTGAGCCCGTGCACCACAACTGCTGAGCCTGCGCTCTAGAGCCTGCAAGTCACGGTTACTGAGCCTGCGAGCCTAGAGCCAGTGTTCCGCAACAAGAGAGGCCACCGCAATGAGAGGCCCGCGCACCGCAGGGAAGGGTGGCCCCCGCTCGCTGCAACTAGAGAAAGCCTGCGCACAGCAACCAAGACCCAACACAGCCAAAAATAAAAAATAAATTAAAAAAAAAAAAAAAAGAATCCGCCTGCCAATGCAGGAGACATGGGTTCGAGCCCCGGTCCGGGAAGATCCCACATGCCACAGAGCAACTAAGTCCGTGCACCACAACTACTGAGTCTATGCTCTAGAGCCCACGAGCCACAACTACTGAAGCCCACATGCCACAACTACTGAAGGCTGCATGCCTAGAGCCTATGCTCTGCAACAAGAGAAGCCACCACAATGAGAGGCTGACGCACCGCAACGAAGAGTAGCCTCCGCCCTCTGCAACTAGAGAAAGCCCACGCACAGCACCAGATGCGGCCAAAAATTATTTATTTTTAATGGGTTTTACGATGAGAAGATTAACTTTTCAACCTGTAAGGAATCACAAAAGTACATTCGGTTGACTTTCAAGCTTAAAATTTTAATGACATACAAAGTAATTCCCCTAAGGTCTGCGTTGAGAAATTAGCCTACAATGCTCTAAGAAGACAGTGTGTACAAACCCCTCATATATATGTTTGCTCTATCCCCTTTCTTGACCCTAACTATCCTCAGCATACTCACTCCTCGCAATAAGGCCACAGTAACCTGGTTCTAAGAGTGCCATTTAGAAGGACAAAGTGAAATCAGTTGATATCTACTCGGTTTCCTTTTCACACTGAGCAAGTCAAATGAACTACACCAAGATGACTTCAAAATGTTCCTCTCAGATTTTCTCGCTTTTTAAAGAAAAATAAAACCTACATATCAACGACTGATGCTTAATATTTAAAAAGGAGGAGGAGAAGGAGGAGGAGGAAAATAGCGATGTCAAAAATTTGAAGTATCAACAGCAAAAGTTTATGCAGCCAAAGGATGGACCACCAAATTCAGAAACAAGATTAGGAGAAAGAACAAGACCCTAAGATCAATAGGAACCATATCTCTAAAACTAAGCAACCTATCTTGATGTAGGTAGGAGGTTCAAACCACACAAGGGAACACTCATTCCCACCCCCACCCTACAACCAAAATTAAAACTGCAAGCAAGTATCTTTCCTTGTTCTCAAGCCATTTTGAAAAAGTATGACAAACTTGTCCTACTCTCCCCTGAAAGCCAATTAATTAATAAAAGTTTTCATACCCTCTAAAAAATAAAGCTTAGGCATAAGAAAGACAGGTGTTTCCTTCACTGTCAGCAAACAATGGAAAATGACTTTTCTAATATGTAATATAAACTTATTTATAAATTTGGGAATTTTAACTCAAGTAAGTATATGCTGGTATGACAAATATATGAAGAGTTGACTTAAAAAACTGAGACAGTGGGGAAATGTGTGAGAATCTCCCCAGCACTGTCCAACATAAATATTCCATAAGTTACAGAAAAAAACCCAAAGAAACTTTTTGGCCAACCCAATAGGAATTTGCATAGTGGAGAAAGAAGGCAGACCCACTAGGCTTCTGTGACTTGATTAAAACATCCCCTAAGAACATACAGTGCCCTTAGTTTCAATTCTATAATCAACTGCATCCTTATTACTGATTTGGCTGCCCAGAAACAAAGGAGGTACCCTGGCCAGTGGATAATTAATTCCCATGTGCATATGGCACTTAAAACTTTGGACATAAATAATTTTTTTGATTTTTAAATATTTATTTATTTTGGCTGCACTGGGTCTTCACTGCGGCACGCAGGATCTTCATTGCGGCATGTGGACTCTTAGTTGTGGCATGCATGCATGCAGAATCTAGTTCCCCAACCAGGGATTGAACCTGGCCCCCTGCATTGGGAGCACAGTCTTACCCATGGACCACCAGGGAAGTCCCTGACATAAATAAACTTATATTTGGCTTATCAGTCTCCAGTGAGATTACTCTGCATGAATAAATTCTTAAGTGCTTGAATCACCCATGTGAACCAAAAATGTCCAGTTTCTGAAATGTCCAGTTTCTGAACTACTGTGGGAGTCAGAGGGACATTGGTGTGGATGCCACTTTATCTGTGTGACCTTGATTCCTGTCAGTCTCAATTTCCTCATCTGTAAATAAACACCAACAACTAGTGCCTGGAAGATGGCAAGTGCTCAAAAAGTGATAGCTTTATTATATTTAAGGCAAATTTGAAAGGAAGTGTATAATTGAGGTAAAAACATTTCATTTAAAAAGCAGCAGTATGGGACTTCCCTGGTGGCCCAGTGGTTAAGAATCCGCCTGCCAATGCCAGGGACACGGGTTCGAGCCCTGGTCTGGGAAGATCTCACATGCTGGGGAGCAACTAAGCCCGTGCACCACAACTACTGAGCCTGCACTCTAGAGCCCGCGAGCCACAACTACTGAAGCCCGCACACCTAGAGCCCGTGCTCCACAACAAGAGAAGCCACTGCAATGAGAAGCCTGCGCACCGCCACGAAGAGTGGTTCCCGCTCGTTGCAACTAGAGAAAGCCCGTACGCAGCAACAAAGACCCAACACAGCCAAAAATAAATAAATAAATTCTTAAAAAAAAAAAAACAGCGGTATGGACCATCAAACCACATCAATTTAAAAGACATCCCTTGACAAGAGATGTCCCATGCAAGAGAGTTGAGAAGTGCAGTTAAAATGCTACAAGTAAAGTACCCCCTGTACTGTACAGATGGAGTCTCTTGCTTAGCAACTCTAGTGTTGTCTACCAAACACCCAGCCCATAATAGTTAGAGCATGACAACTGTTCACTCTAAATCCATGTGCTCAGCTTGGATTCAGAACTGATTTATAAAAATAGCTGCTGCTGCCGCTCTTTGAATCTCTTTGAGCTGATGACTGGACAGTGTTACCCTATAGGCCTAGAGCAGCTGTATTCCCTCACCACACCCATTTCTCTGTCTGCCCAGTCGAGCTGACGGCACCCCCACCCCACCCCACCCCCATCTCTGCAGCATACTATTCTCCCTCTTCCCGGGCTGAGTGAGCAAATTACAAGCACAAATATCCCCTGATGCAATGCCACAACCATCCCTGGGAAAGAGCAGAGGCAGTTGCCAAAAGCGCAGCAGCAGGAAAATGGGCGGGAGACACACACACACGCAGAGCAAGAAACACTGCAATCCTAGGGAGCCAGGGAGAGGGAATCGAGAGGCCCTGGGGAGCAATACTGTAACTGGACCGAGGAGGGTGAGGAGAAAAGGGGGTTCCCAGGAGAAAGCTGGGTAACACTAACGATCCCGAGAAGCACGTTTCACTCTGGGTCTGGGTCCTTAAACACAGACCTAAGCGTAATCACTGTCTCCTCCCCAAAGCAGCAAATGCATTTAATTTACCCATTCCTGGATGGAAGGAAAACCCTAACATCCCCCGCCACCCCCACCCCCCCACAGGGTAATTTCACCGAAGAGCTCAAGCAACATACCAGCGGAGAACCTGGTCCATGTGCTAAATCACAATCTCTGTTCTGGGTAACAGTTCCAACTGCCCCCGAGGTGCCTGTCCTATCCTCGCATCCCCACCCTTTACAGCAAGCGACCCCTGCGCACTCCCACAGCCAGAAACATGCTTAGCCCCCAAACAGTGCTAGGGCCACGCACGCAGGAAGAGCCCTGCCTGGGGCCCCGTTCTCCCGACCACCCTCCAGCCCCTCCCGTAACCCCTGACCCTGCACACTCTCTAAGGCTCGCCTCAGTCCCACCTCAACTGACCCCCCAAAGCCTCACGGGACAACCTTTGAGTTCTACGTCCTCGAGCCCCACCGGGGCCTGACCCTGCACCCTCTCTAAGGCTCGCCTCAGCCCCACTTCAACTGACCCCCCAAACCTCACGGGACAACCTTTGAGTTCTCCTATGTCCCCGAGCCCCACCCAGGGCCCCAGGCTGCAGCCGACCCTCGCTCCCCAGGCTCAGCCCCATCCCTCGCCCAAGGCGTGCCTCTCGGCCCCACCGCTCCAGACCCCAGCAGCTGAACCTCTCAGCCCGCCCCGCCCGGCGAGTCTCCGGATCACGCCTCGAAGACTTGGAATATCACGCCCGCAGGCCCCCCGCCCGGCCGCCCCCGCGTCCCGAAGCCGGCGGCCACCGCCCTTCCCCGCCTCGGGAGGGCCTGGTGGGGTCCCGGGCGGCCGCGGGGCGAGGCTCGGGCAGTCCCGGGGGCAGTGGGGAGGCCACCCCTCTGACGGGGCCCCGCCTGCCGCTGCACCTACCCGCCGCCGCCGCTGCGCCGGAGCCTGAGCCGGAGCCGGAGGGAGCCGGGAGATGGCCGAGAGCAGCCAGGAGGAGCCGGGAGCCAGCGAGCGAGCCCGAGGGGCGGGACGCAGGAAGAGGCCGCTTCCTCGTCGCCCTCTTGAGGGCCGGCGCGAGGGAGGGACGCCGCCACCGCCTATTCCGCGGGCGCCGCGTCTCCTGCCAATAAGCGCGGTGAGGGGGCGGGCGGACGACAGCGGCGGACCAATAGGCGCCGGCCCCGCCGCCTCGACCCCGCCGGGGTAGCGGCCAAGCGGAGGGCCGTTGGGGGCGAGGTACGCATGGGGGCTTCAGACGCCCGCCTCCCGCCCGCCTGCTGCCGCCAGAGCGGCGGGAGGACAGACCGGCCTACTCCGCTGCTCTGTGCATTGATCGTCGCTTCCTTTTAGAACTTGGTGCCTGGAGCGGGGAGGATGTGAGCGCTGGGGCACACGCGGCCGGGCCTGTGGCTCTATGACGTAACCTGGGAGGGGCGCGGGGCGGGGCCTGGGGCGCTGGCCAGCTGGGCGCTGGAAAGAACCCTAGCGGGATGAGGACGCAGCTGGGGGGCCTCTCCTGGGCTGCTCTGCCACCAGCCACAAGTGACGTGGCTGTTCCAAGTTGAGATACTTTATAAGTGTAGAATACACACCGAATTTCCGAGACTTAAAAATATATATAAAATAGCTCATTCATAATCATTGATTACAATTTGGGTCATTACAAAATTGATTGCAGGTTTGAATATCTTTGGTTAAATAAAATATATTTTAAAACAATTTCATGTTTCTTTTTTACTACTTTTTAAATGTAACTACTGGAGGGACTTCCCTGGTGGCACAGTGGTTAAGAATCCGCCTGCCAATGCAGGGGACACGGGTTCAATCCCTGCAGAGCAACTAAGCCCGCGAGCCACCACGACTGAGCCCACGTGCCACAACTACTGAAGCCCGCGCGCCTAGAGCCCGTGCCCTGCAACAAGAGAAGCCACCAAAATGAGAAGCCCGCGCACCGCAACGAAGAGTAGCCCCTGCTTGCTGCAACTAGAGAAAGCCCGCGCGCAGCAACAAAGACCCAATACAGCCAAATAAAGAAATTAAAAAAATAAAATGTAACTACCAGCAAAAGTAGAATTACTGTTTGGTTCACATTGCATTTCTGCTGGGTAACGCTGGTCCGGAAGTTAAAAGTGATAGCTGACACTGTATTGAATGCTCACTATATTCCGCGCATTCTCTAAGTATGTGATACCTAATAACTCATTTAAATGATCACAACAATCCTATATAGTTGGTATTCATGTTCTTATTATCATTTTACAGATGAGAAAACAAACAGAACTTTAGTGACTTACCTAACTGGTGGTTGCTAGAGAGGAGGAGGGTGAGGAGTTGGGCAAAATAGGTGAAGGGGGTTAAGAGGTACAAACTTCTAATTATAAGTAAGTCACAGAGATGTAATATACAGCATGAGGAATATAGTTGATAATACTAAATACTGTAATAATTTTGTATGGTGAAAGATGGTTACTAGACATTGTGGTGATCATTTTATAATGTATTTAAATGTTGAATCACTGGGAATTCTCTGGTGGTCCAGTGGTTAGGACTCTACACTTTCACTGTTGAGGACGCGGGTTCAATCCCTGGTCGGGGAACTAAGATCCCACAAGCGTTGGGGTGCTGCCAAAAACAAATTAATAAATAAATATCGACTCACTATGTTGTACACTTGAAACTAACATTATATTGCATATCAACTATACTTAAAATTAAATAAATTAAAGGATAAGTGGAAAAGGGATAGCACTGCGAATTTGGAGCCCTGGAAAGGACTTTAAGCCAATCACAGAAAACTGAAATGACTGATCTGGATCACACACCAATTAATAAGACAGGTGTCTTGGCCCAAACCCAGAGATTTCCCCCTCTCTCACCTTACCCAGACTCCAAAGTAGGGGAACTACCATTGCAAGCCTGAATTCATTCATCCAACAGATGTTGACTGAGTACCTGCACATCAGGAAGGGTCACACAGTGAAGGGCACATGTACAAAGATAAAAAAGATTAGGTTTCCTCTCTCGTGAAATTAGCATTACTTCACACCAAAGCCCACTGAAGAAAAGCACACAGGTGGGAGCTAAAAAAGTTACTTTGCTCCTTCTCCCTGCTGCCTGGAATAAACAGCCCCTAGGCCTATCCCAGGCTTTATGAATAGAATTGGCTTTGAAATCCTTAGAAGACAGATGGCTAGGAAGATTCAAAAGTGTTGGAATCCTCCACTTCTTCCTTAATGTAACAGAGTCACCATGTTCTGTGTATCCCAAGCTAGACAACCATCTCAGTTATTCCCTTCCTTCTCCCTTCTCAGGCCTACCTGCTCCTTCTGCCTCAGAAACATCTCCATCAACATGGATGCTGTTCCCTGTTCTCTTTCCTGTATACTGCCACGGCTACTTCCAAGCCCTCTGCCAAGCTTGACAACCTTCTGGACACCCCCCCTCCAATTCATATACACCCTCCTGCACCCCTTATATACCTCTCTATTAACAGTACTCACCACATATGTGGTAATTATTTGTGTAAACATAGATCTGCCCTAATTGTTTCTCAAGGTATAGGTACTTTCTGTTTGCCCACCTGCAATAGGAAAGAACTTTCCCTTCAGTTCCAGGGTACCCAGGATAAAACACAGAGCCCCAGGGAATTCCCTGGCCATCCAGTGGTTAGGACTCTGAGGTTCCACTGCTGGAGGCTGGGGATTCCATCCCTGGTTGGGGAACTAAGATCCTGCAAGCCACATGGAATGGCCAAAAAAACAAAAAAACAAAACATAGATTCCCAGCATCTCAGAGTTGGAAGGGAATCTTAGCAAACATTTAGTCCCATGTCTAAGGATATATTCTTGAAGCTCCAGAAGTTCACAAGAAGACATTTTAGGGTTATCCAATATATTTATTATCCATGAAAATCATGCTTTATATTTATTCATCCAATTTTTTTTTTAAGGCAGAGCCAGGTGGCACGTGGGCATGTGGGATCTTAGTTACCCAACCAAGGATCGAACCCAGCCCCCTGCATTGGAAGTGTGGCGTCTGAACCACTGGACCTCCAGGGAAGGCCCTATTCATCCAAATTTTGATCAAAATTTTGGCCAGGACACAAACATGGGCAGAGTCCAATGGCTTACCATAGAGCCTTCCCTCTAGTTTTAACCTAAACTACTTCAGTAGCTTTCCTTTGCATTACAATCCTGAAAATGGCTTCCAAGATCCTGTGCAATGATGCTGTCTCTGTTACCCCTCATCGTCTGCCTTGTTTCTCAATATGTCCAGCATTATCTGCCTTCTTTGTTTCCTGAACTTTCCCCTCTCAGGACCTTCCTCAGGCTGTTTTCTCTGCCTATTCTGATTTGTAGGTAATATGAATTTCTGCATAGAAAATTAGGGAAGATCTACAAACTATTAGAATTAATAAGAATTCAGCAAGGTTACTGGATACGAAGTTAACATACAAAAAGGAATAGCATTCCTAAATACCAATAATCATCAATTACAAAATGGGATAGAAAAAAATCTCATTCATCACAGTGAAACAATAAAATTGTTATGGAACCTAGGAATAAACCTAACAACAGAATTGTAAGACCCCGATAGAAAAATGTTATAAAACTTTATAACTTTTAGAAGAAAATATAGGGAGATATCTTGATGCTCTCAAGGTAGGAATTTCTGGCTGAAATTTCTTGGTACCAACACTTGTCAGATAAATACACAATTTTTACATACCAGTTTTTATCATAATTTATGATGTTTATGTTAGAATTCCATGAGGAGAGGGAAATACAATTACATGGATTCAAATTCAAATAGGATAGAGAAATAGAACTTAAGAGCCAGAAGGGTCTTTTGGGGTCATTTAGCCCAAACCTTTTTCAGGTGAGGTAATTGGAACATGTCGAAGACCCACAAAAAAGTGGCAGAATCCAGACTTAAACCCATTTTCCGACTCTCAGGCAGGTACTTTTTGCCCCCACCCCTTCTTTCATCTTTAAAATGGTGTAGCATAGTGATTCAGCAAACATATGTATGTATGTGTGTGTATATATATATATATATATATATATATATATAAATAAATAAAACATGTATATGTACATACATATATACTCATTAATCAATATTACATGTTTTATATATAATACAACATATTAATATGTAACATAGAATATTATATATATGTATTATATGTATTATATGGAGGTTTCAGGTAAGCCTTTATAAAAAGACAAACTCAGCTGCATTTCTTCCACCTGTCCAGAATATGGACACAATGCCTAGAGGTAAAACAGCCATCTTATGACAATAAAGACAAAAGTATGGACTATGGGCTGAGGGTGAAAATTGGAAAATAGGAGGAGACTAGGTCCTTAACATCTTCCAGCAGCTGCACTAATCTTTGACTACCCACCTCTGGACTTCCTATGAAGTGAGAAGAGTAACCCCTATCTCTTAAAGCCATCATTAGTCAATGATGGAGATTTCTCCATTGGTGTAAGCCACCATTGGTCTCTGCCATTTGCAGTGAAATGCAACCCCAAATGGTACATGGAGTAAAAGCCCTGGACTCCAAATTGAGAAACCACGTTACAGTCCCAGCTCTGCCAGGAACAAGCTGTATGGCCTTGGGCAAGCCATTTCCCATCCCTGGGCCTCAGGTTGCTCATCTCTATCAGGGGAAGTAGAACAAGATGGCCTCACCTCTCTCTTCACTCACTTGCATGCTGTGTAATGTATAGGGTGGGACTTCCTCTCCCTTGAAATAAGACTACTTCTTTCAAGGTTCACTAAGTGTTTCCTTGTTCCTGTGACCTCTGGAGTAATTACAAGAGCCTGTTCCTTTTGAGTGCATGTGATACAAAACACAACTTTGGGGTATTCCCTGAACACAAAGTCCCCTAGCTAGGTCCTTGCTCTCTCTTCCTTTGGTGAGTTTCATTTACCTACAACTAGAGGGAGCACAAAGGGGGTTTTACTCTAAAACTAATGGAGCACTGTGCCCACCTCTGCCCTACAGTTGCTGTGTAATTTCTCCTCTTGGGGTCTCAAATTCATCATTTGTGAAATGAGAGGGTTGCAGATGTTCAAAGGGCCCTTCAAGCCCTGACATTCTAAGACTGCATTACACCTTCTGAATTTCATCTCACATTGGGATGGTACTTCCCTGGTTGCTAAATGATTTGCTCTCTGGTATTACAGTTAAGCTTTCTATAACTCTGAGATAGGCAGGGCTAGTATTATCATCCCTATTTGGAAACTGAGGAAACAGATTCAGGGATATGGAGTGATATGCCTACCAGCAAACACTTAGTAAGTGGTAGATCTGGAACTAGAAGCCCAACCTTTGACTCCTTGTTCAGTGCTCTTTCCACTACACCTTGATTATTTTGTTTCCTCTTTCCTTTTTCTCTCCAGGATCCACTTCCTGGCTACAAGTCAAAACTGCTCTCAACTGTGACCCTATCACTGTGACTGCTCAGAGTAATGCCCTCAGTTCCAGGCACTTGGCCAGCTCAGCAGACACCTGGCTTTCCCCCAATTCTTCTTCCATTTTCCATTCTGAACCCTCAGTCTCAATAAAACCTCCTAGCTTCTCCCCAACTCTGACTCCAAGCATCACATCCCATCCAGAGCTCCACTGGATATATCACCATGTTGAACCAGAATCTGGCCCTTTGTCTCAATATGCTTGAGACAACTCTCATCCTGGTTCTGTTATTGCTTCTTCACCTCACTCTTCACTCCATCCAACCTCTTGTTCAGCATCTGAAGCCCCTAAAGAGATAAGCCATGGTCAGAGAAGATGTGAACTGGAAGGCCCTTAGAGATCTTCCAGTCCAAAGGCCCAGCAGAAGTTGAAAATGAGGAAATTGTTTAGTCACAATATAAAAGAGTGGGGGGGGGACTGTAAGGAGCAAGAGGGCGCTGACCCCAACTCCAGCCAATTGCTGCCCGTTCCTGGAAATGTGGGCCCAGTGTGGTCACACTGGAGCCAAACGTTTATGTACAGTGTCCTGGTTGTTGAGTGTCGACAACTAATTCAGCCTTTTTAAAAATACTCTCGGGCTTCCCTGGTGGCGCAGTGGTTGAGAGTCCGCCTGCCGATGCAGGGGACACGGGTTTGTGCCCCAGTCCGGGAAGATCCCACATGCCGTGGAGCGGCTGGGCCCGTGTGCCATGGCTGCTGAGCCTGCGCGTCTGGAGCCTGTGCTCCGCAATGGGAGAGGCCACAACAGTGAGAGGCCCGCGTACCGCAAAAAAAAAAAAAAAAAAAAAATACTGTCTAGGCCAAACACAGCTGTGGACCAGTGGCTCTTGGGTTGCCAATTTGCAGCCTGTGCTCTGGTTCAAATCCTTCACCCACAGATAAGAGGCCAACATCACGCACCAGATCAGCAGGAGAGGAGGAGGCAGGACCCAGACTTCAGACCCTCTATTCAGAGCTCACCATCCGTCACTCTGAAGCCAGAAAGCAGCTTTGGCCAATTTAACAAGCCTCTGGTGAGAGCCTGCTCTAGAAAGATGCTCTGAGAGGAGACAAAGATGAAGGGATTCTTTTAAAAGATGCCTGCCTTAGCTCCATGGCACTTCTTCACTTAGCTTGGGATCAAAGATTTGGCAGGTTGGGACAAACTAACTTATATTTAGGAAAGAGCTACCCACGTTCATGGAATTCCTGTGGGCACAGTCCACACTGATTGAATTAGGATTCCGGGGACTTTGCGGGGGAGAATTTTCTGAAATTTTTATTTGGAAATAATTTTAAACATACAAAGTTGCAAGGATAAAAATAGTGCATAGCACGCTCATGTACCCTTTACCAAAATTCACCTCTTTTTCAGATTTTTCCCATTTGCTTGATTATGTGCTGCACACACACACACACACACCACACACAAATAATATATTTGGAGTTTGAGTGTAGATCACATGCATCATAGCTTTTTACCCCTAAATAGTTCAGCATGTGTTCCTAATGATGCTATTTCTTATAACCACAATACAGATTTCAACCTCAGTAAATGTATTTATTTATTTATTATTTTTAGTTGCGGCATGCGGGCTCATAGTTGTGGCATGCAGGCTTCTTAGTTGCAACATGTGGCCTTCTTAGTTGCAGCATGTGGACTTCTTAGTTGTGGCATGTGCACTCTTAGTTGCGGCTTGAAAGCGGGATCTAGTTCCCTGACCAGGGATCGAACCCGGGCCCCCTGCATTGGGAGCACAGAGTCTTAACTGCTACTGCATCACCAGGGAAGTCCCAACCTCAGTAAATTTACATTGACTCAGTTCTATCTAATCTACCATTCATATTCCAATTTTGTCAATTGACCCAGTAATGTCCCTTAAAGTATTTTTCTTCTTCCTCCAAAACAGGACCCAGTCCAGGATCAAACGTCACATTTCGTTGTCATGTCTCTTTAGTTTTCTTTAATGTGGAATATTTTCACAGCCTTTGTGTGTGTGTATGTGTGTGTTTTTTAATGACATTAACATTTTTGAAGAATACAAATTCTTCAATATTCCCCTTTTTATAATTAGAATGTATCTCATCTGGGGAGTCTGATGTTTTCTCGCGGTTAGATTCAGCTTATATCAATACATCCCAGTCAGAATACTGCATGAACAATGGCATGTCCTCAGAATATCATACTAGGAGGCATGCCATGGCCGTCTGCCCATCACTGGTGATGTTAATTTTGATCATTGAGACAAGGTGTGTTCTGATTTCTCCAGTGTACTGTTACTATTTTTTCCCTTGCAACTAATATGCAATCTGTGGAGAGATGCTTTGTCACATGCTCAGATCCTGCTCCTCATCAAAGTTATTCCCCAGATTCGTCATCCATTGATGATTCTTGCCTAAACCAACCTTTCCTATGATGACTGCACAGTGGTGTATTTTCCATTCCACCTCTCCTTCCACAGTTACCTGTTGACACTCAGCATTTTGTTGTCAACTATATCCCTCCCTTCCGCAGGGGTGCAGTGTTGATCTCTATCAAGGTAAGTGAGATCTGGAGTTCCACTAGAAAACAATCATTCATGTCTAATGGAGGGAAAGGAGATAGCCAACATTGCCCAGCCCCTAAGAGCAGATAAAGGTGAACTGGAACAGTAACTTCAAGTGTTTCAGCTAAAGGAGCTGAGACCCTCAGAGAAGTAAAGTGGCACAGAGATTCCTCTATGCAGGGGCTTCACACAAACAGTGTCTGTTTCAGGACTTCCCTGGTGGTCCAGTGGGTAAGACTCCACACTCCCAATGCAGGGGGCCTGGGTTCAGTCCCTGGTCAGGGAACTAGATCCCATGCATGCCACAACTAAGAGTCTGCGTGCTGCAACTAGGACCTGGTGCAGCCTAAATAAGTAAATGTTTTTTAAAAAATTATAAAACAAAACAAAAAAACAGTGTCTGTTTCAAATTCTGTCTCTCTCTCTTCCCCTCACCTGCTCTGTGACCTCCAACAGCTCACCTAACTTCTTGCAGCCTCTGGTCCCTAATTCTTACCTTAGCGGCTCATTGGGAAGACTAAGAAACAATGCTCATCTTACTGGGCCCACAGAGTGCTAAATGAGAGTTACATATTATACAGAATATAGGAAAATTAGGTTGTGCTTGAATTATGTTTCATTTCAACAAACATATGCTGAGAATCTACCACATACCAAGGCACTATGGTGGAGGCTAAAGACTAGCCTAGAGGTAGAGACTAAATACATCAGCCCTCAAAAAGCTCACAATCTAGAGGAAGAAAAAGTTCCACTCCTTCCACTCCTAGTACTTACCCCCTCCCCAAATTAAAACATACATCCACACAAAGATTTCTTTAAGAATGTTTATGGCAGGACTTCCCTGGTGGCTCAGGGGTTAAGAATCCGCCTGCCAACGCAGGGGACACCGGTTCAAGCCCTGGTCCAGGAAGATTCCCACATGCCACGGAGCAACTAAACCCATGCACCACAACTATTGAGCCTGCGCTCTAGAGCCCACGAGCCACAGCTACTGAGCCCAAGTGCCACAATTACTGAAGCCCGCGCCCCTAGAGCCCACACTCCTCAACAAGAGAAGCCACCGCAATGAGAAGCCCGTGCACCGCAACAAAGAGTAGCCCCTGCTCACCACAGCTAGAGAAAGCTCGCACGCAGCAACGAAGACCCAACGCAGCCAAATATAAATAAAATAAATAAATTTATTTAAAAAAATAGATGGATAGCAGCATGGATAGATGGACAGATATGTGATAAAACAAGGATGATAAAGTATTAACGGTAGAAACAAGATGTCAGAGAAATGGGAGTTAACTGGAAAATTCTCTCAGCTTTGCTGTACATGTGAAATATTTCATAATAAAATGTTGGAGTGGAAAGCCAGTACTGTACAGTGCGAGTCAGAGTTTGATAAATGATGTGGTAGGGAAATAACCAGTTTTCTCTGCTGTGGGAGTGGAGGAGAAAGTGATTACTTCTGCTGCGGGTGGATGGTGGCAGGGGTCAAGCAGAGTCTCAGAGAGGAGGAGTCCTAGGAAATGGGCCTAAAAGATAAGATTTTAAATGCAGAAGAGGGAAAGGGGGAAAAGCGTATCCCAGTAGGTAAAACAGGGCAGCATGAAAATGCTAGGCTCTTTTGGGAAGCTGCAAGGGAGCAGAGAGACTTTGGGGGCAGAATGGCAAGAGAGGAGGCCGATGAGTTGAACTGTGCTCAGGCTGGAATGGGAATTAAAAGACAGACAAGAGCATGTGGTTTTGACTCAGTAAACAATGGGGAGCCACTGAGTGTGTGTTTGTGTAAGGCTTTGACATCTGACAGTCAGAGTAGAGGAAGGCAGTGGAGAGAGCCAGCAATGCGAAGAACAGCCAGCCGTGGGGAGAACAACAAGTCAAAGTTTTCTATTGCTTTTATTAGCCAGCTGACAAGGAGGGCAATTTTTGTGACAGAAAAGCGGTCAAGACATGAGCTTCCCGGAGGTGAGAAGTCTGAAAGTGAATCAGGGAGATAATTCAGTTTGTCTTAATTCCCAGCTCTCTAGTAACTTTGATCTCCCTAAAGAGTTCCTGTTCCCTTTGAAGGTCTAGGCTGCCTGTTGACCTCCCCTCTGGCCCTCAGCCACCGCCCAGAAGCTGCAGCTCACCCTCAGCACCCTCCGGAATGAACACACTGGGAGTCGGGAAGCCTGCTTTCCAGTCCTGCTGTTGCCACCATCCCTCGCTGCGGCCCAGATTCCTCACTTGTAAATCAGTTGTGCTGGCCCCACTGTTCCCTGTGGTTCCTTCCAGTTTTGAGACTTCTCTACTCCAGTCTTTTTCTTTTTCTTTTTTTTTTTTTGGCTTTGCCACGCAGCTTGCAGGGTCTCAGTTCCCTGACCAGGGATTGAACCCATGCCCCCTGCATTGGAAGCGCGGAGTCCTAACCAATGGAATGCCAGGGAATCCCTACTCCAGGCTTCTTGCAACCAGCCTGCCAGGCTCTCTCTCAAATGTTAATTTTCCCCTTGATGTGCAGGTGTCTTTCTGATCACAGCCCCCACTGTCGTTTTCCTATCTTACCTCTTTCCTCCCCGGTCAGGGGTGTCACTGCAGTGTCCAGCTCCAGCTCCTGGCTGATCTGGGCTGAGGCTTGAAAGAGCCCTGCTGGCAGGTCAGGAGCCTCTGAGCTTCATGGGCTGAAATTGTGAAAGGGGTAACAATTCCCACTGCCCTGGTTGTAAGAATAACAAGAAAGTGTTGTGTGAATGCACAGCCTGGGGACTCATCTTCTCTCCTCCACACCTTAAGAATCCGCCTGCTAAGTGAAGAAGTGCCATGGAGCTAAGGCAGGCATCTTTTAAAAGAATCCCTTCATCTTTGTCTCCTCTCAGAACATCTTTCTAGAGCAGGCTCTCACCAGAGGCTTGTTAAATTGGCCAAAGCTCCATTTCCCCAAGCTCACAGAGGACAGGTAGTGACTTACCTGAAAAGGATACAGGACAGTCACAGCTCTCCTTGGTCCAGCACCCACGACATCTGTTTCCAATCTTCACACCAGCCCTGCAAGCAAGACAGGACAGAAATGCCCCATTTCCCCAACCCTTACTGAGTTCTAGGAAAAGCTCAAAGTTTCACACACATAATTTCCTTTAATTCTCACAGTGAGGCTGGTATCTGTTCCCCTTCTGACAGTTAAGGAACTGAAGGCCCAGAGAAGCTACATAACTTGTCCAAGGTCACACAGCCAAATCCCAGAAATTGACAATCAAGGTATCAAAAGGAAGAATTACTTGGTGTCCTATATGCCCAGCACTGACTTTTAAAAATATATACTATAATCCCCACAGCTAGAGTCCACTCAGGCCCTGAGAAGCCTGTCCCGGGGTCCTGGCGCACACATGGGAAGGTGGGGGTGGGCAGGGTTGCTCACCAGTCTGGGGTGGCAAAAGGAAAAGGCCTAGAGGTGGCATTTGCTGCTTCCTGAGGGACAGTAGGACTTCCCCAGACTCATCCATTCACTAAGCTAATCCTGAAGCTTCACCTGAGAGTCAACTGGTGGGAAAGAGGCAAGGGAGGGCCTTCCGGGGTCTCTCAAAGATGCAGAGTCAGGAAGCTGAGAAATGGCAAGGCACATGCAGGGCGGGCATGTTCAGAGAAGTAGGAGCAGAGAGGAGAGTAGACTCCCTTTGGTGGGTGGAGGTCCCTCTAGGCCTCGGCTCCCAGGAGCAGCTTCCCACACTATCTGAGCAGGCAGGCCATGTGCAGTCTATCTTCCACGGATACCCCCAGCACCGCACTTGTGGGCTCAATAAAAGCTTCAGAAGAATGCAGCTCAGATGCCACCCCTGGTGGCCCTTCCCTGACTCTACTCGGGGGAAGAGGTTCATGTCCTCGGGTTATGTGTTCACCAGATGATGAGCACCTTCTGCCCTGGTCCAAGCCACCTCTGATTCCTCCATCCACAGCAAGTGGTGCTGTGTCTTCACTGGGTTGTGTACTTATACTGCCTCAACTACTGCCAGGGCACATGGTCCCCTAAATAGATGACATGGGGGCAGGACTGCTGGATCCCCATGGGAGGCGGGGTCCCCTGGAGTCCCACTCAGCTTGGAGAGCCCATGACTTCTGAACAGACAAACCTTCCCATCCTCATTATCTGTGGTTACTTAAAAATACGTCCAAAAATTCTTAGACACTTTTCCCTTTCAAAGGTGGAGCCTCATTCTTCTCCCCTTGAATGCGGGCCAGGCTTAACGACTTGCTTCTACTGCATAGAATGTGGCAGAAGCAGTGCTCTGACTTTGGAGGCCAACACATAAAAAGTTATAGCTTCCTCCTGGTTCCTTCCTCTTGGACCGCTCACTCTGGAGGACGTCAGTCACCATGGCTTTAGGACACTTATGCAGCCCTGTGGAGGAGCCCCTGCGGGAAGGAAGGGAGGTCTCTCACCATCAAAGCCAGCACCAGCTGGCCAGATGAGTGAGTGAGCCCCGTGGAAGGGGATGCCCCAGCCTTAGTCAAGCCTTCAGATGACTGCAGCCCCTGCCCATGCATGACCACAATGCTTGAGACTTCAAGCCAGGACTGGCCAGCCAAGCCATTCTCGATATCCTGATCCACAGAAACTGTGAGAGATAATGAATGTTTCTTGTTGAATTAAGCCACTAAGTTTTGGGTAATTTGTTGCACAGCAGTGAATAACTAAGACATTATCCTCCTCCCCATTGCCTCTCAGAAAGCTCCCTCTGCTCCAGCCATACTGAACCACTAAATGTTCAAAGCAACACATTTCTGCTGAGTACCTTGTGTACCAGCCCAGGCCAGACACGGGATAGGGCAGTGAACCGGCTAGATCAGCATGGCCACTGTCCTGAGGAGCTTAAGGGGTCACACACTGCAAACATTTACAGATCCTGCTTTGGCCCACATTGTGCCCTCACCCAGAAAGCTTGCCCCAGCCCACCCCTTATAGCTAGATCCTGAACATTTTTGAATTGACCATTCTCCTTCAGCCCTGAACCTCCTCCATGAAGCCTTTTCTGACTGCCCCATTGGAAATGAGCTTTCTCATCTCTGAACTCCTATAAAGCTTTATCTCAACCTTAGCTTGACCACTTAACATCTTCCTTGTACTATGATTATTCATGTTCATTACCTCTCAGGTTAGCTGCTGTAGTCCCCTTGGGGAAGATGTCTTATATGTGTCTGTATTCCCCACATAACTAGTATACAAAGTGTCATGTGCATAGTTATCATTCAAGAAATGTACATTATGCAAATGAACATGTGAATGAAGCTTTCCAAACCCCTCCTTTAGAATTTTTATGGAGGCTGCTTTACACAGATGGGATCTATTAAATCTCTGGCGATTGATTCAACCCCCAGCCCCTCTGCCCTCCCCAGAGGTCAAGGGGGCGGGATGAGAGTTCCAATCTCTAATCACCTGGTTAGTTTCCCTGGCAACCAGCCTCTATCCTTAGGTGCTTTCCAAAAGTCACTAGGTTGACTTAACTTGGGTGTGGTTGACCAGAGTTTGTTATGAATATCAAGATATCTTTATTGATCTTTCCGCTTAGGAAACTTCAAGAGATTTAGGAACTCTGTGCCAGGAATGGAGATGAAGGTCAAATATATATCTATTATAAATCACAATATCACAGTGAAAAGTCTCATTGGGCGGTGGGATTTCAAACAAGTACTGAGCAGCATTTTACTTGCCAAACTTACTTGACAAAGTAACAGCTTATCTTCCTGAACTTTCTCAGTGGTAGAGTTTGGATTCAGGCATTAAGCTCTCTTAACACTTTTTTTTTAAGTTATTGTAAAATATATGTAGTATAAAACTTACCATTTTAATAATTTTTAAGTGTACAGCTCAGTGGCATTAAGTGCCCTCACATTCTTCTGCAACCCACACCACTATCCATCTCCAGAACTTTTTCTTTTCTTATTTTTTTTATTTATTTTTTTTTTTGCGGTACGCGGGCCCCTCACTGTTGTGGCCTCTCCCGTTATGGAGCACAGGCTCCGGACGCGCAGGCTCAGCGGCAATGGCTCACGGGCCCAGCTGCTCCGCGGCATGTGGGATCTTCGCGGACCGGGCACGAACCCGTGTCCCCTGCATCGGCAGGCGGACTCTCAACCACTGCACCACCAGGGAAGCCCAATCTCCAGAACTTTTTCATCATCCCATATTGGAATTCTCTACCCATTGAACACTAACTCCCCAGTCTCCCTGCCCCAGTCCCTGGTAACCATTGTTCTATCTTCTATCTATGAATTTGACTACTCTAGGTATAACATATAAGTAGAATCATACAGTATTTGTTTTTTATGGCTGGCTTATTTCAGTTAGCATAATGTCTTCAATGTTCATCCATGTTGTAGCATACATCAGAACTGCATTCTTTTTTTTTAATGTCTTTTTTTTTAACATCTTTATTGGAGTATAATCGCTAATGTCTTTTTAAAAAGAATTTATTTATTTATTTATTTATTTGGCTGCACCAGGTCTTAGTTGCAGCACTTGGGATCTTCGGGTGAAGCATGCAGGATCTTTCAGTTGCGGCAAGTGGGATCTAGTTCCCCGACTAGGGATCAAACCCGAGCCCCCGGCAGTGGAAGCATGGAGTCCTAACCACTGGACCACCAGGGAAGTCTCAAATGCTTTTTGATAAAAATGATTGTGTTATGAGCATCCTTACTTTGAGCATAATGAGTGTTTCTTGATGCCTCAGCGTTGACATGCCGAATCCTTCTACCTCTGTCGGTGCCTGTTTCTCTCTACAATGCAAGGGCTCACTTGGGTCTTCTTTATAGCTATGACTGTGGCTTTTGCCTTCCTTGAAGTCTTAGGCCCTGACTCCATCTGTCCCTTGGGCAGGAGTGGGTGGACTGTGTGTTCTCTAGACAGAGAAGGGATATGACCTTGGTCAGCACATTTTCTTGGCCTGGAAAGCCCATTGTAAGGGCCGGGTAAGCACAGTATAATAAATATAAACAAGAATATTGTACTATCATTATAAATGAGATAAATATTGCTGTATCAGCAATCATATCACAATATCTAAATGTATCAAAGTAACACCTTGTATACCTTAAAATTATACAATGTTACACATCAAATTTATTCAACTAAAATTTTTTTTTAATAATAAAAATAAAAGGGTGCACAACGGCGATGAAGAGTGGCCCCCGCTTGCCGCAACTAGAGAAGGCCCACACACAGAAACAAAGACGCAACACAGCAAAAACAAACAAATTAATTAATAAACTCCTACCCCCAACATCTTCTTTAAAAAAAAAGAAAAAAAAGAAAAGTCTGCTTCTGACACTTTCTGGAAGGAGACAGGATATAAAAAAAAAAAAAAGGGTGCACAAGTGAGTCAAAGGAGATGAACTCAGGGAGTCTGAAGCCATAGCTAGGAACACACATCTGACTCTTGCATCATGACAGGCCACACCCCTCTCTGCTCAAGCAGGTTGGTGAAAACCACCTCCAGGCATTTCTCCTGGCACATATCACCCCAGAACCCAGCCAGAGATCAGCACTGATGTCAATGGGGAATCCCAGGCAATCGGCACTCATGCCCAAGACCCAGCCTGAAGAGAGGGACATGGCAGCCTAGTCTGGCTCTTCAGGACACCCAGCTGAGGAAAACACTGCCTAGAGGCATGGTTAACAGTTTATGTATGGAAGGAAGCCCCTGCCCCAGAGAACTTCTCTGAGATCCCACAAGGGGATACAGCACCTACACTCTGTACCTGCCTGTCCCAGACCTGAGACTCATGGGTGTGTTCAGCATCCTTCCTTAAAAGCATGAGAGATAAGTATGATGCTGTACATGCCAGCATCACCCTGTTTCTGGGCTCCAGTCCTGGCTCCTTCATAATGAGCTGTGAGGACTTTAGATGATGTACCAGAACCCAGCATACCCTTGGTAAGTGGAATCAAGGCTCATCATCATCATGTTTCAGCTCTATTGGAGGGGAGAGTAGGTTGACCATGAGAGGTTGTGGGTTTTGTCATCTACAGCATGTGAAAAACCAGAGAAGACCGAAGGAGAGGAACACAGTGAGCAGGAGCAGAGGGCTGTTTCCAGGCTGCCATGGACCTGGGGGGCAGGTCACACACTCACCAGTCCAGTCCCATTCTCAGCAGTCAGAAGAAGCTCTTGCCCAGGTCAGTTGCTCAAGCTTGGGACTCACCTGCCCAGTTTAGACTGGAAAGTCACTGGAGAAGGCCCTGTTCAGCTAACGGGCAGGAAAAAGACACACAATTTGTTCCAAGATAGAACCTAAGGGGGCTGTGCTTCATGCGACTCCCCTGGCTCTTCCCTGGGTGCCGGTGATGTTGCTCACATCATCAGGAATGAAGCGCTGCACAAGTAATTTGGGGCCAAAGCACCTGGCTGTGAGCACTGGCTTTGTCACTCACCAGGGAGTGATCTTGGGCAAGTCAGTTAAGTTCCATAAACCCCAAGTTGCTCATCTATAAATCAAGCACAGGGTTAGTGAGAGGGTCAAGGGAGATAGGTAACACATGAAAGTGCTTTGTAAATGATCAAACTCTACACAAATAATAGGTATTATTATTATTAAATAACTCCATGGCCAGGATTCTGGATTCTGGTATTGGCCCTGCCTTTACCTAGAGTAAGTCCCTAACCTCTCTGCCCATTTAAATAGTTGGGCTAGGGACTTCCCTGGTGGCGCAGTGGTTAAGATTCTGCACTGCCAATGCAGGGAGCCTGGGTTCAATCTCTGGTCTAGAAACTAGATCCCACATGCATGCTGCAACTAAGAGTTCGCATGTCACAACTAAGGAGCCCTCCTACCGCAACTAAGACCCGGCGCATCCAAAAAAATAATTGGGCTAGAAGAGTTTCTCTATTCAATTCAGTCTAACAGTCAACAGGATCAGAGTAGGAAAGGCAGGAGTTGTGAACCTTGTGTGGGAGGGGCATGCAAAGGCAAACGGACAGCAGCAACCAGCACTGAAAGACCACAGGAAGAGACCTCACGTGGGGTAGCCTAAAGTATGGCATTGAGCCAAGCTTCTGGTAGTGCTGGGTTTAACCAGGGAGGCCTCAGCTCAACCTCAGTTTCCTGAGCAGCTCCAGGACAAAGCTGGCACCACTGTTTGGAAGGGCCACTCCATGCAGGACTGGTGTCTGCAGGCCAGGCAGACATGATGTCATCTGTGCATCTGGAAACCACAGACCAGCCCTCCCGGGTCTCCAGCAGCTCTCATGTTTTCTGGCCAGGATCCCCAAGTTCCGTTCTCTCTATATCCCCAACCCTTTGCATTCCAGGCTCCCAAGGAACTGAGCTAGGACCTCCTGGGCTTCCGTCCAAGCATCTAGTTCCAAATTCCCCCACCCCTTCGTCCCTTGGGAGTAAACAATATAACTTTAAACAAAGACTGCTGCCTCAGCCTTGAGGAAAATACTGGGCCAGTTTCAGTGCTCTGCTGACTGTTTATTTCTTCATACCCACACTTAGTGCCAAGATAGAACCTGAGGGGCTGTGTTTATTGAGATTCTCCTGTCTCCGCCCTGGGCTTCCAGGTGCTGCGAAAGGTGCTCACATTCACAAGATCCACACAAGTGCAGCAGGTGTGTTTCAAGTCAGAAACTTGGTTGTTCGATCCCAGCTCTCTCCTTTCGTTAACTGGCAAGTCTGTCAGCCTCTCTGAACCTTAGTTTCTTTGTCTGCAAAATGGGGCCAATAATATTGATGTCACACGGTTGCGGTGAGGATGGTATCATTCCGGGCATGGCCGGTGGCTGCACACAGTGGGTGCTCAACATCAATGACCTTTCTGCTCTCCTCTCCCCCTTCCATTACACCATGGTTCTCTCTCCCCTGGAGGGGAGTTCAAGTTCCCATTTCTGGGCCTCACCACCACAGTATCTGATTCAGCAGTTCTGAGATTTGCATTGCTAACAAGCCCCCAGGGGCTGCTGCTCCAGTGGTCCAGAGGCTACTCTTGGAGAACCCTCATCTCCCTTGTGAGGAGGAGGTGGCACACAGGGGAGCTCCAGGATGGACTTGTCAAAAGTGAAAGACTTCAAGTATTTATTATATTATAATTGACATAACAAAAAATTCACCCATTTTAAGGTGTACGGTTTGATAAGCTTTAGTAAATTTACAGAATTGTGCAACCATCTCCACAATCCAGTTTTACAATATTCCCACCACTCCAAAAAGTTCTCTTGGGCCATCTGCGGTCAATCCGTGTCCACTCCAAGCTCCAGGCAACCACTGGTCTGCTTTCTGTCTCTAAGTTTTGTTTTTACAAGAAATTTCACATACATGGACTCATATAATTTGTGGTCTTTTGTGGCCAGCTTCTTCTGGTCAGCATAATTTATTTATTTATTTATTTTTTGCGGTACGCGGGCCTCTCACTGTTGTGGCCTCTCCCGTTGCGGAGCACAGGCTCTGGACGCGCAGGCTCAGCAGCCACAGCTCACGGGCCCAGCCGCTCCGCGGCATGTGGGATCTTCCCAGACTGGGACACGAACCCGTGTCCCCTGCATCGGCAGGTGGACTCTCAACCACTGTGCCACCAGAGAAGCCCCAGCATAATGTTTTTGAAGTTCATCCATGTCATAGCATGTGTCAGGAGTTCATTCCTCTTTACTGCTGAGTACTATTCCATTGTGTGGGTGCATCACAATTGGTTTGTCCACTCACCAACAATGGACACCTGAATTGTTTCCAGTTTTTGGTATTATGAATAATGTTGTTATGAACATTCACATACGTGCCCTTGTGTGGACATGTGTTTCCAAATGCTGTCTTTAAAGGTAAACCATAATTTACCAAGTCTCTCCTTCCTAGTCCTTGGAGCGTCTGCAGCCAATACTGTTAGCGACTAAGGGCTAATGGGAAGCCCAGGCTCTCCTGTCAGCAGCTAAGATCAAACTCAGACCCCTCCCCAGGCCCTGTCTCCCTGCAGCCTCACCTTACCCCCTGGTCACGGCCCTCCCCCGCTCCATTACCCCAAATGTCATACCTTGATTTAGAGCTGGTGATTAAAGGATTTTGCCTTTCAGTTAAATTAAACTGCTCAAAGCAGCCAGCAGGGAAGAGAATGAAAACAGGAGTGACCCAGATCTCTTAAAAGTCCTGGGGTTTCTCATCTCTCCTGAGCATCACTAGGCCTAGATGTCCCCATGGATACAGCACTGTCTGGTCCAAAAGTAGCATCCTCTGTATGTGCACAGCAGTCAGAGCAAACCGAGGACCCAGATACTGGCCTTCTACCCCAACGCCCCTGATTCTTGCTGCTGTTTGGCTCCCCTTGGTTTGGCTGACTTCATGTTTGACACACCTAGACTCTATTCCTTCTCTCCCAGGGACATCCCAGCCGCTGTACGGGAAAGTATTTTTCCTGCTCCACTTCCGAGTCCTTCCATCTGCCACATGATGGGGGCACCAAAGCTGTTATCCTGGACACACACACTGTCCCTTGCAAGGGCCCCAAAAGAATCGATTGAGCAAAGGCTGACTGCCTAAGACCCTTTGCCTGAGCCAGTTCCCCTCTCCCATTCCAATAAACCTCTCCCATGTCCAGGTAGTTTCCGGGCTCAAATCTTAAGCCATGCCATTTGGTAAAGGAGGTTCTGGCCTCAGAGCTCAAAGATCTGAGTTTGCATACCTGTGCGGACTTGTGGCAGCAGTGACCTCAGGCTCTTTACCACGAGGAAAGTGATGTTTTTCATCCCGCCGGCTCTATACCTGCGACGAAGTTGATGTTTTTCATCCCGCCGGCCTCCGGGTGCAGATGAGATAACAGGAAGAGATTTGTTGGGTGCACCGCTCTGGAAACCCGTGGGGCACATGTAGGCCCCAGGTCAAAAGGATTCAGAGAGCAGGAAAGACTTCACTCCTGTCACCAGTGAGTGTAGAAACAAGGACCTTTTCAGAGAAATGGCCTCTCAGGAACTGCCATCCTTGACTTGCTCTCCAGATTTGCCAAGTCAAATGGTGGCCCTGACAGGAGTTAAAGAGGTGCATCAAAGTGGTGGATTATAGTTGTGTTTTTATCTAGTAATGAGAGATTGGGTGACTTAGGTTGGGAAATGTCTGTGCATATACTGCAGAAGGGATTATAATGAGTAGCTGAGAACAAAGGCCTGGAGTGTGAATCCTAGCCCTGCTACCTACTAGCTGTATGACCTTAGGCAAATTACTTAACATCTCTGGGCCTCAGTTTCCTCATCTATAAAATGGGAGTAGGGCTTCCCTGGTGGCGCAGTGGTTAAGAATCCGCCTGCCAATGCAGGGAACACGGGTTCGAGCCCCAATCTGGGAAGATCCCACATGCCGCAGAGCAAATAAGCCCATGCACCACAACTACTGAGCCTGTGCTCTAGAGCCCACGAGCCACAACTACTGAAGCCCATGTGCCACAACTACTGAAGGCTGCGTGCCTAGAGCCTGTGCTCTGCAATAAGAGAAGCCACCGCAATGAGAACCCCACACACCGCAACGAAGAGTAATCCCCGCTCGCCGCAACTAGAGAAAGCCCGCGCGCAGCAACAAAGACCCAATGCGGCCAAAAATAAATAAATTAATTAATTAATTTTTAAAAAAAGGGAGTAATCATCTTACAAGGTTACTGTGAAAATTAAGTGAGGGAATGTGTGTGAAATTCTCAGCTCATTAGCTGATAGTGTGTCAAGAGTGGCAATTTTCTTGTTTATGTTTTATTTTTATTATTTTTATTTATTTATTTATTTTTGTACGTGCGCCTCTCACTGTTGTGGCCTCTCCCGTTGCGGAGCACAAGCTCCGGACGCGCAGGCTCGGCGGCCATGGCTCACGGGCCCAGCCGCTCCGCGGCATGGCATGTGGGATCGTCCCGGACCGGGGCACGAACTCGTGTCCCCTGCATCGGCAGGTGGACTCTCAACCATTGCACCACCAGGGAAGCCCCATATGTTTTATTTTTAATAAAGCATTTCCTGAGTGCCTCTTATCCATTCGGTCATCCATTCGTTTGTTCATTCGTTTGTTCATTCATTTGTTCTTTCATCTAGTCAACAGAAACCTTCAAGTGCCAACAGTGTGCCAGAATCTATGAAATGCACTGGAAAAAGAAAATAATACAGTGCTTGACCATTTTTAAAGCTCTTTTACATGCATTGCCTTGTTTTACCTTCCCACTACCTTCAGGATGACGTTAAGAGAACAGAGGCTCTGAAGATGTGGTGATTTGCCTAAGATACCAATTAAACAGTGGCACAACTCCTTCCAACTCATGTTTTCATTTCTTTTTTCCAATTACAAAATACTTTTTTAAAATATTTATTTATTTATTTATTTACTTTGGCTGCGCCAGGTCTTCGTTGCGGCATGCATGTGGGATCGAGTTCCCTGACCGGGGATCGAACCCAGGCCCCCTGCATTGGGAGCTTGGAGTCTTACTCACTGGACCACAAGGGAAGCCCCCCAACTCATGTTTTCAGACATTCAATCCAGTTTACTTTATAGGACACCTCACTGCCAGAAGGACAGGGTCATTAATAAATGAGTAAGACGGGGCCTCTCCCTGCCAGTCTCCATAGTCTCTGCTCCCAGAACTCAGGACACCTCCCCTCATTGTAGTCTTTTCCCCAGGGCTCTATTAGAGTTGCTTGTTCTGATTTATCTCCGGACACCAGGAGTCTGCCCAGAACACAGTATGGCATCTGGATGATGCCTGTGTCCATCTGGGTTCTCAGCTGCCAACAATGGGGCAGGGCCCAGGGCCCAGGTGGTGCCGCAGCTGTAAAGATGCTGATAAAGCTTAGGTCTGGCTTCTACCTGAAGGAGTGGGACTCAGAGTGGGGGAGTCCACAGCACAGGAGAATGTTCAAAGGTTCTGGGAAGCCAAAGAGAATCCACGTGTATTGTGTCCTGGCCTGAAACTGAATCTGGGTGGCTGGGGAGACCTATATATGTTTAGCCTAATTAAAGAGTAAGGAATCCTTCCAGCAGAGCCTCAGTGCCTCTACAGGGGCTTAGGGCCAGGATCCAAGACTTCTGATGGCCAAAGGTATTCAGACGGATTCCTGGCCAAGGAGGCCTCATGCTGCACAGGCTCAGAGACACACAGCCTCCTGGCCTTGCCCCACCCACGTGCAGGGGCAGGATTCACTGGCATGTGGCCACTCCCAGGCGAGGTGGGAACCTCAATAATGAGAGGCCCGATGCAGCTCCTTCCTGGACACCAGCTTCGGGGCAGTCATCGAGTCTGACCCTGAGCATTCCACAAACTGCGTCCAGCTGAGCTATGGGCTCCAGGGGTGATCCCGTTCTCCATGCTCTGATACCCTATGATACCCTAAAAAGTACACAACTCCTCTACCCAGCTCAGTTTCTCTAAGGCCAACTCTGTTGAGAAGAGGGAGAGCCAGAGAAACACAAAGAGAATAAGAGAAATGGCAGCTAAGGTAAACATGAAATAAGCGCATGGAAAAGCCTTTGGGAGAGCAGAGGAAGAGCTGATTAATGCTGCCTGGGGGGCCTGAGAATGCTGGGGAGGAGGACCGAACCCAGTGAAAAGGATTGGCAAAGCAGGGGAAGGAAAGGTGTTTCACGCGAGGGAACAGAGTTCAGGAACACAGAGCTGTGAACAGGCAAATCACTGAGGCTCTCTGAGGATGCACAGGAGGCAGGAAGCAGGCAGGAAAGGCCAGCAGGGCAAACCGGAACGTGAGACCTTGCTGTGACCTTCAGACAGAGACCAAACTGCTTGGGAAGTGGAGGCATTTTGCATTTGAAAGGAAAATGAACATTTGGGCTGAGAAATAAAGCTGAGTATGGAGTGCCTCCTCTGTGCCCAGTGGCTTACAGGCATTTTCTCCACATCACGCAAGGTGCACGTTTTACAGGGGCAGACACGACAGAGCCATGGTTTTTCTACGGTATAAGCCCTGTCCAAGGAGGGGGCAGGGCAGAAGGGAACTTGGCAGAGCCATAGCAGCTCCTTGAGGGTGAGGACCCCCTTACACGGAAGGAAGCAAGTTGGAGCTTATTAAAGAGTTCACTCTTCTGATCTTAAGACCTGAAACCTGGTCCGTACTCTGGGCCACCATAGTGCTGTCAAGGTCACCACACTCAACACCCTGAATGAGCCACCTGTCAAGAAACACCCACACCGAGGCTTCTCAGTGGCAGGGCCCACATGCCTGGTGCCTGGCAGGTGCTCAGTGATAGCTGTTGGATGAAGCTTTCTGTAAAGAATTCTTTTGGTTGACTCCTGGCTTTGGCCAACACCTCAGGAAGTAACTCCCAGTCTCTTCTGAATGACCAAAGTCATTCAGAAGAGGAAGCCCCCTCTACTTCCATGGGGCCGCCCAGCGTGGGAGTGCCGCCAGAGCCCCACAGGCAGCTGAGTCAGGGTTGGGGGAAGACTTCCTGGAGTAGGAGAGGCCTAGGTGACCCCACGGAGGGGGGGCGGTAAGTGGAGAGGGCAGTGGGAGGTGGGCTCAGGAGTGAGGACGGGTCTGGTGAAGGAAGGAGTGTCGGCGCCGCCCCACCTCTCAGGGCCGTGTTTTCCTGTGTGAACCTCAGCTTCTCCTGCCTCAGCAGCCTTCTCCAAGGTGTTGGATTTAAGGAGAGGGTGGAGGGAGGGAAGGAACCAGCTCTGCCTGAGCCGGGGTATGGACCAGGTCCTCTTGCTATGTGCCAGCCTCAGGTGTTATCTGTGGTGACTCACAGCCCTTCCAGGCCTGTTTACCCATCTACAAAATGCACTCCATTATGGGGTTTCCTGAAGACTCGGTGTTAGGTGATTTTTGTTGCTCTCTTGATTTTGTCTGTTGTTTTTGAGTTCTGTGGAGGATAAGAGATGAACCAACTGGACCCTCTGTGTTGGACTCACCACAGTCAGACCTGGCATTTTTGAGTACTTGCTGGAACTATTCTAAGTTCCTTATATGTATTGTCATTTCATTCTGAAACCACCCTGCTATTATCCACATTTTGCAGATAATGAATGTGAGCTTTCCATCCACCCATTCCCTCACCCAGCACTGCTCATCAGGTGCCCAGCGGCCTGGGCTCCGGGTCAGCCCACACTTGTCAGCACACCCGGCCTCCCGAGACAGCCGGATGTCTGGGCAGGACTTGCAGCTCTTAGTTAGACCTGTCGCCACACCCTGTTTCAGCCCCCAATGGCCTCCTTCCCTACCTGCCTGGGTAGCTCGGCAGCTGCCAAGGCTTGTCATGCTTCCCCCCCCAACCCAGTTGTTTGGGTGCCGGCAAATGCCAGGCAGGTGAGGAGCCCCAGCTTCCACCAGCCCAGCTGCCCTCGCCTTCCAGGTGCAGGGTAGGTGTGGGGCAGGGAGTAGGGGAGAGACAGGGTGTCTCCCAGGCTCAGAATTGCTGAGACGGAACCTCAACTGAATCACAGCATTAACTCATCTAGAACTGGGGCTCAGGAAAACAAAACACCTGGGTGTGTACAGGGAGAGACCTGGCATCCTTGTAACATGAGTGGCCAGGAGGTGTCCTCTGCCCAGGTGCAGGCGCAATTTACTTCCCTCTTCAAACTTAAATCAAGTGGTCCCAACTTCTCCCTTTCTTCAGAACCATTTGTTTAGGACCCATCACGAGCCCAGGAAAGAGAGGGAAAGTGGGGCTTCCTGCATAAATTAGGAAATTAAGTCTCACAGGAATTCAGCAATGTTGCAATCACCCAGAGGTGGCTTCTGGGCTCAAGAAGCTGAAGCCCAGATCCAGAACTGATGGTCTTAGGAAGGGGGCTTGGACGTAGTAGGAGAAAGTCAGGAAAAAGTCTTGGACTTGGAACCTGAAGCACAAACGTCTACTCCCACCTCTGCTGTTTGGTGGCTAAGTAAGTGAAAGTGACTCACCCATCGATGAGCACGAGTGTCTGCATCCCTGAAATGGAGGCAACCCCACCTCATAAGAATCTAGCGAGAATAGCCACACAGGAGAGAAACCAGCGTCCACAAAACCAGTCCTCAGGAACCCAGCTCCATGGAAGAAGGGCTCTGTGGGTAAATAGGTTTGTAAAATGCTCTCTCCTCTCCTGAAATGTGTGCCGCAGGTGAAGGATTCGGAGAAGCCCTGCAATAAGGAAAGCAGGTGGAAATTGTTTAACACAGCGTTTCCCAAACTTGGCCCAGGAAAGTGTTCTGTGGGGTGGTGCTGGAGTGCCCTGAACGCAAACATTAGGTGGCTGTGGTGTTTGGAAAACGGCAAGTAGCCCACTTTCGTGGGGGAGAGGATTCAACCAAGGGAAGGATGACAGCAACGTGGAAACCAGGTAGGCCTTCAACACGCTCCTACACAGTGGGTGGAAGTGGACATGGACATGGCTGCGTTGAAGACAGTTTGACTACACTGATTAAAATGTCAAAGTCTCTACCGCTTGATCTGGTAATTCCACCTCTAGGAAATTATCTTGCATAAGTACTTGCACTTAATTATATGTACAAGAATGTTCACTGAAGCATCACATGTAAATATAAAAAGAAAAAAAAGAAGTAAACAATCTAGACATCCAGCCCTAGGGGAGCATTTGAGTGATGACTGTGTGCATATGGCAGCCTGGGCTGCTACCACGGATAAAGCGTGGCTGCGCACTCTGACATGCAAGACCTCCTAGATATGCACTTCAGCAGAAAAATAACTTTGTTTTCCTCTCTCTCTCTATGTATATACACATAGATATATGTCTGGCTTTTTATATTTATGAATAACACTTCAGTGGACATTCTTTTACATATAGCCCATGTAAGTATTTATATAGGATAAATTCCTAGAAGTGAAATTGCCATATCAAAAAAAAATTGATATATATATATAGAGAGAGAGAGACAGACAGACAGACAGAGATACAGACATATAGATATGGATGCATGTATGCATCCATATATCTACACATATTTATTTGTGTAATATATATATATAGACACATGTAATATATATGTAAACACACATATACACATATGCAAATGTGTATATATACATATATTTATACAAAGATACATGTGTGTATGTATATCTAAATAGAAATGACACATCCATATCCATATGTACCACATATCATATATTATAAATACACAGAAAAGTGTCCAGAAAGGGACATGACAAAGTTAACAGGGGCTTTCTCTTCAGAGGGATGTGGGATTAGGAAGAAGGGTGGGAAGGACAATGAGACTTATCAGCATTTCCATGCTGTTTTTATTTTTTACAGTGAACATGCATTACTTTTGAAATTTTGAGAAATATGTCTTTTATTATTTATTTATTTTTAAAACATTATTTAATTTATTTATTTTTGGCTGCATTGGGTCTTCATTGCTGCACGAGGGCTTCCTCTTGTTGCGGTGAGCGGGGGCTACTCTTCATTGCAGTGCGTGGGCTTCTCAATGCAGTGGCTTCTTTTGTTGTGGAGCAAGGGCTCTAGGTGTGCGAACTTCAGTAGTTGTGGCATGCGGGCTCAGTAGTCATGGCTCGTGGGCTCTAGAGCGCAGGCTCAGTAGTTGTGGCGCACAGGCTTAGCTGCTCTGCGGCATGTGGGATCTTCCCGGACCAGGGCTCGGACCCGTGTCCCCTGTACTGGCAGGCGGATTCTCAACCACTACGCCACCAGGGAAGTCCAGATGTCCTTTAATTGGTAGAAAAAAACACTAAAACAAGGCTCAGGAGGATGGCTTTTCTTTTGTAGTCAACTCAAAGCCTTTGTTTTTTGTAACCTGAAGCCATGGGTGTTTGTTATGAATATAAGCACTGAATGACTGTTGGATCCCCAGATTCACTGCTTTTGGTTTCAAAATAAAAACACTTTTTTTTGCTTGTTTGTATTTGAAAAATACTGAAGATTGCAATAATGTATAACACACCACTTAAAAAATATCTTGAAAGAAAGATGTCAGAGCTACCTTGGTTAACCTGACCAGTCTTCTCTCTGGAAATAACCCTAGTAATAATCTCCAGTGAATAGGGTGGTGCAGATTCTGCAGTGGATTTTGAATGGAAGTATTATGATGCTGTGGGGCACCCTCAGAGTCAGTTTGTCTGTTTTTCATTCATAGTCCCCGGTCTCTGGAGCACACAGCCTAGAGGGGGCATGTGAGCCAGCAATGCCCACCTACCCTGTTCCCACACTCCCATCTATATGTTTATTATTGTGCTTTTCCTCGGCCCCTGTTACATTACTGACCTTCTGGGATCCTTTCCCATGCTTTTGAAGTGTATCCTTTAGAAGTTCACCTAGTTCAGTTCTCTTGGTGGGGAACTCGTTTCTTTTGTTTATCTGTGATTCTCTTTGTTTTACTCTCATTCTTGCAAGTTGGTTTTGCCAGTTACACCATTCTAACTTGACTTTCAACGCGTTGTGCACGGCCTCCCAGAGTCTTAAGTCTCCCATTGTTGCTGGTGAGGAGCTGCTGTGTTGTCCCTGTGTTAAGGGCTCTAGTCTTTGATTCAGTGTGTGCTTAAGATCCTTTGTCTTTGGTATTCTGCCCACATTACATGCCCAGCAGCAGATTTCTTCTTATTTACTCTGCTTAGGATTCATGGGGTTTTCTTGATTTTGTAGATTCCAATTTTTCATCAGGCACTCTTTCTTTAAAAATTAACTTTCCTCCATTTTCTCTATTCTTTCCTCTGGGACTCAAATTTGATGTAGAGAGACCTTTCCATTATGTTTTATTTCTTCTCTCTTTCCACCTCTTTCCTACTCTCCTGATCAGTGTATGATAAATACTGTTTTACAGTTACATTCTAAATAATTTCCTAGCACATTTCTCCAGTGCATTATCTTTTCAATTGGGTCTAATCTGTAACTTAACCTATCAACTGAGTTTTAAATTTCAATAATTATATTACTCATTTTTACAAGAATAAATGAATTCTCTGGAAAAAGAAGGGCATTCCCCAGAGGTGTCAGCAAAGGTGAGAACATGAGTGCAAGAATGGGAGAGGAGTCCTGGGTTGGAGGGATGGGGGTGCTAACCAAGCCCATTCTTTATTGATAAGACCTCTGAAGTCCAGAGAGTCACACAGGGGTCACACAGCTAGCTAAGGGCAGAGCCAGGATTGGAACATAGGCCTTCTTTCTTTCTTTCTTTCTTTGGCTGCATCAGGTCTTGGTTGCGGCATGCGGGATCTTCGTTGTCGCATTGGGGATCTTTCGTTGCAGCACGCAGGCTTCTCTCTAGTTGTGAGCTTCTCTCTAGCTACCACGCGCGGGCTCTAGAGCACACGGGGTCAGTAGTTGCGGCACCCAGGCTTAGTTGCATGTGGGATCTTAGTTCCCCCACCAGGGATCGAACTTGCGTCCCCTGCATTGGAAGGCGGATTCTTAACCACTGGACCACCAGAGAAGTCCCTGCCTTCTTATTTCTTATTTCGTTGTGGAGCACAGGCTCCGGACGCGCAGGCTCAGCGGCCATGGCTCACGGGCCTACCCGCTTCGCGGAATGTGGGATCCTCCCGGACCGGTGCACGAACCCGTGTCCCCTGCATCGGCAGGTGGACTCTACCACTGCGCCACCAGGGAAGCCCCTCCTCCTCTTTTTGTTTCCCTTTTTGGTGCCCCTGCTTTGTGGTACATGAAGCACACGCTCAAACTAGGCTACTGGGAACTGCAGCCTGAAAAAGAAGCCACAGCTTTGCCTGCACTGGGGCAGGCAGGATGTCCTTGAATGCAGCTGTAAGGCAGGTCGCGGTGCGGGGCTCCCGCGGACTCCCCCAACTCCTCCCAGTTGCTGATTCCGGGAAGAGAGGCTGGAAGGCAGATGCTTGAGGAGGCTAACCTTGGGGCACCGTCGCCACCTGGTGGCGTACTCCGGTTCTTGCAGTGGTCGCGCCTGCAAGCGCCGCGAGGCGAAAGGAGAGAACAAAGAAAATCTGGGCGGAGGTGCCAGGGTGGGCTATTTGACTTTGCCCGAAGACCTGACCCGCTTTGTCCATCACTGGAAGGTGATGCGCCCCCCGGAAGGGCTGAGCTCCGTCCTGAGAGTGTGCAAACAGGGAGCCCTAGACTGGGCTTTACACTACTTCCAGGCATCATCACTTGGAAATCAGAAAGGCCAAAGTCTTAAGATATTAGAATCATCGAGGAGGTAATCCCCACTCCCACCCCTGCCGCCAGGTCACAGTCACAAGGGGCTGAGAACTGCCCGAGATCACTCAGCTCCGGCTGCTCCTCCGCCCCGCCCCAGTGTGGGCAGCCTTTTTTCATCAAGGTCTCAGAGACATTCCGGCCACAGGCAGCGGAGTTTACCTTATCTCTGTGATCCTCCCTAGGGCACTTGGCCTGCAGCTCCACGCCCTCTCCTTCCCCCTCTCCCAGAGATCTGACCTCCCTCCCGCCTCCAGCTCCCCTTCCCTCGGGTCCCCTCCCCCACTGGGACCTCTCTCCACCTGTCCCTTCAACTGCCATTTGCATGCCTGGGACAAGTTGCTGTCACCAGCCTGGATATTTCTCCAGAGCAATTCCCTCACGTTCATCCCCTGACCACCCAGGAATCTGGACAGTCCACTGTCCAAACCCACCCTGTCCACATAGGAGGAGCTCAGCACTGCTGTCCCCTCCTCCTAAAATGTTTTCTTTTGAAATATCATACTTACAGAAAAGCTGCAAGAATAGTACAAAGAACTCCCCTACCCACTTTACCAAGTCATTTATTTTTTAACATTTGCCTCATTTGCTTTCTCCTCTCTGTTGTCTCTGTTACACACACACACACACACACACACACACACACAGTTTTTTTTTATGAAACCATTTGGAAGTAGGTTACATCATAGTCCTTAACCTTAACCTCAGTGTGTTATTTCCTGAAAATAAGGATATCCTTCTATAATTATCAAATTCAGGAAATTTAACATCAAGACAATATTTTAACCTAATCAATAGTCTATATTTCCACTTGGTCAGTTGTCCCCAAATGTCCTACCTAGCACTTTTTGTTTGGTCCCAGATCCCATCCAGGATCACATATTTCATTTACTTGTCATGTCTGTTGAGTCTCCTTAATCTGAACAGTTCCTTAGCCTCTTGGTTGTGTATGACACTGACATGTGTGAAGAATCTAGGCTGGTAATTTTATATAGTTCCTCAGTACAGATACTTCCTTTCATCCTGCATTTTTTTGCTCTAAGTGTCAAGGGTCTACCCAGTTCCTCAGGTCAGGAACCTAGGTCCCTCCCTCCCTCCCTCCCACCCAGCCCTCATCAGGTCCTCATGCCCACTGCCCTTCTCTTCAATGCCCTCATCATTTCTCACCAACCAGCCATCCTCCACCCTGCCATCAGCGACTGTACTGCTTCACACAAGCTGGCTGTTTAAAGTGTGGTCCAAGGACCTGCAGCAACAGGAGCTTGTTAGAAATGCAGAATCTCAGGTCCCAGCCCTACAGAATCAGAACCTGCATTTTTTAAAAATTTTATTTTATTTATTTATTTTTGGCTGTGTTGGGTCTTCGTTGCTGTGTGCAGGCTTTCTCTAATTGCGGAGAGCGGGGTCTACCCTTCGTTGCAGTGCGAGGGCTTCTCATCGTGGTGGCTTCTCTTGTTGCAGAGCACGAGCTCTAGGCATGCAAGCTTCAGTAGTTGCGGCACGTTGGCTCTAGAGCACAGGCTCAGTAGTTGTGGCGCACGGGCTTAGTTGCTCCGCGGCATGTGGGATCTTCCCGGACCAGGGCTTGAACCCGTGTCCCCTGCATTGGCAGGCGGATTCTTAACCACTGTGCCACCAGGGAAGTCCAGAACCTACATTTTAACATGTTCCCCAAGTGTTTCTTCTGCTAAGTCTGAGAAGTCCTGCTCTCAGAGATCCCTGAAGCAGACCCCTCAGCTCCATATTGAAGGAGTGTCCCTCTCTACCACCCCTGACCCCCAAACTTCATTCTTACCTCACCTACGTTCATGAGGGTATGCTGTCACCTTTGTACCATTTAGTCCTTCTTCTAGGAATGCCCTCTCTCTCCTGAGACTTCTACTCGAGATTAGGCTTAATGGTCACTTCTGTGGTGTGCTTCCTGCCACTCCTCCTGGGCGCCATTTCCTTTGAACCTGCCTCTTATCCTAGCTTCAGTTACATGCAAGTGTTACTCCCAAGGGCTCCTGATCTTTAAGGAGTTCCTCCTCCCATTAGTTGGTGAGCTCCTTGAGGGAAAACCTGCATCTCACACACCTCCTTATCTACAGTGCCTAGAACAATTCGAATGTCTGTTGAATGGGCACGTAAAAAACCAGCTCTTCTTCCACAGAGGTACTTCTTCACAGTAGATCCTGAAGTGGGTACTGGGGTATCCAAAGGGCCATTCAAATACCTGAGCCACAGAATGCTGGGACAGGGGTGGCCACAGGGAAACATCTACTTCAAATGCCCTTTGTGATCCATGAGAAAAGGCCCCAGAGAAGGAGAAGTGGCTTACTTGCAGTTTCGTCCCCTGGAGTGGTTGGCCCAGAGAGTCACTATTGACCCATGTTTTGACCTTCCTGGAGCAAACTGCCCTCATGTGGTTTAGTGTGAGAAGCAGAGTAGTAAAAACCAGAGTTGCAGATGAATGCCCACAAAATGCAGAGACTTATGTAGAAGTTTTAAACATGAAAAACTATTCTGTATCTTCTTGCTTAGGAAACAGTCATGCCAGTGAAGGATAATGGTTACCTTGAGGAGGATGCAGGAAGACTGGAGGGTTTATAACCAAGCTGGGGTAGGCAGGGGGCTTCAGCCATGCTGTTTACTCTTAAGCTGTGTGCGGAATATGAGTGTTGAATTTTTTTATACAACCTTATGTCCTTTAAAAATTCTGATCTGAACCAAGGGATCATGCCTTGCACACAGTTGTCCTCAAATTTTTTAATGAGTTTTCTTGCTGAAGGTTTTCAGTTAACCAGCCCTCAACCTTGTGGGTGCCCATTAATTTTTTTTTTTTTTTTAATAGTAAATGTAAACTTTCTGCATGGCAGGCTTCCAGCTCTAGCAAGCAAGGTTCAGAGGGCAGGGTGCATTCTGGAAAACAGAATACCACCCTGTTATTGGAGCTTAAGATGAACACAAATAAGGCTGGGTTATATCTTAGCACATGGGCTAGAGTTCAGGTTTCATTTTATAGGCAAAGAAACACTAAATTCTCAAAGAAGAATGGTTTGAATGAATTATTCATTTTAGCAAGGTGACTGTGGCAACAACAGGCCAGAGAGGAGACCAGCTAGCTTTGGCAACAATCCAGAAGTATTACCTGCTCAAAATAAATTTATTTTATTTATTTTTGGCCATACCGTGCAGCTTGCAGGATCTTAGTTCTCCAACCAAGGATCGTACCTCTGCCCCCTGCAGTGGAAATGCAGAGTCCTAGTCACTGGACCACCAGGGAATTCCCTCAAAGTAAATTTAAAAAGCAAAATCGGGTGAGGTGAAGAAGAGAAACAAGACTTGCTCTGAGTAGATGTTGAAGCTGTGTGATGCGCAGAAAAGGGGCTTCTTATTCTACTTTTATGTTTGAAATTCCTCATGATTAAAAAAGGTAGTGGGGCTTCCCTGGTGGCGCAGTGGTTGAGAGTCCGCCTGCCGATGCAGGGGACACGGGTTCGTGCCCCGGTCTGGGAAGATCCCACATGCCACGGAGCAGCTGGGCCCGTGAGCCGTGGCTGCTGAGCCTGCGCGTCCGGAGCCTGTGCTCCGCAACGGGAGAGGCCACAACAGTGAGAGGCCCGCGTACGGCAAAAAAAAAAAAAAAAAAAAAAAAGGGTACTGATCTTGTAGAAGTCATAAATATACACTGACGTGACAAATGAAAAAACCCTAATTACAAGAAAGGATAGCTGGTTTTGGTATAAAGTTTTTCATAAATGAATTAGAAAAGTACTGTATCACCTCAAATATACAATACAAAAATAGCCCATGATACAGAAATAGATGTTGAAGAGTTTAAATAACAATTCATTCTGAAAGATTGAGAAAAAGCAGCATATCTAAATTAACATTTATATGCTTTTAAATGTGTACAAATAATATATTTATAGCTATAGTAGATATTTAGCTATTTCCGCCATGAACTTAGTTTGTGGTCTAACTAATCAAAACTTTCGAATCTTCTCATTAGGAATATGGAGTCTTCTCTTTGGGAAGGTACTGTAATATGGGATGGGTTAAACAGAGTACAGCCATGTGATTTTATATGCAGTTGAAAATCACCTCTATATATTGTACATAACTCTCTTTATATACGTACATGTATATATACCTAAATATATATACTGTTTAAAAAAATGGTGTGACAAAAGTTGAATGGAGAGTAGGGTGGCTGTGCTTAGACATGCAGTGTCTCTTTGGAAGGGTTAATAAACCATCTGGGAGAGGAAGTGGGGAGATGAAGGAGATAGTGCTCTCCCCTCCTAATCTTTATGAGCACGTTAACAGTAACACTCACTGGAGGTTGGTATCACAGGGGACTTCCTTTCTTCACACATTGTCTCATAATTTTTTTTTAAAGGCTGGAATAATGCCTCTACTATAGAGGCAAATCAGAAGGGGACTATGTCTAAATGAAGCTTGAGGGAATTCCCTGGTGTCCAGTGGTTAGGAATTCGCACTTTCACTGCTGAGGGCCTGTGTTCCATCCCTGGTCGGGAAACTAAGATCGCACAAGCCACGTGGTACAGCCCACCACCAAAAGAGAACACATATTACTTGCTATCTTGGCACCACTCTATTTTGTAATACACTTTTGCTCCAGCTGGTATCCATTCTGGCAATAGCCCCCAGTATTACAGGTCCAAGTTTCTCTGGTTGCATGTGGGCCCGTGACTCACCATCTGCCTGATTTCCTTCTGCAGTATCCTCTCTGGCTCCTTCAGAACACAACTGAAACTCCTATCTCCTTTACAGTGGTCCCTCCTTTGGTATGTTGCTCAATCCTATGAATTAATACATCTTGTAAGAGAATGTCAGAGGTTCAGGCAGGCTTTTCATTCCCCTATTGCATCTTGTAAATCAACCTGAATCACAAGTTTGTTTTTGGACTCAGAGTAATAACGGAAGGTCATCTGGCCATCCCTGACGCCAGGCCACATGAGAGCTCCTTGGCCTCTTAAGGAAATGTCGCTGCCCCAGCCTCTGGTTTTAGTCAAGTGTGGTCCCAGAACTTTTAAAGGGACTCACAATTCCCTTTAAATACATTATGAAGTAGGCAGAGAGCATGGGTTCAAGATTGTTTTTATTTTCAGAGCCTGCAACAGTTGGTTACCAGTGTTACTAAGCTGGTACATTCTGAAGGCCATCCCACCTCCCTTTTCAGGCATTCAACCAACAGAATCCCTACAAACAAGATTACAGACTAATTAAGATGTGTCTCAATGTGTGTGGGGGAAGAGGCCTTCTCCCCCTGCTCCCCTCCTCCCCACATACTTTTTCTAACAAGATTGTTTTATAGTCAAATGCAACTCAAACCCATAACACAGCAACCAGTCATCTCCAGTATCACTGATTCTCTCCCTGCCTGCAGAACAGGAAGCCAGGGCAAGAGGGGAGACTGAATCTGCTATATAAGAAAAACTTCACTATACCCCAATGGAGCAAAGATGGTGAGGAAGCCAGCGCCTAAGGGTGGGGATGAGCAGGAACCAAACAGGCCTGTCTAGAATCAATCAACTCAGCCCCAGCTCCTTGGGAGGTGTTCCTTTGAGACCCCTACTTCTGTGGGATGAGATGAGGGGCAACTGGTGATGATCCATCTCTCCCTGTCCCTCAAATTAAAACATGATAAACTCAAAGTTTTACCTGCAAAATCCACCACGCCGCCTCCTGAGAAACACATTCTATAGTCATCTCTGCCAGCACCCACTCCCTTCTAATGCCCAGGGCTTCCAGCCCCTCTCCCCAACCTTGGGTGGCCCAGCCAACACTGATTTGATACTCCTTGACTCATAGAATGACTATTTTTAAAAAATTAAAATAGAAGGAATCAAAGAGTATCAGACTAATAGAAGAAAGACACTCAATATATACTCCCTTCCCTTATCTGGCAGAGCCCCCCATCCCTGCCCGCCTACACTGGGATACCTGCTCTACCATGTTCCAACACTGACCTGGGGGTGGCCCAATGGAATCTGCCTCAAGTGCTTTCCTGACCGTGACTCCTAGACAAGCAACATCACAGCGAGCAGGGTCACCCCAGTAGATCTCAGGGGCCTTCGAGGTAGGTCTGGGAGGTTTAGCTTATGTCCTGTAGCCAAGCCTGAGTCTGGGGCCTGCTCCCACCAGTATCTCAGTCCTTGGCTGTATATTAATAGCAGCAGCCCCAGTACTGCAGCACCTCCTAGGGGTGACAGAGTGCCTAGTTCTCTGTCCCACAACTCATGTCCTTCTTCCCCCTCCCTTTTTCTTTTTTTTTAAAAATTAAAGGCAGAGGTAGTCCCTGGGATGATAAAACCCCACCTAGGATGGCAGTATTGTAACTTAAAGCAGTTAAATAAAAGTCTCCAGGAGTTGATTACAAAAAAAGAAAGAAAAGAAAGTGACTGATGAAGTTGAATAAATTAATGATATGGGTTATCCCACAAAGACCTTTCCTTTGCAGGCCGTCTTTGGTATTTGGCCAGCAGCATTTGTGAGTCTTCTCTCCACTCGGACTCTCCTACCCCTCCCCCCTCAGGAGAGAAGGCCATTGCCCAACGAGGCCCAGGCGGCTCATCCAGCTGTGGGGGATGAGGAGTCAGAACATCTTGACTTGGTGCTTGGAACTGTGCTGTGGCACGTGACAGCCTTGGCAGACCGTCCTGTTGCAGAAGGAGGACAACTTACAGGGACAGAAGAGCCAGCAGGATGCTCTGGGCTCCAACCCTGGGAGAGTGGGAGGTAGGTTTAAGACATGGAAGCCTCAGGCCTTCTCTCCAAATGTCACATGGCTGGCCCCTTTGCTCCAGTTTCTCTGTAGCAAAGAGGGGAGGGGGGTAGGGAGGGAGGCTCAGGCTGTTGCTGTCTGGCACTGAGACCCTCAGAGCTTCTTCAGACGGCTATACATCTCTCTCTTGCTCTTTTCCCCGGCCCAGGTCCGGCTCTTGGTGCGGAACTTCTTCAGGTCTTCTTTAAAGTCCTCATGGTGCATGGGCCGGTAACTGGGGGGCTCGCAGTGAGACTGGCGGGAAGACAGGACGAAGTCAGGGCACACCTGCTTCATAAGCACACTCCTGCGCCCTCCCTGCCGGGGGCTGCAAGACTCTGCTCAGCAGGTTCTAGGGCCCTTCTGTGTGCGGGGCAAATCCCCAGACCCCTGGCAAGAAACACCCACGACCACCAGACATCTGGGTGCAGGGGCGGCCCCTGCCCTCCAGAGAGTCCATCTTACCTGGCATTTCAGGAAGAACTCCTTATATCCGCCCTTCAGGACATATAGCTCCGGGTAATGGAGTTTGGGGTACTCGTTACCAAGCCGATCTCTCTCTCTCACATATCGGCACCTATAAAGGGGAAGGAAAGCCAAAGCATGGTTAGCTCTACACAGTGAAAGCAGTGTTCTTTACACACATCTCCCCAACCTTACCTTCATTCTTGGAAACAATCAGTGTTGACTTGTGATTTCCTGGCCACCTGTTATCTTCAGGAATAGTGTTCAGAGCCAGTGCCACTGCCTCGTATTGGCAGGTAGATGGTCTCTTCCCAAATTTTCAAGTTAAACAGCCCTAGCAACTGATCTCTGCCCAGCATCTTCCCTGCCACCACCAGCACCTAATCTTCAGTGACAGCTTCCCAGCCAGCTTCCCTCTGCATTCTCCACCCTCCACGACCAGTGTCTCTCCCTTACTTCCTTCTGAGCTTTGCTCCTGTCTCAGGGCACCTACTTGCATCCTGTACTAAAATGGACTATTGTGTAGTGTACTGTATACTCCTGTAGTTATGTGTGTGCAAATGCAGCAAAATATCACCAGTCGATGAAATCAGGGGAAGCATGCACTCTTTCTGAGCGTGAAATGGTTCCAAATAAAAAGGTGGCACAAGAACTTGAACCCAGTCCCATGAGAAAAGTCTCTCTTGGAACCTCCTAGTGAAGCTGCACTGCTCCCTGCCACCTCTGTCCCTGTTTGCTCAGCATTTGTCACAACCATCTTCCGTCTCTCCACTGGGACCTCCCCTGCGGCAGGTCAGTCCTGTTTGCTCACTGCTGTAACTTCATTGCCTCAATAGCCCCTGACACGTCCAGGCTGGCAGTCCTTTCTGAAGGGAACTAGCACAGATGGGCAGCTGTTTGGCCCTCCCCCTAGCTTTTTAATACCACCACTCACTTCTGACCACATTTTCAGAACCAGTCCTGTCACCATTAGTGAGAGTGTGGAAAGATGTTGTTAGAGCATCAGAGTATTATTTTAAATCTGAAGTGATGTTATTTTATTGTAATTATACTTTCATTTATTTTGGTATAAAACTTATCTTTGTAGTAAATTATAACAGGGCCTTAGTCACCAAAGCCCTAACAGAAGTTCTTATTAATAAGGGGTGGGGATGGGGGGGCAGGGGCATTTCTTTTAAACTCTAACGTGGCAATAACGTGAAGGTAACATAATCCACTCCTTTGCAAACGTGGATTTGACAAGTGTTCAAGAGCATCACATCAAGTTTTGCAGAGAGGATATGACACTCTTCTGGCATTTGCATAAGGAGCAACCACACTGTACCTGAAGGATGTCACCTGAGAACAGTAGCCCCATAGGTAGAAATAAGGACAGTGGGGGAAACTGGAAGAGCCAGAGTTTAATTCAATATAAAGGAAGGCTGGACAGTAGGCCATGCCCAGCAGTAGCCAGGACTAACTCAGGAGTGAGGGTGATGAAGCAGAGGCCAGATCCTCGGGGGATGTTGCACAGGGAACACCTGTGTCACAGGCTGGACTGGGGAAGCCAGAAAGCCCTCCACGACGACTACTGTGAAACTGTTAGGGCAGCCTATAAACTACACTCCAGGAAGCTGTTCATGAAATCAACTGCCTGCAAAACAGGTAAGGATTTGAGAGAATACCTGTTACACGTGAATTGATACTTTTACAAAACTAGGTATTTTCACACCACGTGTGTAGGCTAAGGCATGGAAATGACATTCGATGTGCAACAGGCGGTCCCACAAAAGCACCATGGGGGCCATGCCCTGGAGCCCACTCACATGCGAGGGCCTCGCTCAGAAGAAAACTCGCAGTGGAACACCACGATGACACGCTTGCCATCCGTAGGTACGATGGGCTTCTTGAGTAAGAAGTCTTCAACCTCCTCTTCCATGTGCAAGTTCACTGCACCCTGTGAAGGCACCAAGAGACTCATGTTTCACACTCGCAGTAATGATTCTTCGAGACTGGTCTTCAAATGGGCACCTCAAATTCTGTTATGACTGTGTGCACTGTATGAGTGGTATTTGTGAATGCCCGGGACTTTCACGGCCACGACAGTGGCAAACACTAACACTGTATTTAAAGTACCTCCTTACCGTATTTCAACACTATATTATTGGTTAAAAGATTAAAAGGGCACAACCAATTACTTTCTTCCTGGGAAAGTATGTTCCAACACCCAACTAACCAGGCAACTATAAATGTAAGAGGTATCATTAGGCTTGGCACAGACTGGGACATGTTGCCAGAGACTGGCTTCTCCTCATGGCTTCATGTCCAGGCATGGCTTAGAAGTCAGTGGGTACCATTTAGAAATGTCCCTGATGGTGATGGTGATGGTGATGGTGTGAGGGACAGAACAGGAAGCAGTTGCCGTACAGTGTGGTAGAGATTAGTGCAGACCAGGGAACATTCTTTCAGTGCACCAGGAGTCAAATGCCTTTCACTCCCACTGCTTCTTTTTACAATTCTTATAACCAGCATGTGAGCATTATAATGAGCAGCCAGGTGTCACCTCCGCCTTTAAAAGAAAAAATCACAGATGCTGTCCAGGGCTCCTGCTATGCCTCCCACAACAGCAGGGCTCGCCCACAAGCCTCAGGAATCCATACCTTGATGTGGCCTCCCTCATATTCATATGGGTATCGGCAGTCAATGATAACAAACTCTTTAATGAGGTTGGCAAACTTGCCACTCAAAACAGACGCTATCTGTGGAGAGAGAGCCAAGGAGAATCAACTCTGGCTGCCAGGAACACGTAGATTCCATGTGTGGCAGGTTCCAAAAGGATGACTTACAATTTCTGGAGAGATGTATTTTAAATCCTGATGCTTTCCAGCAACTGTATGAAAGAGGTAACACTTAAAAAAAAAGAGAAAGAGAGAGAGAGAGAGAAATACTTAGCAAATCCAAAAGCTTAAAAATGCAACATTTTTATATTGCTTGCCTTCCTGGTAAGAGTCAGCTTGAAAAAAAAAAAAAACAAACATTAATGTAATAGAATATGTTGGTTACTTGTCTAGCCACTTCATTAATATCCTGACATTGAATTTTCACACAGACCTATAAGGCACATTATCCCCATTCCCATATGTCAAAGCTAGGTACCTTGTCCAAGGTTAGCCAGCAAGTAAGCCAGACTTGAATACAGAAACCTCAGGTGATTTCCTTTTTCTCCCACTTTTGTTAGGAACCCTCACCTCAGCAGCCAGACTGTGTGCAGCACATAAAGGACACAGAGAGGAATGACTTCACTGTTTACTGAGCACCTGCTATGTCCAGCATGGTGCTAGACATTGGAGGTGGAATGAGTGAGGCTGGGCCCAGCCTTGAGGGAGAAGGACGGGCACATCAGTAATTACTCACTAGGGCGGACTGGCCGAGTCAAGTGCTCACCCAATCCCGTGGCCATGTGTGGGGTCATTATGACAAACACAACCAACCACAGCTTCAATTCAGGTGCAAGCTTCTACCAGCAAGGATATACCACACCCAGGTCTTGGCTTGCTCTTCCCTTCAGACTAGAACTGTCTTCTATTTTTTAAAAATTTTATTTATTTTTTAACATCTTTATTGGAGTATAATTGCCTTACAATGGTGTGTTAATTTCTGCTGTATAACAAAGTGAATCAGCTATACGTATACATATATCCCCATATCCCCTCCCTCTTGCGTCTCCCTCCCACCCTCCCTATCCCACACCTCTAGGTGGTCACAAAGCACCAAGCTGATCTCCCTGTGCTATGCAGCTGCTTCCCACCAGCTATCTATTTTACATTTGGTAGTATATATAAGTCCATGCCACTGTCTCACTTCGTCCCAGTTTACCCTTCCCCCTCCCTGTTGTCTTCTATTTTTAATCCACTTATTTCTCCCACCTGGTTGAAATATCTAGCCCAGATCCAAACCTTCCCCAATCGCCTAGCTGAGACTGAGACAACCCTTTTATTTCTTATTTATTTATTTATTTAGTTAGTTAGTTAGTTAGTTATTTTTGTGGTACGCAGGCCTCTCCCTGTTGTGGCCTCTCCCATTGCGGAGCACAGACTCCGGACGTGCAGGCTCAGCGGCCATGGCTCACGGGCCCAGCCGCTCCGCGGCATGTGGGATCTTCCCGGACCGGGGCACGAACCCCTGCCCCTGCATCGGCAGGCGGACTCTCAACCACTGCGCCACCAGGGAAGCCCAACCCTTTTATTTCTTAGTCTGCTGCTTTCACTGCACTGATGTTTACTTCAATCTACCATGTGATACATGTGGTACATGTCTATGTGGCATGATGTCTTACTGACCGTATGTTAAGTGTTTTGAGGGAAGGAACTGTGTCTCATTTTGGAATCTTTGCCTTACACATGATAAGTGTTTCCATAAATGTTAGCTACATTAAAACATAAAAGACTGGTCTGGGGACCTTCAAGTCATATGTGGCTAAACAAGCTACTACTGACACAGGAATGTGTCACATTTCACCACAGCTCAAAGGCAGCCAACCTGTATGAGGCCATCAGCAGACCATCCTCTGGACCTCCCTGAGGGCATTTTCCCTCTAGGGCCATGCTCCTCTGGACAATGGAGAAATTTAGTCTCAATCCTGGACATTCTAAGAGGACCTTTTGATATACAGACTTATATACAGTGAGGCTAGAGGTTTATTTCTGCTTCTTTACACTTTTCTGCAGTACTGCTTTTATAATCACAAACACAGTTCCCAGAGAGCCTGGTCTTTGGGTTGGTGTCAAGGCGGCTGGTGGGTGGCTCCCTACTTGAAACCTCTGACCAGCATCAGTAAGGTCTATAGTCCCACAGAGACTGAGATACACCTGATCATGAATGTGTTTCCTTATCTTAAAACAAACTTCAAACTGCGTCCCCTTGGCGGGGTGGGGTGGGGTGGGGTGGGGGGAACCCCAGGAACCACTTCAGGGAGGGAGGAAGGCCGAGGGGGGCATTTTAGGTACCCCCTGCCAATCCTGCATCACAGAGCAGTTCTGCGTGCAATTACCTTGGAGAAGTCTCCTATAAGGTCCCTTGGGTCATTATCCAAAATATTCTCAATGGTCCCTTTTGGGGAAGATACCAGGCATAAAGACTGATGTAGAATCTGTAACAAATCAAAGGTGGAGAATGAGGCCAGGCTTCTGAACAGAACTTATGAAAACATTCACCTGGAATATGTCAGGAAGAAGAGACTGAAATGTTAACATCCATATTTAGCAAAAAGATACCTTTCTTATTTGACTGAATCTAGAGTGAAAAAAAGAATATGGGTTACTGACTAGGTATACTGTTATTTGAACTGAATTCAATTCTAACTGAACTGCTCTGAAACTTCCTTTTTTTTTTTTTTTAAAAAAAAAAAGAAGGATTAAAATTAGGGCTAAGTCTAAAAAAAGTATTTCTTAGTTCTACCCACTGAGAAGCTCCAGGGTTGCAGTAAGTAGCCCTTAGGTCAGTGTGCTCTCTAAATAATACAGCTGACCCCTGAACAACACGGGGTTTAGGGCCACCATCTCACATCCCCGAATTCAACCAACCACAGATCATGCAGTACCACAGTATGTATTTATTGAAAAAAATCTGCGTATAAGGGGACCTTACAGTTCAAACCCATGTTGTTCAAGGGTCAACTGTATTTTCCACTAAAAGAAACCAGAGCTTTTTGATTGACTCCAGGCTGGGACAAGAAATGTACAAGATAAACCTGGAACACTTTGTCATTAGTAGCAAGGAAGCACTCATATTTCAAAGGACACATCAAAAGGGCTAATCGTGGGGAAGTAAGGATTTCTTTTATACACTTAGTGTATTTTATATTATTTATTTGGCTGCACCAGGTCTTAGTTGTGGCATGCAAACTCTTGGCTGCGGCATGTGGGATCTAGCTGCCTGACCAAGGATCGAACCTGGGCCCCCCGCATTGGGAACGTGGAGTCCTAGCCACTGGACCACCAGGGAAGTCGCAGGATTTCTTAAGCAGTACACAAAAAACACGAAACATAAAAAGACTGATAAATTAAAACATGTTTAAAAAAAAAAATCAAGAAATTCTGTTCATCAAAACAACAAGATTAGGTAAGAACAGGCAAGCCAGAGTGGGCAGATATGCATCCATCTCAATAAAAGATTCATCTCTGAATATATAAAGCATTCCCACAAATAAGAGACAACCCAATAGAAATATGGGCTAGAAACTTGGCTGAGTAATAGAGAAGAAAATCTAAGACCAAGAAAAATAACTATCAGGGAAATGCAAGTTAAAATCAGATACTACACACTCACCAGAATGGCTAAAGTTAAAGAGATGAACAACACCGGATACTACTGGTAAGGATGTGGAAGAACTGGAACTCTCACACACTGTTCTGAGTACAGCCAACCCTCGGTATCTGTGAGATTGGTTTCAGGACACCCAAGGATGCTCATATAAAATGACACGTAGTACAGCTAGTGCTCAGTAAGAAAGCATTGCAGGGGCTTCCCTGGTGGCGCAGTGGTTGAGAGTCCGCCTGCCGATGCAGGGGACACGGGTTCGTGCCCCGGTCCGGGAAGATCCCACATGCCGCGGAGCGGCGAGGACCGTGAGCCACGGCCGCTGGGCCTGCACTCCGCAACGGGAGAGGCCGCAACGGTGAGAGGCCTGCATACCGCAAAAAAAAAAAAAAAAAGAATGCATTGCAAAGTTGGTTAAATCCATGGATGCGGAGCCCCCAGATACGGAGGGCTGACTGGACAACCACTTTGGAAAGCTATATGGCAGTGTCTGCTAAAGCTAAACACATGCCTAGCCTAGGACCCAGCAAGTCCACAAGAAAAGTTAAAGTGCATGTTTACAAAATAAATTGTATAAATACCATCAACTAGTATTTGACAAGGGAGCCAAGAATGCTCAATGAAGAGAAGATCAGTCTTCTCAATAATAAATCATGCTGGAAAAACGGAATATAAACATGTGAAAGAATGAAATTAGACCCCTATCTTACACTACTCACAAAAAATAACTTGAAATGGCTTAAAGACTTAAATGTGAGACAGGAAACCATAAAACTCCTAGAAGAAAACACAGGAAAAAAGCTCCTTGACATGAGTCTTGGCAATGACTTTTTTAGATTTGACCCCTAAGGCACAAGCAACAAAATAAAAAATAATTGAGACTACATCAAACTAAAAAGCTTCTGCCCATTAAAAGAAATCAACAAAATGCAAAGACAACCTATAGAATTGGAAAAAATATTTGTAAAATATATTATCTGATAAGGGGTTAATATCCAAAATATATAAGGAATCCATACAACTTAATAGCGAAAAAACAATCTTTTTTTTAACATCTTTATTGGAGTGTAATTGCTTTATAATGTTGTGTTAGTTTCTGCTGTACAACGAAGTGAATCAGCTATAGGTATACATACATCCCCATATCCCCTCCCTCTTGCATCTCCCTCCTACCCTCCCTATCCCACCCCTCCAGGCAATCACAAAGCACCGAGCTGATCTCCCTGGGCCATACAGCTGCTTCCCACTAGCTATTTTACATTTGGTAGTGTATATATGTCAATGCTTCTCTCTCACTACATCCCAGCTTATCCTTCCCCTCCCCGTGTCCTCAAGTCCATTCTCTACGTCTGCAACTTTAAAATAATCTGGTTTTAAAAAGTAGGCAAAGGACCTGAATAGACATTTCCCTAAAGATACACAAATGGTCAACAGGTACATGAAAAGATGATCAATATCACTAATCGTTTAGGGAAATGAAAATCAAACTGTTGTACAATGAGATATCACTTCATGACTATAAGAATGGCTATCATCGAAAAGAAAAGATGGGGACTTCCCTGGTGGTGCAGTGGTTAAGAATCCGCCTGCCAGTGCAGGGTACATGGGTTCGAACCCTGGTCCGGGAAGAACACACATGCCGCAGAGCAACTAAGCCCATGTGCCACAACTACTAAGCCTGCGCTCTAGAGCCTGAGAGCCACAACTACTGAAGCCTGTGGGCCTAGAGCCTGTGCTCTGCAACAAGAGAAGTTACCGCAATGAGAAGCCCGAGCACCACAATGAAGAGTAGCCCCCACTCGACGCAACTAGAGAAAGCCTGCGCGCATCAACAAAGACCCAATGGAGCCATAAGTAAATAAATAAAAATGAAAAAAAAAAAGAGGGAACTCCCTGGCGGTCCAGTGGTTAGGACTCCACACTTTCACTTTGGGGGTCCGGGTTCAATCCCTTGTCGGGAACTAAGATCCTGCAGTCCCCATGGTGATGCCAAAAACAAACAACAACAACAACAACAAAAACAAGAAACAAGTGTTGGCAAGGATGTGAAGAAAAGGGAAACTTTGTACAATATTGGTGGGAATGTAAAGTGGGATGGCCACTATGGGAAACAGTACGGACGTTCCTCAAAAAAATTGAAAATAGGGACTTCCCTGGAGGTCTAGTGGTTAAGAATCTGCGCTTCCAATGCAGGGGGCATGGGTTTGATCCCTGGTCAAGGAACTAACGGCCCACCTGCCGTGCAGTGCAGCAAGCAGACAAAAAAGAAAAAAAAAAATCAAAAACAGAACTAACTAGGAGCCAACAATTCCACATCTGGGAATATATTAGAAGGAAACGAAAACACTATGTCAAAGAGATATCTGCACCCCCATGTTTAGAGCAGCATTCTTTATAATATTCAAGAAATGGAAATAACCTAAGTGTTCATTGACGGATGAATGGATAACAAAGTTGTGATACACACACACACACACACACACACACACACACACACACACAATGGATTATTACTCAGCCATACAAAAAGAAGGCAATCCTGCCATTTGCGACAACATGGATGGACCTTGAGGGCATTATGCCAAGTGAAACTGAAATAAGTCAGACAGAGAAAGACAAATAACTATATGACATCACTTATATGGGGAATGAAAAAACTTAAAAAACACAATACAAACCATCACCACAACCACCAAAACAAAAACCAAACTCATAGAAAAAGAGATCAGATTTGTGGTTACCAGAGGCAGGCAGTGGGGGAGGGGGATTGGATGAAGGTGGTCAAAACGTACAAACTTCCAGTTATAATATAAATAAGTACCAGGGATGTAATGTACAACATGATGACTACAGTTAAGCCTGCTGTATGGTATATATGAAAGTTGTTGAGAATAAATCCTAAGAGTTCTCATCACAAGGAAATAAAAGAACTAAAATACCTAGAACTAATTGACAATGAAAAACACTACAATCAAAGTTGTGAGACAAACCTAAAGTAGTGGGAAATTTATATATCTACATAGAACAGGACACAAGAAAAATTAAAACTAACATCAAGGAAAAAAATTTATGGCCCTACTCCATGACCCAACAAGTAGGGAGCTTAGACTTCCACCCCTGCCCAGCTGTACTTAAGTGTCCCAATCTCTACTCCACTGGGATGGTGTCTGCGGAGGCCTAGAAGGGAGCCTGAACTCCCAATCCTGCCCAGCAAACATGAGGCTTGCCCCACCTCATGGTGGCATATCAAGGGAACCTGAACTTCCATCCCCACCTTCCTGCAGTACCAGAGGTCTGACTGCTAAAACAGAAGAGTTACATAGCCTCATAATATCCAAAGAATATAGATATAACTGAAAAATCACTTGTCATACCAAGAACCAGGAAAATCTCAGCTTGAATAGGAAACAATAATCAACAGAAAGCCACACCAGAAACAGACGTTGGAATTGCCTGGCAAGGATTTTAAAGTAGCCATTATAAAAATGCTTCAACAGGCAATTATGAACATGACTGAAACAAATGAGAAACAAGAACAGCAAGTCTCAGCAAAGAAAAAGAATCAAATGGACATTTTAGAACTGAAAGATACAATATCACAGTCCTTGAGCAAAAAAGAACCTGCATAACTAACCTCCTGGGGCTTCTTTGGACTAGCTGCCTCTTCGGGACTGGCCCCAGCCACGCTCTTCCTCCGCTTCCTATTTCCACGTGGGGACTCCTCTTGCGATCGGTCTGGTCTTTTCAACGTTGACGGGATGGTGGAGCTACACGTGGAAGGGGAGTCAAACAGCTTGCAACGATTGCCCTTGGTGGGGGTGGGGGGGGGAAAGAGACCCATTTAATGTATTTCATTAACATACACTCACTTGAATGGTAAAGAGAATAGATCAAGGACTTCCTGGGATGGTTTAAGATTGATCCATCCTAAATTAGGAAACAGACACTGTCCATTTATCTAGTCCCTGGCACATTGTAGACACCAAGTCCCTGGTGTTCAATGAACATGTTCTAAAGCTGACATTATATGGAAATGAGGAAGACTATCCATGCCCTCAAAAGCCTACTGTCTGCACAGGGTCCTAAGCGTCAAATAACTGTTACCTTCCAGCCAGGGACACATTTTTGGCTTCCTCTTCCCTTCTAGTTTATTACTTGCACTTTGCTGGAACAGCTTGAACAGGCTTTAACAGCCCACCTTAATCCAGAAGGGTGTGCGGTAGCTGGATTATACTATAAATCAGAGCCAGTTAAGGTGGTAAAATAGAGTTGAGTCTAAGTTTGCAGGGGGCAGGGGTGCCTTCAAAACTGTGTTCAAAAGTCCTTCTCTCTACTTGTTTGTTTTCTTTCTGGATTGTACCAAAGCTTTTTTTTTTTTTTTTTTTTTTTTTTTTTGTGGTACGCAGGCCTCTCACTGTTTTGGCATCTCCCGCTGCGGAGCACAGGCTCCAGACACGCAGGCTCAGCGGCCATGGCTCATGGGCCCAGCCGCTCCGCGGCATGTGGGATCTTCCCAGACCAGGGCACGAACCCGTGTCCCCTGCATCGGCAGGTGGACTCTCAACCACTGCGCCACCAGGGAATCCCTGTACCAGAGCATTTTAACTCAAGACTTACAAAGCCAAAGGAAATACACGAAGATGTGCTATAGTACTTGATCTTTTAAAGACTAATTTCTCAGAGTCTGAGGGCAGCCCACCTGACTAGGGGTAAAGACAGTCTGACTTCAGCTCTCTAAACTCATCTCAGCCCGTTCACAACTCAGTGTTCCTTGGCAGGGCTTTTCCTTCTGTGCTGAATGCCCTTTCATACCCTGTAAACCACTCCCTTTCAAGCTGATACTAAAATTTCAGTGTTGCCTCTTCTTTGAAATGTTCCTGATAGTCACCCAGCAAGTGTGTCACTCCCACACTGGCTCTCCTAGAGACCAAGGATTTTCCCCTTATTTTTCTGAAGTTTATTTTAACAGTATGTTGTTCAGAAAAGCAAGGTCAGTTTTGTCTTGTTGTTTTTTACCTAAGAGAGCTGGAAGCATTTTTGGGAAGAGGGCTTACTGCTTTCAATAGGATCTCAGAGGAACTGTAAGCTCCTCAAGGGCAGAAACCCCAGTTCCAACTCAGCCCCTGGCAATTGTGAGTCTACTATGTTTGTGAAAGGAAACCCCCCACTGTGAAGGGCCCACACATACTATTCATGATTTTTAAATCCAACTTATAAAACTGATAGCCATTTCCTAAGCATTCTCACACTGTATATAATTTTGTCTTTCAAAAGGACCTAGTAAATTTCATCATAACATTTGTACTGGGGTAGCCTATTCCCTCAGAGCTTTGCACATTAATCTACTATAATGTGTAAGTGGCTTCAAGACTGTAGTTCATTTGTTCCATATTTATAGTTCAGGGACACTGATACTTAAAAATATACTTATCAGGGCTTCCCTGGTGGCACAGTGGTTGAGAGTCCGCCTGCCGATGCAGGGGACACGGGTTCGTGCCCCGGTCCGGGAAGATCCCACATGACGCAGAGCAGCTGGGCCTGTGAGCCATGGCCGCTGAGCCTGCACGTCCGGAGCCTGTGCTCCGTGACGGAAAAGGCCACAACAGTGAGAGGCCCGCGTACCACACACACACACAAAATATATATATATATACACACACATATACTTATCAATTTATATGTATACCTAAGGGTGTGTAACTGTATTTGTATTGTGATACTATCTCACTTTCCCTAGGTGTTTGCATAAATGAGGATATGTTCCTGTACAGGCACAGCCTTGCGTCTGACTGTTTGAAAGTGTCCCTGATGGAAACAGAAGCCTACAGTCTATATAGATAGGTGGGTATTTAAAAAAAAAAAAAATATATATATATATGTAGATAGAGAGAGAGAGAGACAGAGACAGAGAGAGAGAGAGAGATTTTGTGAGTTACTGTTGTTTGCCAAGTGTGCTGATGCTAAGGAATGTAAATAAATGAGAATGATATAAAAAAGTAATAAACAAACAACAACAAAAAAGTAAACAGTCTTCAGACTAAAGGCTTCAGATTGAGAAGGTTTTTTCAGGGAATTCCCTGGCAGTCTAGTGGTTAGGATTCGGCGCTTTCAATCCCTGGTTGGGGAACTAAGATCTTGCGAGCCGTGCAGCAAGGCCAAAAAAAAAAAGACTAATTAATTCCTCTTCAAATGAAGCCTTTCTGTCCCAACTTATTCAACCAGTCCATAATATCTATCACAGTCTGAGTCTCCTCCTTCTACTGGGTGTTCTCTGAATGTGCTCCAGTCTCTCCACATTCTCTCAGCTGTGGAAAGTAAAACAATACGGTAGTCCAGTGTGTCCTCTCCTTCCCCATCAGAACAGGGCAGGGCTAACATCTCCTTTTTCTGTTCTGGGCCAGGGTTCTCCAGTCAACACTCCTAAGAAAGGATAGCGCTATCTGCTACAGAGCCATCGGCTGGGTGGGTACAGATGGTACCTGTAGCAGAAGTCTTTCTATTCCTGCTGCCTGAGATCAAATTCCTTGTCAGATACAAACTGCTCACCCACGAAGCTGTCAGTTAAAATCTAAGCTGATACCAAATCTGACAGAGTTTGAGAATAACTGAGTCTCTTAAATTCAGTTTAGCAGATATTTTCCAGCACTATCCAGTGATCTTAAAGAAGTTAATAGAGAGGTCAGAGTTGTATAGAAAAGACATTAACTGACCAAGAACAGTTGAGATGAACTAGAAATTATAAAAACAAGAACTGCATGCATTTTATATTACCCAGACTTCCTCACACTCCAATGAGGACAAAAACAAAAACAAAAACAACTCCAAACAAACTTGAAAAAACAGTGTGCATTAACACCAGGAAACACTAGCGACCAGTCAAGGGAAAGGCCCATAGACCCAACCACAGAATCTCAAAAGAAACAATTTTGATTCCTGTGGCTCCCTCTAGACACACTGGGACTTACCAGGTTTGTAGTTCTTCTCATGACAAGGGGAGCTGTCCAGAGGCTTGCCATGCATGACGGGGTCTCTTCATCATTCTAAACAAAGAAAAACTGCGTCACAAAGGTCCAGCAGAGACAACATTAATTTAAATGCTTTAGAATTCTTCCTGCAGAATACCAGAAAGACCTGGATAGGAAGCATTCTAATGTTCACCCCCTTCCCCGTCCCCAACATTTTAAGGTCAGAAAAGAGTAACACTTAACAGTCCCGTTATCTGAGCATAGCTAAAGGTATGCCCCTGAGGGACCGTGAGGAGGCACCCTGTTCTCCTCAGCTTTACGCCACGTGGCAGCTATTCTTCCACTGTTCCTGATTCATATCTCTTGCCAGAAAAATGGATTGTCAGCTCTTTCAGGGTAAGAAGAATCACATCAGTGTCTTCTTTTGAACTCCTCCATAGGATTTAATCAGGCTAGAAGCAGAGTCTCAATAAATTCCCAACAAATGAATAAAAATATCCGCCAGTTGGGGGATCACTGTTCCTTTTCAGATGACTTCTCTCCAGGGTAGTCAGTAAAATGGATGGGAAAACACACACACATAGTACCTTCAGATTCTCTCCATCGAGAAGATCCATGAAGCCATCATCCTCATCAGACAAAGTGGCAGTCACAGGGGAGTGGGGCATAAAAAAAGGAGTGAAATGCCCTGGTTCACTGCCATCTCTTTCATTTGAGGAAAGCTACAAGACAGAATTCATGGCTTGTTAATAAATAATTAGCTTTGACTTCCTTGGATGGGTCACTAGTTTTTATGAGGAAAACATATTATATTTTTTGTAAGAAGTTTTAGCAGCTCTAATCAAAGGAAAATGAAACCTAAGATTATAAATAAATTGATGTCCACACACAGTTCTGAGTAGAGTCAGGCCAAGTAGCCTTCACAAAGAACACTCCCCAGGAGCAATTCACCTTACAGTGAGATCTGGGGCTAGCCTCTTGTGAAGGGCAAGGTTTGTTTTTTCTGAGGATCATAATTGGTGAACAGGGATCAGCATGGGGGTTGTGACAAAGTGATAATCTGCTAAAATGAGGAAGGGTGAGAAGATACCAAGTCTCTATGGAAACCACAGAATGGACTAGAGAATGCTTCTGTAACTCCAGTTCTGACAGAGGGATATAAAGTCAAGAAAGTTCTAGAAAGTCCATCCTAGGGACTTCTCTGGTGGTCCAGTGGTTAAGAATCCACCTTCCAATGCAGGGGACACAGGTTCGATCCCTGGTTGGGGAACTAAGATCCCACATGCCATGGGGCAACTAAGCCAGAACGCCACAACTAGAGAGCCCACGTGTCGCCAACTACAGAGCCCACGTGCTCTGGAGCCCATGTGCTGCAACGAAAGATCCCGCATGCCGCAACAAAGAAAGTCCATCCTAGACTTGGAACTGGAATTTAAATGACAGTTGCTCACTTTTAACTGAGGAATTACTTGTGCCAGACACTAGGATATAACCTTTTATGTATAATCCCATTTAAGCCTCACAATACACTAAGGGTAGTTAATCCTGTTCTTTTTATTTAACGAATCAGGAAACCAATGCTTAAGAGAGGTTACCAAGGTCACACAGCTCACCTGTTTGACCACAAAGCCCAAGCTTTTCTCCCCACTATACTCTCCCTAAGAGAGACCATTCCTGGAGTCAAAATATAGAGTATATCTCATTAAGCAACACTATCTTGTTTTTCAGGTAAAACCCCCATTATAAAATGAATATATATTTAGTATAGAAAATTTATAAAAACCACTCAAAAATCTACCATCTAGAGATAAACACTGCTAATAAAAACATTGATGATAATGAATTATTTCTTTTCCAGGCACTTCCCAAAGCCAGGAAAAAAGTTCAGAGATAGATTTTTTTCTCTCCCATAGCAACGAATCTCTTTGGGGTATGAATGCATTAATCCTCAAGCAGCCCTCTGGTTTTCTGAGTAGATACCTCACCTAGGGGTCCTCTCTGCAGCTGGCCTACTCTGGTTCAGGCACTAGCTTTGCTTCACAATATAAAACAAGTTCTGGGTTGCCTCTCATCCTCCACAAGTGTACCTGAGCACACCCTGGGCACACTGGCAGTTTTTCAGCCAGCAGAGCCTAGGAGTAGGTAACTCTATCATGGGGCAGCACCCACTGAAGGCTCACCCTATGGTATAATACCAATTTCTGTAACCCAGCTTCTGGCGTTCCCAGGTGCAGATATGCTATAGAAAATGACAATCTCTGGACAGGACCTAATTCTTCCTCCATGATTCCTACACCAAGGAGCCATTATGAGGAAATATAGATGGTGCTTAAAGACTAAAAGCAAGGATACAAAAGAACTACCCTCTGGGACTTCCCTGGTGGTCCAGTGGTTAAGAATCCGCCTTCTAATGCAGGGGACTCAGGCCCAATCCCTGGTCCGGGAACTAAGATCCCACATGCCACAGGGCAACTAACCCCGTACGCTCTAGAGCCCGCGTGCCATAACTAGAGAGCTCGCGTGCTACAACTACTGAGCTCGCACACTCTGGAGCCCGTTTACCACAACTAGAGAGCCCACGTGCCACAACTAGAGAGTCTGTGCGCTGCAAATACTGAGCCCGCATGCCACAACTAGAGAGAAGCCCCATGTACCGCAACAAAAGATCCCACATGCCACAACAAAGATACTACATGCCTCAACTAAGACCCAATGCAGCCAAATGAATAAATAAATATTTTTAAAAGAAAGAAAGAAAGAAATACCCTCTGACATGATCAAAAGCCAAACCATTGCGCTTAGCACTGGCTTTCTTTCAGTTTGTACCCTCAGCACCTACAATTAGGGATGGCCAAGTGATTACAGGAAACCCTGGTGCTGTGTTCTTCAGGTGTACACTAGAGATATTTAGTTTTGGATACCCAGCTCTCAGAGGGTTACTGTGTACTTGGGAATCAGCAGACTGTTTAATTCTGGTCTTCATTTATCTGTGTCCTTTGGCAAATCACCCAACCTCCCTGACCATACTTTCCTAATCTGTAAAGTGGGGTAATTCCAGCTACTTCACAGGCTTATGAAGATTAAAGACAGGAGAACATAAATTGCTTTGTGCAAATGCTAGACAGAGTAGTGATACTAGCTGAACCTGAACCTCAGACCTTAAGCCAGACTGGAAAGCTGTATTTTCAGATGCAAGTTCCCAGGAAAACCTGGAAACCAAATGTGGTCATTTTGCTCAAGCTGGGCCTCTCTAGTCCATAGCTATCTGTCAGATCATCAGTAGGAAATTAGGAAGTAATGACAGTCTCTGGCAAGTAAATAACTGTGGGACAAGTGGCCCCAAATACTGTCAAGTAGCCTGATAGGCAATGGGTTCACTGGTATACATAATAGTTCTTAATAAACCAAGTTTGGAAGAAGACAAGTGCTCTCTTCAAACAAAATCATTCTGGGAAGTACCTCTCAGCATTCAGGACGCATCGTAAAAGACAAGTTTGAAGTAAGACATACAATCCCACTATACATACATTCAGAAGAATGACCCAGGACGCCTGCAGAATTCCCATAATTGACAAGGTCAAATATTCCTTGCTCAAGTCCAATATTTCAAACATATCACCTCTCACTTCTGCTTCTGCCTGTCTGCTCTCCAGACACAGCAGAAACACGAAAAATGTGAGTCTAGTTTCAAAAAACAAAGTCAAGGTAAAGACAGCAAGAGCTACTGCTTCAACTCTAGGTTAAAGAGGGTGCTTTCATCTCTTCCCATCAGAAACTCCCAGGACTATGAAAGCCAGAGCACGTACCATCCGAGCTGGGGCAGAGTTCTGCCTCTGTGTGAAGAGATCTTTACCCTCCTGCAGTCCATGAGCATGCAGGCAACCTCGAGATGCAGGTCTTACTGGCTTCTTAAACTCAAAGGCTTCCTGCAAGACGGTATAAATTGAGACATCATCCACTGTCTATGAAAACCAGCTCTAGGGTCTCAGCTATAGCTTCAGGAAACAAGCAAGGGAGTGGGTATTGATCACCTGCCTCCAAACCCATTTCTGATCTAATTCCAATACTGGATCTGTGTAATTAAGAATTTCAAAGATTCTGTCAAAAGCTAACTTCTAATACAGCACTTTTTTCTCTTACCACAAACACTTTATTTCCTAATAAACACATGAGTATCTGCCAGGTACACAAAACACTATAAGTTAAAAACTAAATCAACAACTGTCTATCAACTATACTTCAATTAAAAAAAAAAACTTTCTAGGGCTTCCCTGGTGGCACAGTGGTTGAGAGTCTGCCTGCCGATGCGGGGGACACAGGTTCATGCCCCGGGCCGGGAAGATCTCACATGCCGCGGAGCGGCTGCGCCCGTGAGCCATGGCCGCTGAGCCTGCGCGTCCGGAGCCTGTTGCTCCGCAACAGGAGAAGCCACAACAGTGAGACGCCCGCGTATCGCAAAAAAAAAAAAACTTTCTAAAATCGAAAGCAGTTTCATTTCAATATAATTGAATAGGAATAAAAACTTTTCAGTCTAAACTTAAAAGAGGGCTTTATATTTTCCATCTTCTTCCTACCAATAGGAGATAATTAAGTGGAAAACACTTAAAGTTACTGCTTTCCATACTAAAAGCAATGGGGAAAAAAACTAACGACAACATAATGACTATAGCTAACACTTATGGATGATAAGAGAGTAAATCCTAGGAGTCCTCATCACAAGGAGAAAAGTTTCCCCTTTTCCTTTCTTTTCCTTTTATTGTATCTATATGAGAAGATGGATGTTAGTTGAACCTACTGTGGTAATCATTTCACAATACATGTAAATAAAGCCATCATACTGTATGCCTTAACTTTACAGTGATAAATGTCAATTATTTCTCAATAAAACGAGAAAAAAAAACCAAAAACCGTTCTGGTTTATTCAACCACTTGGATGAATCTCACATAATGTTGAGTGAAAGCCAGAAGTGATAGAATACATACTGTATGATTTCATTTACTTAAAGTTTAATAGCACTAATAATTCCCCTACCCTAAAATATCCACTGAAGAACTTGTTAAGCACAGCTAACATCACAGAGTATTTACATGCCCATACAGTGCTTTCAGTGCATTAGCTCATTTATCCATCCGATCATCCCCACTTTAGAGATGAGGAAACTAGGCCCATAGGTTAAGTGATGTGCCGAAGATCTGGCTTCATAACCCGACTGGACAACTCCAGAGCAAGGGCTCTTTAACCTATGCTGTTTCCCCTCCAGAATGAAGCTCTAAGCAGGCAACCCTGGGAGAAGCCAACCTGGGGTTGTGGGGAGAGAGACCAGGCATGAGTACAATAGCATTAGACTGTTTGGTTAAATGTACTACACAGAGGGAGACGTAGTGTTCTAAGCACTCAAGGCAGGAACTCATTTCTGTATCTCCCTCAGGACATCTTGCAAGTTGCCAAAGGAATCACTGGGAGAGTTCATGGAAGCAGTAGGTTCTGGAAGTATTAAGTCTGGAAGATTATAAGAAGTATGATATGGAAATAAATAGATATGGAAATACAGTGAGAAAGAAGACTGGGAAAGCTGAGCTGATTCACTGAACTCTTTTGGTGCCTACTCTGTGCAAGGGGCCCCGCCAGGTGTGAGAAAAGCCAGGCCAGGACGTTCTTGGACTTTTGGCTGCACCACCCCAACTCACCTTCTAAGCTACCATTTCAGTTACTCTGAGATCCCCTGGGACTTGTTGGCTCTGTTCTTTCAAATACTGTCAAGAAGCATTTCCCTAAACTTCTAACATCCCAGGGTCAGCACAAAGAGGCAAGGAAGGCCTGGCCAGACCCTTCCAGATAAAGTGTTCATGGATATAATTCCTACTCAGAGCTACCTTCTGAGCAACTCCTACCTGCCAGGAACCATTTGAAATGCTTTATCTACATTATCCTTATTTAATTCCCACAATAATCCTACAAGGGACTGTTACTCCTATTTCACAAAGAAACAAAGAAGGCTAAAAAAAGCCAAGGTCACAGCCAGCAAGCAGTAGGATTCAAATCTAAGTTTTTCTGACTCCAAAGACCATCATGACTTTGGTGAAGGTTTAGTCTCCCAGGAAGCAGCCAGCCCAGCTACTTCTCCATAAGCCATGAACACTTGTGGGTTTGACCTGTGCCCCCAGGTGAGTAGATTAACGCCACACTCACGTTTTCCTTGTTCTCATCCTGGTCAATTAGCTGAAAGACATCATGGTCAAGAGAATCAGAATGGCTCCTCTTCAGAGCTGGGCTACACCCCAAGAGCTTCTGCTATTAAAGTGAAAAGAGGAATTAGGGTACATAAACGAAAATTCAATGGAAACTCAGTTCTAAAAGAAAAAACATATGGTGGTGGTGGGTTGGAGAGACCTAGCCCCTCATACACTGCAGTGGGTAACCAGTAAATGTGCCTAGGGCTCCACCTTGAGAGAACACAAGATAGAAGTTCCCACTACATGGATTTACACCTAACTTCACAACGTCTACAGCCCTCTCAGCAAGGACTTAGGTACCAAATCAACCCCAAAATAACATCACTTACATAAAAAGAACCCCCTTCCTGGTTGGATAAAACTCTAATAGTTAGAGATGGAAGAAAAAGCCCTCAAGAGGTAGCCATTATTGAAGTTGCTTTAGGTAGAGTGTTTTGAATGTTTATGAGACAAAGTAAGGAAAAGCAGTCTGTATAAATTAAGGTCTACTATCAAGGTTATACTGGTAGCTAAGGGGCAGATAATAGGTATTGGCTCAAAATAAACAAGGGAACTAACTTACAGGCAGAGAATTTATTCTCCTCATGGGATTTTCAAGGCTGTAATGAAATCAGAAAGTAAATAATGAGAATAAAGCAAGTAAAGAGGTATACATATTAGCAGATGCAAACCTATAGTTTGGTGGGGTGAGGGGAGAGTCAAACATTCCCATTTTAGGCAAGATGGAAAAATAGATTTCTGAAGCTGTCCTGTTCTCATAAGCATCTCCACCGCTGGGCTTCTAGTGAAAAAAGCAAGCCCAGGTCTTCTCTTAAAATATACACGTTCTAGGGCTTCTCTGGTGGCGCAGTGGTTGAGAGGCTGCCTGCCGATGCAGGGGACACGGGTTCGGGCCCCGGTCCGGGAGGATCCCACATGCCACGGAGTGGTTGGGCCCGTGAGCCATGGCCGCTGGGCCTGAGCGTCCAGAGCCTGTGCTCCGCAACGGGAGAGGCCACAACAGTGAGAGGCCCGCGTACCACAAAAAAATAAATAAATAAAGTTTTTCTAAACACAAATATTTAAAAGCAGTGAATACGTACTTTTCTTTACTATCCAAGGGCCCAGGAGAATCCAGACAGAAGCCTGTGGGAAATTCAAACAAACAAACAAAACACCTCTCAGGATTTAATACATGATGCACCACTTTGTCATTGAAATAAATAAATAAAACTACTAGTACTGTTTCTTTAAGGCCATCAACAAAGGCTCATGGCTTGGACTTTAGACAGAATTGAAGTTGAGTCTCCATGATTGCCAAAACTTTTGTAAAAGTCTAAATATTTTCATAGTATATCTACTCATCCTTTCCTACTTGCAAATAGCATCATGGAAAACAGGATTTGAGGAGAGTGAATTAAACCAAACCTCGTGACTTATTTACAAAACAGAAACAGACTCACAGATGTAGAAAACAAATTTATGTTACCAAAGGGGGAAAGGAGGAGGTGGAGGGGATAAATTAGGAGTTTGGGATTAGCAGATACAAACTACTACATATAAAATAGATAAACACCAAGGTCCTACTGTATAGCACAGGGAACGATATATATTCAATATCTTGTAATAACCTATAATGAAAAAGAACTATATATATGTATAACTAAATCACTTTGCTGTACACCAGAAACTAACACAACATTGTAAATCAACTATACTTCAATCAAAATAAAAAAAAGTTGCTAAACCAAACCTCATGATTGCTTCGTTATTCAGATAGAGGTTACCCAGGCTAACTTTCTGTGAGTTCCAACCACGGAAAGAATAGGTACCTGTTTTCTGGAATAGTTTTGGTTTCAAATATCTTATATCCTGTCAGATCATATGCACAACTCAGCGGGTGGGAAAATACAATTATGTTCTCTGACAAGCAAGGCAAGTATTTATTGCCTTCAACAAAATAACATAAAGTGAGGTGCTCAACTCACCAACGGCAGCAGAATAGAGGAGACACTGCTCAGCATGGCCCAGAGCCACCAGGGCCTGCCTAGCGCACACCTTTCCTCCACGATGTCTAAATAATCGTACAGGAAGTTAGGTGTTACTGCTCCTGACATTCTCCCTTGCCAAACTGCCACAATCCTATCCCTGGTTCTTAAGAAGCCTACATTTTAAGACTTTTGCTCTTGCAGTTCCCTAACGTAAAGCATCTGTGCAAATATACCTTGCAGTAACATGAACTTATGGATTACAGTAAAATGCACTGGCACAGTTTCTCCATAGCAGGCTCACTGAAATAATTTCATTATATATCCAATAATTGACTCAGCATTTTAACCAATAAGATTTCCTGAATGCCACGTAGAGTGGTATGGTTAATTTCACACTATTACTCATCCTCAACACCAAGCACAAACCACCTCCCTGTGGCCACTTGACACGTTTCTTCTCTTCATAAACTGCCACAGGGGCTCCTTTGTACTGTTGTTAAGGGTGTTTGTAACTCAATGCCGGACTTTTCTGTTTACTATCTCAACTCACCAAACTAAGTTTCTAGGTGAAAGCGCACATTTCAGCAAATTCCAAGTATTGCTTCCCACACGGCAGACACATGATAAAAATGTTTAAGACTAAAAGAATACCTGAATCAGTTGATTCGGAGGAGCCCATTCTCTGCAGACAGCTATTCCTCACCTCCAGGGGCTGTTCATACTCACTGAAACCAAGAAAAGTAACACTCTCTATAGCTCTAGGACATAATTAAAAGGTTACATACAGGAGACAGGCCATGACATGGCAAGTTGCCATGCTGCCATCAACCATCATTACTTTCAGACCACACCACAGAACACTTGGCCACCCAGAACACCCAGTTAGCACTTGAGCATAAAAGGAGATGAGAAAAGAGTGGGTTAGCATGGTCTGGGTCACACTATAGGACAGGACGACAAAGAAGACTATTGGAGTATTTCCTGAAATGAGAGCATGTGTTCTAGGTACTGAGCTAGGAGCAGGGGTGAATAGGACAAGTTCCTGCTTTTCAGAGATTGGAAAAGACATGTGCTTATTTAGAAAATGTGACGTCCAAGATTGAAGAGAAAGCAGTTTCACCAGAAAAACGGTGGGATGCATTTTTTGCAATAAGGAAAACAGCAGGGAAATTTGTGGCATGGAAAGTTGAATAAAAAGACCTGGTCTTAGGAAAGCATCGGGGTGGACATCAGGAAGGTGCACGGGGCGAGGGATTGCGACGATTTTGCAAACGCCAGGAAAGAAAATGCCACGTCCCTTTGCTGAAAAGGAAACAAAGCTCACAGGATACTAAGCTCCTACGAGGTGGCTCAGCAAAGGGTGGAAGTGAACGCCTAGGAGGGCCTGCTCTTCCCGCGTGGAGGGAGATTTCAAAGAGCTTCCTGGAATAGGGACAGAAGAGCACAGGGCAATCCGAAAGGGGTGGCGAAGGTGGGGAGTCGGGGCAGACCCACCCCCTACCGGGCCCGGCTCGGGGCTGAGGGCGGCCCTAGAGGGTCCGAACGGCCTCTCCCACCCAACATTCGGCCTGGCGGGGGGCGGGTGCACATGGCGGGCCCCCGCCGGTGGGGCCGCCCCCAAGCGGCGGACAGGCAGGTCTCGCTCTTCTCCCGGCCGGTTTCCCGGCCCGATCTACCCGAAAGCCGTCTGGGAGGCCAGCGGCCTGAGGCACCGCTCTTCGGTCCCTCCTCACCTGCCCAGTCCCTGCAGCTGGTCCATGGTGACCGTCAGGCTGGTGACAGGCGACAGGCCCCCGGCGGCTGGCGTGCTGAACAGCGCCTTCACGACGGGCTGCGGTGCGGGAGGGGGGCTGCAGGCGAAGAGCAGGCGGCGGCGGTGCGGGGGCTCCGGGCCCAGTTCCATGGCGGCGCCCTGCCTCCCAGGGATTCTGCTCCCTCTTCCTCCGCCTCTGCCGCGCCCGCCCCGCCCCGCCGGCACTGGCCTCGGCCGCGCGCCCCACTGCCGGCGCCCGCGGGTCAAACACAAACACGACCCCGCGGTTCAGGGACTCGGCTGCCGCGGGCAAGCGAAGAGGACGGGCGGGTGTCCGGACTCG